>NC_137825.1:33062028-33309967 GCF_963921795.1 Nannobrachium achirus | reverse complement strand
TACGTTTCAAGGGGCACACTTGACCCTTCTCAGGGGCACACCAAAGGTCCCCAGGCACAATGGTTGAGAAACACTGGCGTAAGGTAAATGCCCTCCACCAACCTCTTGCAGGGTCATGACTCAGTGCATGCACTGAGAGATGGCTGCTCATCTGCATGGCAATGCCAAGAGAAGATTACGGCATGTGATTGCAAGGTGTAACTTCAGTTCACCTGTGCAGTGTATTGTGTACCTGTGTGTGGTCACAAAGTTGTTTCTTAGAAACTCTGCGGTTCCGGGAGAAAGTGTCCTCTAAGCACTTTTCAGAAGGTAGTCGTATATATGGTCATGTTTTGGTTTATTGTTGTGAGGTGAAGTCACCATTCATTCATTTTATGAGGAAAGAATGTATGGCTTCAAACTACTCTCTAAAGAATAGGGTCAATCCCATAATTACAATGGAGGCAATAGTGGAACCAGAGGAACATTATACATTTTTTTAAGGTGGATAACTCTTCGTGTACACACATGTACTGTATTTGTGAAGCAGCATGATCCCTTCGACAAATGACTCATAATGGTAAATGGTGCATTTATATAGCACCTTTATCCAAGGCACTTTACAGAGATTGTGCATTACATTCACCCATTCACACAAACATTCATACACCGATGGTGGAGGAAACCATGCAAGGCACCAACCTGCTCACCGGGAGCAACTAGGGGTTCAGAGTCTTGCTTAAGAACTCTTCGACACTAACTCTGGGGAGCCTGGGATCGAACTAGGAACCCTTCGGGAACGCTCCGTGTTCTAAGAAGGCAACTCTACTCCTGAACCACTGCCGTCCCAATAATAAACCTATTACTTAGGTATTTGCATGTAACAGCCTGAAAAGCTAAACATTTTATTTGTATGTCAAATTCTAAAAACATTCTGCCATTTGTGTGTTTTGGAAGTTATTAAGGCTAACAAACATTTAAACTAGTTAAGCTCAGGCCAAATGTTCCACTTCCACACGGGTGATCTCAAGGGCAAATCGCCAGGAAACTTGCTGATGAATTCATGCTCTCTGGAGGATGCTGACCTCTCTTCTAACAAAGTATAAACTCTTAAAATCTTGTTATTGATTTTAGCACAGA
Source organism: Nannobrachium achirus (assembly GCF_963921795.1). Taxonomy (NCBI): domain Eukaryota; kingdom Metazoa; phylum Chordata; class Actinopteri; order Myctophiformes; family Myctophidae; genus Nannobrachium; species Nannobrachium achirus. Next base: position 33,308,848 of record NC_137825.1, on the reverse strand, counting down.
GAAAACCAGACTAATCTTCGCAACGATAAATACAAAGATCTGAGATTACTTTCCTTTTCTGAATCAGACACCGACAAAAACTTGATAAAAGTGCTCCTTAGAGCACATGTCTCCGCCAGGTCAGGTAGGTTATTGTGGGCCGGCAATGTTCAGAATTTATAGAGGCGAGTGGAATGTGCAGAGGTTGAGGGGTTAATGTTCATGACGTTATTGCACAGGGAGGCTCTCTCCGTTCCGACATGTCGCCACTCCGAAATTGACTTCTTATTGTCGGAGTGGCGACACTCCCATGGGGGGTTCGGTTTAGGGTTAGGGTTAGAGATAGGGTTAGTGTCGGAATGGAGACATGTCGGAAAGGAGACATGTCGGAGTGGAGAGACGCACCCTATTGCACAGACCCTCGGACACTGTGTTCATGAGTAATATCAAAATATCTGTGTTTGCTGAAATTGTTCTCCTGGCATCCAGGGAGTGCTATGTGCACAGTTTCTCGTCGATGGGGCCAACGGTGCCGGAGATTAGCTGTTCATAGACGGATGGACGGACACACACTGACATGGGGTCCGCTCATTGTTCTGCCGGTCCGTTGTTCCGAGTAGGAACTCACCAGCGTTGGCAGGTTAGTTACTCACCTCCGTCGGCAGGTTAGCTAATCACCCGCGTCACGGTTACTGAGATTAGGGTTAGGTTTAGGCATTGTTTTACTGAGGTTAGGGTTAAGGTTAGGTTTAGTTCGTCTGCATTTCATTTTGCACAAGATCGGTGGATGTTGTTACTGCAATACAATACTTCGCCATATGCAGCGCTATGACGAAAAGTAAAAAAAAAAGAACACATTAAATGTAACAACGTGTAATGCAATCCAGTTTTTTTTACCTGAATAATAAATGGCGGCCCGTATGTGTCTCACAGAATACAGATAGAAACCAGCCGTACCAGCAAGAAAGGGTAAAAAAAAAGACTAATTTCCGTAATGACCTTCTCGTGTGCTAATGGCCAAATCAATTACCAACAGCAAAGGGGAGAAACAAAACAGGTCTGCAGCACTATGTCCTCGCCATCATGTCCCGAGCTATGTCTTCTTGTCTTGTTTAATCAGGTGCTGGGCTTGCGTGGGTCGATAATACCCCTCCCCCCCCCCCTCCCCCACACACGTACACACACTCTGCAGGTAAAGAGGCCCTCTAACACGGCTGCCCCTGATTAGCTGCCTTGCCATTAATCTGCAAACTCATTGGTGCTGTGGTCAGAGTTGACTCCACCACTTGTTTATTAAACCCAAGGACCAGTGGTGGTTTATTTTTTTTACTTTATTGGGGTATTTCAAATTTTCTTAACTTTTTTCTTCTATTCCACTACATCTCGGAAACAAATATTTTACTTTTACTCTACTCCAATCTTTTTGATTATTGATTTTGATTATTATTACTCAACATAACATACAACAAAATTATTTGTTTTGAAAACTTGTGCAATGATTTATTTTAATTTTGGTACTTTAAACTTTGCTGATTTTAAAACCAACCCCTATTTTAATATAAGTTGAGGACATGCTGTTGGAGTGTGTTTTGTGTTTTTATCATTTGAACATAATTTCGGCGACTGTGACATCATAGTACAAAATGGTAGTTCTTCCTACAATGGGCTGGGAGGATTTCTTTCCCAGGTGTTTCGCCCAGGAGTTTGAAGTTAGATTTAGGCATTATTTCTGTGAGGTTAGGGTTAGGGTTAAGGTTAGGGCTAGGCAGGGGTGTCGCACCAAATTCTGGGCCCATGGGTACAAGGATTCACTGTGGGCCCCCCATGAATGTTCCTTCATAGAGGGAGGGGGTTTAACCCATTTAGACTGGGAACACATTATTTTGTGCTTTTTTTTAGCATGTATACAAGCTCACTTGTAAATCTGCAAGTCTTATATTTCAAAATGCCCTGTTAGGGTACCCCCTTATGACCATATATGGAGATCCCCAGGCATCAAACCCAGGCCCTAACTCGCCAAGGCCCTGCTTGGCTTTACTAATTAACATACGTTTTATGCCCATACATGGAGATCCCTGTCCCAATGTCATCAATATTAAGGACATATCTGGGAATGCCCATGTATGGGCATGTTTTGACATAACATTGTTGACTATCACGCAGGGGTCGCGCCAAGAATTGGCGCGACCTTTAGGGCGAGGTCGCATGTCTCCCTGAGGCGTCTTACTATTATTTCTTCCACCACTGCCAGGTGTAAGTGTGTCTGGTGTGTGTGTGTGTGTGTGTGTGTGTGTGTGTGTGTGTGTGTGTGTGTGTGTGTGTGTGTGTGTGTGTGTGTGTGTGTGTGTGTGTGTGTGTGTGTGTGTGTGTGTGTGTGCGCGTGCGCGTGTGTAGCTTTTGTTTTTCATGAGCGGAATGGTTCCTCATCTCAAGTCTCTATCCTAGGCCAAGACCTTTCTTTAAGAGGGAGAAAATTGAATATGTGAACCCATTCCATAGGTGGACATTTCTATATATCTCATTCCACATTACTTTTTCTTTCTTTTTCCTTTTTTTCCTTTTTATCCTTCACTAAAGCCAAGGTAGAAGGCAACGTTATGCCAAATATGGAACGGTATCCGGCATTGCAAAAGAGTCAGTAATTGCCTTTTTACGCATTGAGTGGTGATATAAGTGTTATAGATATTGCATGTGTCCATATAGTGTACATGCTTGTGCATCTGTGCGTGCGTGTGTGTGCGTGCGTGCGTGCGTGCGTGCTTGTGTGTGTGTGTGTGTGTGTGTGTGTGTGTGTGTGTGCGTGCGAGGGGTGCGTGTGTGTACTGACTATGAGAGGTATAATATATTGGTTTGCAGGTTCTCTCTCTCTCTCTCTCTCTCTCTCTCGCTCTCTCTCTCTCTCTCTCTCTCATTCTTATACCCACCATAGCCATAGAGGAGAATCAATTCCCGCTGGCCCCCTAATCTAATAGCATGACATATGAATTAATGCGGCGCCGTGATACGGGATATGCACGACTATCTGTCAGGCAGATGAATGCTGTAGGGCTGCAGTCCAATTGAAATAACATACGAGGCTCTTTTTAATCATTGGGTCACAGAGGAAAATGACAAGAACTGCAGGCTCCTGCAGCGCACCGCGTTGTTTGTTCCACACGAGGAGACACAAGGTGTGGCTTTTGTTAAAGGTGGCATTGGTTCCCTTAGAGCAGGGGTCTTCAACAGGGGTTCAGGGACCCCTAGGGGGTCCTCAGAGTTACTACAGGGGGTCCTTCAAATCTTTGTGTGATAGAAACCTTTTTTTATCTCCTTTTTTATATTAACCACTTCAACCCTAGCGTTCATATTCTGAGAACTTTAGCCAAAAATAGCAGATCTACAAGCTCACAACGCCTCGTGTTGCGAGGCATTGTGAGCTTGTAGATCGGCTATTTTCGGCAAAGAGCTTTGGTGTAGAGGGGAAAAAGAGCAGACTAAGTACAGGGTGAAAAGTCACGTTTATTAAGTATTGACGGTTCAAGTGGTTAAATATCTGAAAACACACATTGACATCCAAAATACACTGATGATTGTGCTGTCAAACGATGAAACTATATTGTATCTATGGATTGTGGGGGTCCCTGCTTCATCTCTCTCTTGACTAAGGGTCTTTGGCCTGAAAACGTTGAATACCACTCACTGCCTTAGAGAATAGAGAAGAAAGAAATAAGAGATCACAGACAGATTAACCACTTTAACTCTGGCATGTGAGCCTCAAGGTAAGCAATTAGTTACTATAGCATGTTACACATGCCCCTAGTCAAAAAATCCTATAGAAAATCCTTTAGGATTCCGATAGAAAAATCCTTTAGAAAATCCTATAGGATATCTTCTTATAGTATTATAAAATCCTTTAGAAAATCCCATTAAGAATCCTATAAGAATCCTTTACAGTTTTGGAACAGATCCTATTGGATATTTTCTTATAGGATAATAATCCTTTAGAAAATCCTTTACAGTTTTGGAACAGATCCTATTGGATATTTTCTTATAGGATAGGTGCCTTGCCTGGCTGCCACCTACCAACAGGGGGTGGTGTTGTGCTGACTGATTTATCAGGCTATCAGTGTTAAGACATACAGTATTAGATTTGACATTATCATTGACATCTTGAGTGAGATTCGAACTTACGACCTCCCGTGCTTGAATCCTGCCCTGATCCTCTGCGCCACAGCTCCTGTTAGTAAGGATTGGTTTTTGGTCCTATTTGACATTTTATAGGATCCAATAGGATTTCCCCTACACAAATCCTATTGGATTTTTTCTTATAGGATTATTATCCTATAAGAAAATATCCAATAGGATCTGTTCCAAAACTGTAAAGGATTCTTATAGGATTCTTAATGGGATTTTCTAAAGGATTTTTCTATCCTATTGGATTTTTTTCTTATAGGATTATTATCCTATAAGAAAATATCCAATAGGATCTGTTCCAAAACTGTAAAGGATTCTTATAGGATTCTTAATGGGATTTTCTAAAGGATTTTTCTATCAGAAATCCTACAGTTCCAATAAAATCCTATTGGAACTTTGAAAAATCCTATTGGATTTCCAAAGTTAGATATAACCCAATAGGATCCTATTGGAACTTTACAAAATCCAATTGGATTTTGCAAAGTTCCAATAGGATCCTATTGGACTTTACAGAGTTAGATATAACCCAATAGGATCCTATTGGAACTTTGCAAAATCCAATAGGATTTTGCAAAGTTCCAATAGGATCCTATTGGACTTTCCAAAGTTAGATATAACCCAATAGGATCCTATTGGAAATTTGCAAAATCCTATTGGATTTTCTAAAGTACCGATAGAATCCTATAGGACTGTATTGGAAATTTGTGAAAAACCAATAAGATCCTATAGGATTTTCAAAATCCTATAGGATTATATTGGAAATTTCGAAGATCCTATAGGATTTTTTGACTAGGGGCTATAGGCCTAGTAACACATTTTAAACTCTAAGCTATGTATTCTACGCTTATGGGTGAGGAATATGGTTCCCGTCAAAATGCCTTTGATCAAGAAATGTCTTTCAAAATTACCACCTTAACACATGAATTCAGTACGGCATACAAGTATTTCAACTGCATGCTTGCTCTGCCTCCGTTTGTCTTCTTGCACTGTGGAATAGTAACAGTGGATGTGTACTTAATAGGGCATACAGTACTATAATGTCAACTCTGCAAACTCCTAGTCAGTCAGTGTAACGATAATGGCCAATTTAAGTGGGTCTCCGTGTAAACGGGCACTCATATGAGCCCTTAAGACAGTGAAGTGGCAGAGTTCGAAGAGTATTAATGTACTGTGGTTTCCCACGTTCAGCTAGTTCAGCACCAACGTTTGTGGACAGCTCCCACTTAGTATGTTTAGTTGTTCAGCACCATCTTTAATGGACAGCTCCCAATTTACTACAGTACATTCAGCTGTTCAGCACCAACACAGGTGGACAGCTCCCATTGAGTACATTCAGCTGGTCAGGCCTATCTCTTATGGACAGCTCCCATTTTGTTCAGCATCATCTCTAGTGGACAGCTCCCACACTCGACCAGCAAGTCTTCCTGTTGCTCACTTCTCTATACCATTGTTTACTGTTGAGATTGGCACATTTCACCCAGGTTTTTTCATCTCACTCATGTCACTTTGTATGCTATGACCTCTCTCAGCAACAAAATAAACATAAAATTAACAAAAATAAAAGCAGGGATCACCCCAAATGTGCACTGCAATGTAGCTTCAAATGCACTACATTGCAGGTGCTTTTTGAGAGTGAAACAATAAGAAGACACGTGACATGTGTGATCTGGGCAGCTTGCCCCAGGAAATATGCCAAACTCAATAGGGAACAACGGTACACTGTGAAACCCTGAGTGCTCATTTGACTCACATGGAACCAAACAAACCTGTATATGGGATGGGTTCACTGGGTTCGTACACTCTCAGAGTGACAGGCCCGTATGGGTCCATTTGGTTCCATTCATACACTCTCTGAATCCACATTAAAACTCTGGATTCCACAGTGCACATTAGCTATAGCGTGTGTTTTCTCACTGACACCAAAGCGCTGAAGATAAAAGGGAGCTTCAATTGGCGTTAAGGGTACTAAGAACATGTCCCTTTTCCGGTTAATTTCGTCAAGCACAGACATTTTTAGGTCATTCGCTATTGTGTTCATTTTTTAAATTTCAACAGGAACGTGGGCAGAGAGGGCAGAGAGGAGGGACCGTTTGCTCGTTTCCATAAAAAAAAAAAAAAAAAAAAAGAAATCTTTGTTCATGTTCGGCTGCATGCAGGCACGGCTTACATGCTAGCAGCTGTAATGGCTTGGCAGAGATGAACATGCAGTTTAATCACCACTGTACTCCCATAATTATACAATATGATTGTAATTGTATATAATTACCATTGCATGGCATTCATGGCAATGACATTCAAACTAGCCTCCACCACGTTGTGTAACCTCATGGAAAATGCAAATGTTCTTCTTGTTTCTCATTCTCGTTGTCGTCTCCCTCGGTTTGAATACCTTGAATGGAACAAAACAAACGATAATTGCGAACATTTGCTAGGGCAGGCTTGCTATATCTACTGTATTTGTTTGACGGTTTGCCACCTATTCTTATTCCTTATCCAAGGCTGTATGCATCGCCACACAAACAATGACTCACAGCAGTTAATTGACAGTGGCTGCTGTTGACTTGACAATTATGGCTTTGTGACACCGCTGGTGAACTCGATTTCACATTTCAGCGACATCAGAGCGGTAACAATGGGACAGCGTACTGCATGTATCAGTAAAATAAATGTGGGCTTTAACTGTGGGCTTTTGTCTTTTGTTGTTTGTGCACGTGTGTGACCATGGTCGCCATGTGCGCCGATTCGTACTGTATGTGCAGTGGATTTTACCATTGCAGGAGGAATGTTAATTGCGACCGAAGGTAGCAGTTTAGTATGTGAAACGGCACATGCTGACTCCGTCCGTCTGGACGTGTACACTTTTTTAACGGTCTATGGGTTTGCCGCTTTGACATCATGCTCTGACGTCCCTGTGATGTGGGAACCTCTATAAAGAATGGGTTTGCCGCTCTGACATCACACTCTGACTTCACTGTGATTTCAGGAGAACCACTCTAACAGAATCCATATATGGCCAAGACAGCCCATATCTGTGTGGCTGGTTCTACAGACAGGGATCTCCATGTATGGGCATAAAAGGGATTTTATGTATGATGTCAGATGTCACACAACGAATAACTGAGTAACATGTTTGGGCTCTCACAGCATCTCCATATACAATATATGGATCTCCATGGGTATCAAATATACATCACTGGCCAGATGGACAAGACATGACCTTGCCCTATTTGTAGCCCTGAGGCGTCTTACTAGTCTTATACAATACAATATGTTGTTCAGTATATCCGACTGCTAGTATTGACTGATGACAAATGTGCCATGTTGTGCAGTAATTTAGAAAAGTGTGATGCATTGTAGCATCAAATCGAATCGAATCGTTACTTGGCAAAGTCCATGTGGTTAACTGTGTTTTCAGTGTTGAGTCTAGTCTACATGATCTGCACTGTGACCGAGGCAGTGTCACTTTCTCACCTAGGCATCAACTGTCGCCTCCCAGGCAGCTCCCCAAAGCACACTGGAGCGAGACTTCAATTAAACCCCATTTCTCCTTTGTAGGGACACATGGCTGTGTTGTTGTTTCACTGCCTTTATTGTGTCAAGGGAATTACCATCTATGCAGCCTATCATTAGCCTATCATTATGACTATCATTTCACACTGACATTGCGGATAATTGGGCCCCAAAAATTCTCCTCGACCGTCTCCCCGCCATGGAGGGAAATGTCACTCAGCATTACCATACTCATTTACACCGCGCCACAGCTGCTGTCCCTGGACGCTACCTCACCCCATCTCCACTCCACCCTCACGCACTCCGAGCCACTCCCCCCTCCTCCTTTTTCAGGATGGGTTATCGCAGCGATTATGAAAAATGACTCGTGGAGTGGTGAAAAAAAATACACAACATGACACATTATCTCCGTATTAAAGGGAGTTTGGGGCGAATAATAAGTTTGGCTTTTGGAGGGCCTATTAATCAGGGTATATGAAAGAGGAGCGGCGCTGCCAAGTACATTTAAATGCCACTGTCACTCTCAATGACACCCTGCCTCCCACCACCCCTCTGTTCTTCAAGAGGAAGGAGCTCCGTGATTGTGTGTGCGTGGAGCGCCAGGTGTCATGGGTGCTAACACGGCTAACCTTCAGACTGAGGCTAATGCCTGATTTTCCTAACATGCTGAATACAATAGCAGACCCAGGGCTCGCTCACTCACACACACACACACACACACACACACACACACACACACACACACACACACACACACACACACACACACACATACACACACAGTATGCGTACAAGGTGTGTCTTCCCCATCCTCTTCCATTCGATGGGAGACACATTGCATAGCATTCCGGCACGACGTGTTGATGGCGCGGCAGCAGGTGAAGCCCATTAAAGGGTTGTTGTTTCCCGGTCCCAGTAGTCCGAGGCTAACCTGCCGACGCTGGTGAATGTTAACCTACCGATGCTGGTGAATTCTAACCTGCCGACGCTGGTGAATGCTAACCTGGTGAATGCTAACCCTAAGCCTAAACCCTAACCCTAAACCTAACCTTAACCCTCTCTCAGAGTTGGGTCTCTAAAACTAAAAGGTTTGAGAACCAATGTCTTAGTTTAATAATTGATCATTAATGAGTGTTCATGAGTGTGTTCATTAATGGGTATATTCATTGACTGCCACAGTTCAAACCAGAAACACATAAAGAGATAGGCCTGAATGACCATAACAGGTCTCTAACTCTGAGTGTACAAATGGAACCAAATGGACCCTTACAGGGCTGTAATTCTCAGATAATGCCATTTGTACTCTCTCAGAGTTAAGCAAATACAGCATTTCTGAACCACTAGTACTAGTAGACTCCTAATGTGCTTTTACTCAAGAAACTTTTGAATTCCGGACTTTTACTTGTATTTCTACATTGTAGTATTGATACTTTTACATAAGTACTTTTTCCACCACTGTTATGCAGGCTAATACAGCAGCAAAACCTTTTTTTACTGTTGGCACAAAGGGAAAAAAAGAACTAGGCTTCCACAGAGTTTGCAAAGCTATACAAGCTTTGCCTGGTGAAAACGCTCACGTTCATACTATCCGCCCACTTTGTTATTTTATAAAGCTCGTATCCAAAGGCAAGGCCGCCGTCAGTGAATTAATTTGAGTAATCGGTGAAGTATTTGGTGTCAGGGGAACATAGGGGGCTTTTCAAATGTCATCTTCTTTGTATTCCGGGGATGGCGGGCCATTTAAATGGCACTGCATTAATGACCGGCCATTAATTGCTTGATATTAAACGGAGGCTGCTCCTATTATCACTATACTTGCTCAGTTCTCTGCTGCACGTGGCCTTGAGTATACTCCACGAAAAATATAAATGAAGGAAATCTTGAAGACATGCGGTTCGGGGCGGTGTATTTTGGCAGCAGGGAAATAAGAGTCAGCCGTGGCGCTGCGGGCGCCATTTTGCAGCGAACTCTTTTTTTTTTTCCTTCTTTTTTTTATGCAAAAGAACAAAGGTTTCCTTTTGTGTCCTTCCCGCTTGTGATCCGCCATCAGTGACCAAATTGAAATCTTCTCCTCTGCGGTGACCTGTACATATCTGGGGACCGCAGATAGCAGCGTTTGCCCTCTTCCACAATACCACGGAGCCGGGCTGTGATTCATGGCAAAAAAGGGATTAATTTCTCCACAAATTAACTGCTAATTCTTCTCTTATCTTTGCCCCAGACTCTCTTTGACCAACTCGCCTTAGTTCTCTCTCTCTCTCTCTCTCTCTCTCTCTCTCTCTCTCTCTCTCTCTCTCTCTCTCTCTCTCTCTCTCTCTCTCTCTCTCTCTCTCTGGCTTTGACTTTGTGGAGCTGTTTGTTAGTGAGAGGTGTGATCTCCCTACTTCTCAGCAGTCAGATAGATTTCCTTTCTGTCCCCTCTAGGCTCCCCTAGATCCTCACACACTAATTGCTCTTTCCAACCACCAAGGATAATCCAGAACCTTCCAGAACCTGAAACTTTCCTCAACCCGCTAAATGCTGTAATAGTATTTGTTTGTTTGTTTGTTTTCCCATGATAACCAGAACTGAATGGGAAGTGTCCATAATATATATATGTTTTATTAATGTACATATATGTTGTCACTGTGTTGGGCTTTTCATCACAATGTAGCTAAATCAGAAAATTATGGTTTTAGCCCCAGTTTTGCTATTTTGAAAAATCACACCTAGTTTGAAGTGAGTGGTGCTATTTATGAGTTCATTTCATTAAGCTTCCTGTGAAGCTTGGCCAGTGTCAAACTTTGAGTGCTTATGTACGTCCATGTGACCCTGGACGTACAACACGAACTTTGAGCGCTTTATGTCCAGATATAGGCCAGATGTAGGCCACACTTCGTGTCTCGGACAAAGCCAGATGTTGGAGCTTAGCTCATTCCAGGAGCACCGCTCAACATATTGAACATAGCTGATCTATAAACTCACAACATGTTGAGCAAAGCGCACAGTCAACCTTTACAATGACATGCACTGTATTACCTTGTCCTTGTGTGCCATTAAGAGAACTGTGGAAACTGGAAAGGACGACAAAGGACATGTTAAAAAAAGAATAATAATGAAATAAAAAGAGATAAAGAAAAAAAAGTGATTCAATCACCCACACCTCATCGATTATTCATGAGAAGTGAGTGGGCACAATTCAAAGCATGGCTTTTCCCATTTTTACAGAGCAAAGGCATGGTAATGAGTTGAGCATTAGCAGTACTTAATTTTAAAGCCCAGTCACCCTCTGTAAATATAAACATGTATTGTCTATGTATACATTCATGTTGCATGCATACCAATAGCATGCACACTCACACATGGCTGTCTGTAGATGTAGATTGGATGAGCTCAGATGTGATTAAAAGCCAGAGAAAATGAATAAGTCTTGAGCAGAGACTTAAAAACAGGGATGGACCAAGCAGATCTAATATAATATGGAAGGGCGGGCTGTTCCAGAGCCTGGGGGTTGCAGCACCTTTCGGTACCCTGTTCACTAAGGGGTACATTCGTATGTACCCTGGGAGCGCACTCACATATCGGGTATGGTGTGCTGTGCACCCTAACACACGGGACATGGGAAGTGAGGAAAAGATGCTTAAGTTTAAAAATACCTGCATACAGATACTTTACGCAGATATAATATAGAGCATCGCAGCGGAAGTGGTTTACTGGTCCCACAAAAAAATCGCCCATTCATTTTCCCCATAGACTTTTACAAAAAAATATTTATAACAATTATGTTAAGCCTAGAACTAAGCCATCCAGGATTGCAGTGAATCATGACCATACAACCTTTGATCCTATGTGAAAACATATTTTAATATGAAATTATTTGATATACTACATTTAATAACTACCCTTTGTTTGGCGATTTTCAAAATGTTCTTTTCATAGAAACAAAGGTTTTATGGTCATGATTCACTGCAATCCTGGATGGCTTGGTTCTAGGCTTAACATAATTGTTATAAATATTTTCTTGAAAGTCTATGAGGAAAATGAACAGGATATTTTTTTGTGGGACCAGTAAACCACGCCCACTGCGATGCTCTATACTATAGGCTACAGATTTACAAGCTGTACTTATGTGTTATTATCGAATGGCCAAAGCAAACATACATACATTTTTACTTAGTTAAAATCCTCACTATCTCTCCAACCATCTTCCTTCCAACTTTACGACAGTTGTTAACATCTGCTTCTCTCTTGTTTTAGAAAAAAAACAGGGGCATAGTTCCGCCGATTTAAAATGATTCCAATACGGAACTAAAACTTCCTATGATTGGCCGCTAGTTGCGTTGTTTTCCCCCCCCGGCCGATCGCAAAAAGAATTGTTCTCCATTGGACCCCATTCATTTTCCTCTTTCGTTTTCTAACCTTAATTAACATTTTCATACATACTTTATGGTTCCTATCGCTAGTTAAAAATTGCCTTTCAATCACGATGATTTGCGTTTTGTGAAAATAAGGTCCCATTTATGTTAAAATTGATGATAAAGTTGCGGGGGGCGTGGCCAACTAAACTGATACCAGCCGGCTGTGTTCTTCTTCGTGTGCTGTATTTCGGAAGGCTTCGGACCACATTCTCCCATGTATCCCTACGGTTGCATGTGACCGTTGGCAGCCAATAGCATCCTCTGGTGCTTTTACAATCTATGATGGTGACACCCATGCCAAGGACCCAAAATGCGTCATTTGCACTGCATAGAAACCAATGGCTTCGCTTTGTCCATATATTTTTTACAGTCTATGAATAAAACATATGGATTAAATTGTGTCACATTGTACAGTATGTGACAGCGGGTCCTTTGTTCTACACAAACTGCTACTCAGTCCATCCCAGGAACCATATAGCATGAGATGAACTGTAGTTCTGAAGGTGAAGAAGAGCCTCCCTATTGTGTGTGTGCATGGAGACATCTGACTGGCTGAGCCGCGGTAGCCTGGTTAATAAACAAGACTGCACAACACCACCCCCTGTTGGTAGTGGTGGTGTTGTGTAGTCTGGCCCTTCACATTAAATAAGCTTTTTCCACCAGCCCTCAGAGAGGGCGAGCCAATCAGGGCTGTAGGCTTGGGGCACGTGGTGGGTGGTGGCCTGGTTCAAAACCATTCAGCCAATCAGGCGAGTCTGTGTGTATTCAAACACATTCCCCCCTCCACTCTTATTACAGACATCAAACAGATTGTAGTCTTTGATGCTTTCAGTGACTAACGAGCTATTGACACTTGTATGGCTCAATCAATTACAGCAGCTCACAAGCCCTTTGAAGTTCAGAGGGAGCAATTAAGAGCAAGTCAACTTAACATTTTTTTAAACCATCCCCTGTCCGCCCCCCCAGAAGTGGAATGTCTGCCCGAAATCTCAGACTCTCTTCCCAAAACGAAGTGTGTGATAGAGTCTGACGCTTGCAGTCAGGCTAGAGCCGCGGGACAAACGTGGGAGGGCGAGTGTTGTTGCAGAGCCATTATGATTCTCCCTGTACAGTAGGCTACATAACTGGATACATAAAAGTTACTTAATATAAATAAATACATATTTTGCAAAACTGCATATATATTTTGTATTCATTTACATTCAGTACATCATTCATTGCTGTCAGGCAGAAACATTGGATGTTTTTTTTTATTTTTTTCGTGAATTAACTCTTTGAGCGCCAGCGCCCTCTAGGGGCCAAAGAATGCCAGCGCATCTCTCATAGGTGAGCGCTTTAGCTTCCAGGACTTCAGCTTCCAGGTTCATGCACGGCATGGAAATGTCCCGGATGAAGATGCTAACAGAATAGCTATTCCCATTTTGTCATCTAAAAGATCATTTTTGGGCGATTTCGCCGTAAATAAACCTCGCGCCGCTTTCCTAAAACACAAAAAAGAGATATAAGCCTTTAAAGATGCGGTCTTTCATTGGATTAGGCGGAGATTGGCGATTGCGTTCGCAAATTATGGCCGGCCGGGACGTTGTTAGCTTTCGGCTAGTAGCTACAAAAATCAAGCCAGGCTTCAGAAGGCCTCTTATCATTTTATTCATTTAATTAAATAAAGCCGAACTACTTCGGGATCGGCACACTCGTGTACTCATCGGAAGCGGCGCCGAACATCGGGTGAACATTGGGGAGCTCAAAAATGTATTTTAAACCATTTTTAATGGAATATATCGTCGGACAGAGTAGAACGGCTAGCTGGCTAGCGGCTAGCGAGCCAGGACCACCCACGACTCTACAAGCAGCTCGGGGTAAGTGAATTAATAAAAAAAAAGATTGCATTGGATTGAAATAAAGCCGAACTAGTTCGGGATCGGCACCAGATGAGTTAACACACTACTTTGTGATACAATTAATCTAAATATCGTCGTTGTCGGGTGGAAACCTTGTGTGTCCAAGACTGTTCGCTTTGTATTTATCATTTTTAAAATGAACTAAACTAGTGAAAATAGCAGATCTACAAGCACACAACGCCTCGCACCGCGAGGCGTTGTGTGCTTGTAGATCGGCTGTTTTCACTACTTATGTGCGACAGCCTTGTACAGTATGATGAAGCAGGGCTTTACTTGGTGAAAAAACGTACAAACTTGAAACTTGTTTGTACCGCACCTGAAGTACCACCAGCTAAATTTATAACGAAAAACAAATGTGTACATATACAGGCCGCACCGGACTATAAGCCGCAGGTGTCCTGCTTCCTGCTAGAGCGCCCCTGGTGGCTGTTGTAAAAATCGATATATAAGCCGTACCGTCAGGGACGGACTGGGACTAAAATTCAGCCCTGGCATCTTGGCCAGACCAGCCCCCACAACCAACACGCGCGAAGATACTCTACCGGTCGAGGGCGGCACATATAAATACACAAGTGTTTAATACCACAACTTTTACAGACAACAAACTACACAACTACACAATCCATAAATTGTATAAGTTAGCATACAGTTCTCACCACCAAACAGCGGAGTATGAACATGATTAGTGCCAAAATGTGTCAGAACTTTAGCTATTTTCTTTCTTTTTTTCTTTTTACACCAGCCCCCCCAGCCCCCTAGCCTACCAGCCCACCGGGCAAATGCCCTGTATGCCAGATGGCCAGCCCGCCCCTGCGTACCGTTGTATAAGCCGCAGGGCCCGTGTTCGGCGAGAGAGAGCCGCTGACAGCTCCGTCTCCGTCATCAGACGGGTCATGTGACCCGTCTGATGACGCGTCAGTGCTTAAATAGCGGTCAAGACGCAGCTTTGCGTCTCTTGACGCAGCTGTGCGTCTTCTAGACGCGAAACCGCGGCCCTGGTAGACTTACCGCGTTTACAGACGCGATCATCACGGCTCTGTGAGACATACCGCGGCTCCAGACGCGATTATCGGTTTCAACCGCGGCTCTGAATTCCGATACGCGGCTCAAAGACGGGGCTTGGAACCGCGTCTGGCTGGAACTCGGTGCGGCCGCAAAGTCTGCTGTGTGCTGTCTTTGTATCTAATCACACCTTGATTCTATTTGATAATTATTAGTATTATTTATTGTCAATGGAACATGCAATATTCTACCATATTGTCGGCATTATAGTGTGTAATGATAACGTTTTTAGTGAGAAAATATCTCTTTTCTTTCTTTTTTTTTGTTCGCATTTAAAAAAAAATGCTGGTTATATGTGCGTGGATTCATGGCATAAAGCATGCCGTTTAGCTCAGTCGGTAGTGCTCTCGTCTCGTTGACCGTGTAAGGGGTAATACATTGGCATAATGATTAAATTGGGGAGAAAAGGGGGGTCAAAAAGAAGTGGCTACTCTAAATTAAAAAGGTAATAGGGGCCTTTGCATGTTGCATGAGCTATTAACAATTTTGCTGCCATTTTAAACAGCTGTAGTAAGCAGCTGCCAAATTGTCCTTACCTTTTAACGTGGGCACGCGCACGCATCGTGCACAATCTGTGCGCGACTCATCTAGTAGACTGTAGACTCGGTGGCAAGCTTTCGAATAAAAAAAACCCCATTGAAATAGACATATCCGTTGCCACACTGTATCCCTGCTTATCCGCCAGTGTTTACTGTTTACATGAAAAAACATTGAAAAAAGCCAACTGTGCGCTATGGTAACAAGTGGACACGTTCGCGCACAACACGCACGATATGTGCGGGGATCATAATCCAGGCGTGTAGAGACTGGATCAAAGTTTCCAAACGCAAAAATCCGATTGAAAAACGAGTGTTCCATCGCCGAGTAGCTTTCTCTTCTGTTACACTGTAAACCAACGGAGGCGGGACTATGGCCCAGGCTCAGACCGGATACGGAAAGCTAGATCCGGTCCAGACCGGAAATGACCGGATACAGTTAGGGGGGCGGGCCTAAAGAGCCAGAATCAGCGAAAATCTGCGATAATACTTTTAATCCTTTCATAATGATTAAAGCTAATTAAACTTCCGGGTTCGACGGGCATGGCACCGCGGTACAGCGGGAAATCTACGGTTTCTACGGGGATCGCCCAGAATGAGTTAAGGTATACAAATATACATGTGCATTATCACAAAGTTAACCGGTTAAACATGAAACCTATAGCTGGCATCTGTTCCTCAAACCTAGCATCCACCATGCACCACACACTTATATGTACTGAAGTGGGAGATGAAGCATGGAACGCTGATCTTAAGATCTTAACAACTTGTCTTTGTAGATTCTGAACGTTTGCAAACAGGAGAAGGGCATTGTGTTAGCAGGTCAAGGTTCAAGCAGCTCTCTCTCTCTCTCTCTCTCTCTCTCTCTCTCTCTCTCTCTCTCTCTCTCTCTCTCTCTCTCTGTCTCTCTCTGAGAGGGAGGTTTCAAAGTATCTGGACGCTGTCGTGTTTGCCCTGATCTCATTTTTGATTTTATTTTATGTTTTGTCTACAGTATATGCTTTTAAGTAAAACTTCTTGCCATGTCCTATAAGTTTGTCAATGAAAAAAAAACAATAAACATTTTGTTTAAAAAAGAAAAAAGTACCAATACCCTATAGTAGAACAAATCTGTAACAAGTTTGTTCTTCAAAATGTACTTAAATTGAAGGGAAAAAAAGTAGAAAAAAGTATTGGCATCAAAATATACTTAAAATAAGTTTTCAAAAAATTGTAGGCTACAGCACTTGAGTAAATGTACTGAGTTACTTTCCGCAGGCTGGGTTTCAGCAGGCCTTAGAGTCTTACAGAAGGTCTCCAGAAGATCATAGAGATGACAGAACAATATCTCTGGGAGCTGTTAGCAGACACCAGATAAAACACTCTCGCTACAATATTTCCATAGACAAATAACTGCACGGCTGTGTAACCTTGACAGATGGAATGTAGACACAAGATAAACTGTCCACGAGTTAGACAAAGGATCTCTTTGTCTGCGCGGAATAGCAGCTTTATATTTTCCCTTTACAGCCAAAGTTATTCTGTTTGCACTCAAAGTTTTCATTTAAGAAGTAGTTCACATAGTTTTCTCACTCAACAGTATAAGCAAAACAACATTGTAAGTGTATAGGACACAGGGACGTGCTGGGCCCCTGATTCAGCTCGGGAAAAAGAGTTGGAGAGGCCCTCATTATTATTTTTTTAATATATTTTGTCGTTGTCGGGTGGAAACCTTATACGTCCAAAACCGTTTGTTTTGTATTTATCATTTAAAAATGATTTAAACTAGTGAAAACAGCCGATCTACAAGCACACAATGCCTCGCACCGCGAGGCGTTGTGTGCTTGTAGATCTGCTGTTTTCACTACTTTTGTGCAACAGCCTTGTATGATGAAGCAGGGCTTTGCTTTGCGAAAAACTTGGAGATACAAGGTTTCTGACCGATTTACTTTGTTGGCCACCCAGCCCCCAATTTTTTTTCCTAATGGCCGGCCTGGACCGGCCGGGAATGAACCGGCCGTTCGGGAGTTGTCCCACTTTTCCCAATGGCCAGCACGTCCCTGATAGGACATGGTATCTGCACATTTCTTAAGTAACAATTGAATGACTTTTAAGGCCTTTTTAATTCAATTTGTCAAATACAGTATAATGTAGGAAAGAGGCAAACATTGTGAAAATAGCCGATCTACAAGCTCACAAGGTCTCACAGTGCGAGGCACTGTGAGCTTGTAGTTTGGCTCTTTTCACAATGTTTATCTGTGGAACCGAGTCAATCTAAATGTAATGCCTACAATTCCAAGAGCTTGTCAGGGTGGGTGGGGGTCTCCAGTTCAAATATGATTGTCCTGGCCTGGGGGGTCGCGGCCTGAAAAGTTTGGGAACCCTTTGACTACTAATAGGGAAGTTCTAGACAGACTCGATACATTCATTTCCATTATCACAGACCGTTTACCATCCATCACTTACCATCACTTTACACAATGATTGCTCTCTCTTTCTCTCTCTCTCTCTCTCTCTCTCTCTCTCTCTCTCTCTCTCTCTCTCATTATGACACCAACAAAGACAAACAGACCACACACAAAACGCCAAAGCAAGCAGGGCGTTAAAATTAATACGCGGGTGGCACCTGCTTGGGAAGACTTGGAGCCTCCGTTGGCGCGGGATTAAGTAGGATTGATGCGAACACATGGGAGGGGGGGGGGTACATGACACACACACGCTTACATACGCATTAGTCCCCCACAACGCTAGTTGCTTGATTTACCAGGCTCTTGTACAAAGAGGAAAAAAACAACAACAACACCAAAACATCTGGTGATATCTTTCAATGGACTTTAATTAGTATTCGTTTTTCACAGTTTTTCATGTTTAAAAGGTGATGAATTGCATTAATTAAAAGGGCTCACAATGTAAATCAATGGGGCGGAAAATACGGAGGGCAATTAAACACGGCTCCGGCGCCTTGCATCACAATTTTCCAACTTTCATGGGAGATGAGCTCCCCCCCACCCCCCCACAAACAACAAATACATAAATTAACTGTATCGCCAGCGTAGCAGCAACTATGTACTATAGAGGCCTAAATCAGGAATAACTCAAATCCAAACTGAACCGTTCATCCAGGGGTGTCGCACCACATTCTGGGCCCTCGGTAAAATAACAGATATACAAGCTCACAGCGCGGCACCGAGTGCTGCGCTGCAAGCTTGTAGATCTGCAATTTTCTTTTATCGAGAAAGTCTTTGAATATTTCAAAGGGTTTTTGAAAAACCTAAGTTTCTATGTCAGTGGTGCTCAAGCTTTTTCATGTGAAGAACCCCCAAAATAATATGTATTTGGCCACGGACCCCCATCTCAAAATATTTAGTTCCAGACGCAAAATTTGAGTTACAAATGCTCAAAAAAATACAAATATTCAAAGATTTGCGCACATTCTCACAACTTTTCAAAAATAGCAGATCTACAAGCTTGCAGCGCGGCACTCGGTGCCACGCTGTGAGCTTGTATATCTGCTATTTTTCAATAGCTAAATTAATTCCAGGCCCCTCCATCTTGGGCCCTAGTAACTCAGTCCCACTTTCGCCCCCCTTGTGATGCCCCTGTGTTCATCTAAATGCCTAATCCTTACCTTCTCCTCAACATCAATATTTTCCTAATTGTAAGCCTAATTCCCCCAATCTTGTTCAACAATAAAACAAATACAAATGTATCTTGAGAGAACCAGGAGAATTGGCCTCACAATGTCTGTCTCTCAAATGTTACAGTATTTCACAGTACTTGAGGGACAAATTGTAGCCTGGTAAACCATCCTGGTCACGTGCATTCACATCACCGTGTGTCTTCTGCAGGCCCGTCTGGCCCACAAGCGCTGGGTGGAAAAAGTGGAAGAACAATCAATCAGCATCTGTCTGTCAATTACAGATCAGAAATCTCTTAACTATCCGAAAGGAAAACAATACAGAACGAACTAACCTCAAGACAAATTATGTACAAACAAAAACAAGCCAAAGTTCTACAAAGATTGGTAATATTCGCCTTATTCCTGGCCCTCTATAGGGAGGCTGCCATTGCCTTTTACAGAGGGCGCTTGAGAGTTTTTCTAGCTGTGTGCTGCTTCAGAAACATCTTTTCACTTCCTCTCAAGTAAGGAAGTGACAGGGAATTGTCTGTTGCCAGATTTTTCCAAAGAAATAAGCCCAACAGAAGCAACTAAGCTCAGTTTGACTTCTTTACATTCACATTTACATTTGAAAATATCAGATCAGCAATGGACAAATATGTTAATCTGGGGTCCTTGATATGAAAAGATTTGGGAACCACTGGTTTAAATAATATTAGAATGTAAGCCCAATAAGCAACTACACTATTTTTTTAAATACACAAATTGCTTATTATAAGCAGACATGGCAACACAGGTTAATTCAGAGCCCAGAACGCCATCTACTGACACTTTAATGCAAGGACACAGGAAACCAAATTATGTTTTTCAGCCTCTTTCAGGATTATGAACAGGAAGCTGGGGGCGGGGCCAGGAATAAGGTGAATTAGGAGGAAGTGGAGGGACTGGATTAGGTACCCTTTTATAACAAAATTCTTGTATAATAAGAATAACTGATGATTTTTAGGGGGGGAAATTACAGCACCCCATCTTTAAGTAATCAGATCAAGTTCAGAACAGATCGTTACAATCACAGCAATACACGATGCCGGACAGGTTGGGAGTCAGGAAGGAACAGGGGTTGCCGGCGACCGCTCAATGGCAGCCTTTTAAACTGACCGTCATCTGGACATCCGATAGGAATGGACGCTTGCGGATGCTCCTTTCCTGCTATTGGCCAATCACACTGACAGACACTCCCACAGACACACAGACACAGGCGAGGGGAACCTCACCAAGCACCATGGCATAACAGTCATAAGAGCCCACGCACACACATGTAGGCACGCAGGCACACATACATGCACACACGCACGCAGGCACACATGCATGCACACGCGCACACAGGCACACACACGCACCGGCACGCAGGCACACATGCATGCACACACGCACGCAGGCACACATGCATGCACACGTGCACACAGGCACACACACGCACCGGCACGCAGGCACACATGCATGCACACACGCTCACAGGCGCACACGCAGGCACGCAGGCACACATGCACGCATGGACGCATGCACTTATTTTAACATAGGTATATCATCATACATACACAGGCACCTTGCGTAAGGTGAAAGGGACTGAATGGCATTAAAGGGACTGAGTGGCATTTTCCTTTTATATCAAGCAAACACAGAACACTCCATTTAGTGTCGAGTCGGTCCCGTCACGGAAATAATGCAGCGGCTTTCACATCATTTCTCTTTCATCAAAGTCACAACCGCTGCACATTTTGAATCAGGTGGTGTGTGTGTGTGTGTGTGTGTGTGGGGGGGGGGTACATCGCGTCTCCCAGACTTCAAACCCGAGGATGTGCCGGAAGATAATGATGCATTATGGGACTCGCGGTCTTTTGACCCCGGCGGGCCGCCTCACGCACGCCTCCGGCTTTGAAGCGGGTAAATGTCAGCGTTTGACCCCCGGTACAGCGCCGGGGCCGTCATGCCTCTGCCTGTCCGCTCCAGCGTCCAGCGTGTGTGTGTGGCGAGAGAGAATCCATCTTGCTGCTCCGTTCCCACCAGCTAGTGCCGAGGCGCTCGTGACATTTTTGGGGAGGGAAATCTGTGAAGAGCAGCAATTTTCTGATGTGACAGAGCTCATTTGCAGCCTCTTCTCCTCCGGGCCGCTCCAGAGGCTCAAAGGGTTGAGGTGTGGTGGTGGTGGTGGTGGTGCTCACTGCCGGCCAAAGATAGCAGCTTCAGTGGCGGAAAGTAACTAAGTACATGTACTCAAGTATTGTACTACCCATTCAGAACGGGTACACATTATTGTGTATCATTATTTTATGCTTTAACTATTGAAAAATAGCAGATATACAAGCTCGCAGCGTGGCACCGAGTGCCGCGCTGCGAGCTTGTAGATCTGCTATTTTTGAAAAATCGTGAAAATTAAAATTTTGACCCGATTCTATAAGTGTCTTTTGAATCCTTTTAAGTTTTTTTTTAAGAAACCTATGTTTCTATGTCAGCAATCTGGCCAGCCATCGTCAAAGAAAAGGTCCTTTTCACTTGAGAGACCACTATGTCAGTGGTGCTCAAACCTTTTCATGTGAAGGACCCCCATTTCCCAAAATTATATGTATTTGGCCACGGACCCCCATCTCAAAATATTTAGTTCCAGGGACCACCCAGAAGCAAAATTTGAGTTACAAACGTTCGCTTAGAATGCAGATCTACAAGCTCGCAGATCTACAAGCTTGCAGATCTACAAGCTCGCAGCGCGGCACTCGGTGCCGCGCTGTGAGCTTGTATATCTGCTATTTTTCACTGGTTAAAGCATTCAATAATTCTAGGCCTAAATGGGTTAAGTGCTGTATGTTTTTACTTTACTGGAGTATTTCCGATTTTCTATACTTTTTATTCTATTCCACTACATCTCGTAGGCAAATATTGTACTTTTTACTCCACTAGCCTATGATTATTTGAAAACTTTAGTTACTTTGCAGATTTTGATTATTATTACAAAACATGCATTAACCACTTTAGCCCTATACATTTCATCCATTTGAAAATAGCTAATCTACAAGCTCACATCGCGACGCAATGCATTGTGAGCTTGTGGATCTGGTATATTTTCAAAAGATCTTTATGCATTTTATACGTTTGACAATTAAACTTTCTGCATAATGACTACTTTCTACGTTTGGTACTTTAAGTACATTTCGATACCAACACTTTTGTGCTTTTACTCAAGCAAATGTTGAGCACCGGGCTTCTACTTCGAACGTATATTTCCAAAATGCAGTATTTATACTTTCACTTGAGTAAAACCGCTGGTGGTGGTACTCGTGCGGGCAAAGATAGCAGCGCTCGCTCTCTCTCTCTCTCTCTCTCTCTCTCTCTCTCTCTCTCTCTCTCTCTCTCTCTCTCTCTCTGGTATCCTGGGATTGCAGGGTTGCAGCAGGGAGGGCACAAGTGTGGTAATTAAGTTTGGAATGGACTGCTTGTGGTGGAGCTGCCACTACACAGCTCAGCCATACTGGTTCTCTCTCTCTCTCTCTCTCTCTCTCTCTCTCTCTCTCTCTCTCTCTCTCTCTCTCTCTCTCCCTCTCTGGAGTGAGGAAGCCATCAGAGGACCAGGGACGTGCAGAGAATGTTAGAGAAGCAGGGGCCGAAATTTCTAAAAGGGCCTTTTGATGAAAATATTGAAAATAGCTGACCTCCAAGCCGACCTCCTCCGAGCTTGGAGGTCGGCTATTTTCAGTACTTGACACCACACTAAACTAAGCATAAAAAAGGCGATACTGGAGATGTGGCATAACGGCATGGATTTCTACACAGTGAGGGCGATTCTTTCAACATAAGATGCTGCGTTCAAGTTCAGGAGAGTTTGGACAAGGCAACTCTCTTGAATGCTGCCTTCAGGTATGGCGTGGAAAGAGGGCATTTGCATTTCTTTTACCATAGTAAAAACTGCATTCATGGCCTGGAGAGGGCACTTTTTACAGACAGGTTTAAGGGCTCAAGCCCCCTTTGATGTCTGTGTGTTCTCGTGCCTGCAGAGGACCATGCACCGGTGACTGCCTGATGTTGTGTGGCGTGCCAACACAGCCTCCTTTCTCGTTCAGATATTCATGCATCGTCCATGTCCCTTACTGTCTGCCACACCGTACACTGGGTGCCTAATGCACTAACTAGATTGAAGATTGACACGGTCTTCTATAGCTTCTCTCTTTGGGTCTTTGAAATGAACCTGCTGCCTTTCCATTTCCTTTGATAAATGTCATGGGTTTTATACAGGAACTGGTAATGGTTGAAAGGTGGATTTCACCATGATTTTCTTATTTTATAGACTCAAGTAGTCCAGCAGTAATACAAACTAAAAACAATTGGATCCTAACAGCAATCGTTAACCTATTTTCAAAAATAGCTTACAGTGGTTTAAATTGATGAAAAACATAAAATTAAAATCTGCATGAAGAGAATACCAGGCAGGAAGATATTAAGGATCCGTGATCACAGAACATTTAATTCTTTCTGAGGTCAATATCTTTGGTGGCGGTGCATGAGTATCATACTTACAGTATATCGTCGACGTCGGGTGGAAACCTTGTATGTCCAAAACCATTCGTTTTGTATTTATCATTTTAAAATGATTTTTAAAATAGTGAAAACCGCAAGGCGTTGTGTGCTTGTAGATCTGCTATTTTCACTAGTCTTGTGCGACGGTCTTGTATGATGAAGCAGGGCTTTACTTAACGAAAAAAAAAACATACAAATTTGAAACTTGGAGATACGAGGTTTCTGCCCGACAAAGACGAAATATACATATATATAATTTTATTCTGTTCTGTCTCTGTCTCTCTCTCTCTCTGTCTGTCTCTCTCTAGCAGGTCAATGGCCAGCATCTGTTTGAACTACAAAAAGCAATTCCTGTGGAAAATGTGTGGGCACTCACATAACATGAAGAAAATAGTTTTAAAAAGAGTTTAAAAGTGCACAAAGTTGTCCACAAAGGGCGGAATGTACTTTGCCTACGATCAAACGTTTGAATAGGGCTGCCTGGTGGTTCGTACGCCATATGCTCCAAAGTGAGTCACGAGGACACCGGTTTGAATTGAACTCCCGCCGTGTCTTGCATTCCTACCCTCTCGCTGTCCTAAATCATAAAAAAGATGTAACTTTCCGTGAAAATCCTCTCTGCAGCCAATTTCTCCTTCCAATTTAGTCATTACTGGAAAATACACCAAAAGTCAGACCTCTTCTCCAGTCAGCCAACTACATCCACTCTCCCTGCACCTAATGGTAAATTGTGCATATACTGTATATATATTTTTTATCCAACACACTTTTACATTGATTGTGCATTACATTCACCCTTTCACACCAACATGCACATCGGGAGCAATAGAGGCCTATCTGGGCCCGCCCCTTTCCCCCCTCCCCCTGAGCGGCAGCCATGATGGAGTTACTGCTGCAGCAGTGTGTGTCTATGTCTATGTCTATGGAGATGGGACTTTTAATGAAATTAGTCATTACCAGTCCCATCTCCATGATATTTAGATCTAATTCCTTCGCCAGTTCCATCCGCATGATTTGTAGATCTAATTCTATGAGTCCCATCCCCATGATTTGTAGGTCTAATACCATCGCCAGTCCCATCCTTATGATTCGTAGATCTAATTCTGTCTGTTCAATCTCAATTATGTTTAGGTCTAATTCCATCGCCAGTTCCATCCAAATGATTTGTAAATCTAATTCTATGAGTCCCATCTCCATGATTTGTAGGTCTAATTCCATCGCCAGTCCCATCCTTATGATTTGTAGATCTAATTCTATCTGTTCCATCTCAATTATGTTTAGGTCTAATTCCATTGCCAGTTCTATCCGCATGATTTGTTGATCTAATTTTATCAGATCCATCCCAATGATTTTTAGATCTAATTTCACCACCAGTTCTATCCTTATGATTTGTAGATCTAATTCCATCAGTCCCATCTCAATTATGTGTAGGTCTAATTCCATCGCCAGTTCCATCCACATGATTTGTTGATCTAATTCTATATAGTTCCATCCTCATGATTTGTAGATCTAATTCCATCGCCAGTCCCATCCTTATGATTTGTTGATCTAATTCTATCAGTCCCATCTCAATTATGTTTAGGTCTAATTCCATCGCCAGTTCAATCCCCATGATGTGTAGGTCTAATTCGATACATTCCCAACTCCATGTTCTTTAGATCTAATTCGATAGTCACATCCCCATGATTTGTAGATCTAATTCCATCACCAGTCCCATCCCCATAATGTGTAGGTCCAATTCCATCGGCAGTTTCGCCAGTTCCATCTGTATGATTTGTAGATCTAATTCTATGAATCCCATCCCCATGATTTGTTGGTCTAATTCCATCGCCAGTCCCATCCTTATGATTTGTAGATCTAATTCCATCACCAGTCCCATCCCTATCATTTGTATGTCTAATTCTATTGCTAGTTCCATCCACATGATTTGTAGATCTAATTCATGTGCCGAATCTGAAGCCGGTGGGACGAACGTTTCTCGAGATAAGTGGATTACATACATACATACATACATACATACATACATACATACATACATACATACTCACAGAGATTTGTCACATTTATTGTAAGCAGATGAATTATGTGGATGGGACTGTATCAAATTAGACCTACAAATCATGGGGATGGAACTGGCGATGGAATTAGATCTAAACACAATTGAGATGTGACTGATAGAATTAGATCTACAAATCATGCGGATGAAACTGGCGATAGAATTGGACCTACACATCATGGGGATGGGACTGGTGATGGAATTAGATCTACAAATCATGACGATGGAACTATATAGAATTAGATCTACAAATCATGCGGATAGAACTGGCGATGGAATTAGACCTAAACATAATTGAGATGGGACTGATAGAATTAGATCTACAAATCTTAAGGATGAGACTGGCGATGGTATTAGACCTACAAATCATGGGGATGGGACTCATAGAATTAGATCTACAAATCATACAGATGGAACTGGCGAAACTGCCGATGGAATTGGACCTACACATTATGGGGATGGGACTGGTGATGGAATTAGATCTACAAATCATGGGGAATTGATTATCGAATTAGATCTAAAGAACATGGAGTTGGGAATGTATCGAATTAGACCTACACATCATGGGGATGGAACTGGCGATGGAATTAGACCTAAACATAATTGAGATGGGACTGATAAAATTAGATCAACAAATCATAAGGATGGGACTGGCGATGGAATTAGACCTACACATCATGGGGATGGAACTGGCGATGGAATTAGACCTAAACATAATTGAGATGGGACTGATAGAATTAGATCAACAAATCATAAGGATGGGACTGGCGATGGAATTAGATCTACAAATCATGAGGATGGAACTATATAGAATTAGATCAACAAATCATGTGGATGGAACTGGCGATGGAATTAGACCTACACATAATTGAGATGGGACTGATGGAATTAGATCTACAAATCATAAGGATAGAACTGGTTGTGAAATTAGATCTACAAATCATTGGGATGGATCTGATAAAATTAGATCAACAAATCATGCGGATAGAACTGGCGATGGAATTAGACCTAAACATAATTGAGATGGAACAGATAGAATTAGATCTACAAATCATAAGGATGGGACTGGCGATGGAATTAGACCTACAAATCATGGAGATGGGACTCATAGAATTAGATTTACAAATCATTTGGATGGAACTGGCGATGGAATTAGACCTAAACATAATTGAGATGGAACAGACAGAATTAGATCTATGAATCATAAGGATGGGACTGGCGATGGTATTAGACCTACAAATCATGGGGATGGGACTCATAGAATTAGATCTACAAATCATGCGGATGGAACTGGCGAAGGAATTAGATCTAAATATCATGGAGATGGGACTGGTAATGACTAATTTCATTAAAAGTCCCATCTCCATAGACATAGACATAGACACACACTGCTGCAGCAGTAACTCCATCATGGCTGCCGCTCAGGGGGAGGGGGGAAAAGGGCGGGCCCAGATAGGCCTCTATTAGGGGTTCAGCGTCTTGCTCTAGGACAAAGACCAAAGATTTTTGTGTTTTACACACCATTATAATGTTATTTTGATCATAAGACCTGTCACACCCCTGTCTCGGGTGAGGTTAGTGTGTTACCCCTTTGTACGACCAGACATTAAATCAAGGCATGCAGTTTGGCAAATTACAGCTATTTTGCTGTAATGAAGTGTGCGTCTCACACACACACACACACACACACACACACACACACACACACACACACACACACACACACACACACACACACACACACACACACACACAAAGTAAATGTAATGTTGCAAAACCCCTGTCCACAGAAAGGGAATGGTATGGCCCAATTTGGCCAATCAGTGGGTTCAGGTGTGTTTTGTGACACCTAAAGAATCAAACCCCACCCTGACTCTTTTAGGATCCACCGGAGAGCCAATGGTGAGTGTAAAAAACATCACAAGGATGCAGCTGGGACGTATCATCAGTGATGTAGCCTGGGGTCGACGGGTGTTTCGGGTCTCGCAACATCATACACCCTCGCCCAGGTGACCCAGCCGGGGTTGATCAAGTCCCGACTTACGTCCCAGTAGCTATCCACGATCAGTCCTATTAGGGAAAGACAGGGTCACTCAATGTGCAGCACCGGAACTACTCTGCCAGGATTGGGGAGCCATTCTGGCGCGTGGAAGAACTAGGCTCTATGGGTTGACTCCTGGCCGGGCTCCTCCTACGTCTTACCAGGTCCTCTCCTGCTCTCACCAGGTTCAGAACCTGTGCGTTGCACCAGACCCCAATCCAAACATTCCATTCAGCTGCTGCAGTTGAATGGCCCTCCTAAAGGCCTCACCGTGGATTTGTTGGGCTTCTTCCTCACGGAAGACACAGGCTGGGGCGCTAACCCAACCTGCTCCCGGGTGCCGTCTAAATTCCGGCCGTCAACCGAGTCTCCGGTGGTCACCAAACTATTCCTGGTTGTCACATAGTCTATTCCTATGAGCCACTATAAATAGAACTAATAGTGTAAAAAACATCACAAGGATGCAGCTGGGACGTATCATCAGTGATGTAGCCTGGGGTCGACGGGTGTTTCGGGTCTCGCAACATCATACACCCTCGCCCAGGTGACCCAGCCGGGGTTGATCAAGTCCCGACTTACGTCCCAGTAGCTATCCACGATCAGTCCTATTAGGGAAAGACAGGGTCACTCAATGTGCAGCACCGGAACTACTCTGCCAGGATTGGGGAGCCATTCTGGCGCGTGGAAGAACTAGGCTCTATGGGTTGACTCCTGGCCGGGCTCCTCCTACGTCTTACCAGGTCCTCTCCTGCTCTCACCAGGTTCAGAACCTGTGCGTTGCACCAGACCCCAATCCAAACATTCCATTCAGCTGCTGCAGTTGAATGGCCCTCCTAAAGGCCTCACCGTGGATTTGTTGGGCTTCTTCCTCACGGAAGACACAGGCTGGGGCGCTAACCCAACCTGCTCCCGGGTGCCGTCTAAATTCCGGCCGTCAACCGAGTCTCCGGTGTAAAGAACAAAACAGTGAGTTGTCATACTGTCACAAGACCCAATTACTATTTGTCTGTCTCCAGGTTATATGTGACACTGTAGGAGTCCACCAGGACAGCGGTTCTCAAATGTTTTAGGACACCCATAACTATTTGGTACCATTTGTACGCTCTCAGAGTTACAGACCTGTAATGGTCATTTAGGGCTAGCTCTTTGTGTTTGTGTGTCCGTGTATGTCCGTGGCAAAAAAAAATACAAAAAAAAATACAAAAATGTCCACCAAAAGTCAGCATGTCGATGACCCCTGCAGGTTACGGTGACACACTGTAAGCTGTGTCGTTGCTTTTCCTGTACAGCGTACAGAGACACTGTTGTTGTCCTGCATAGTGTAGGACAGTTGTAGAGGTTTTAACTTTGTTAGCCCCTCTCAGGACCCTAGTTACCTTTTTTGTATTGGGGAAGACGGTAACCACTGTCCCTTGCCGGTCCGTTCACTCTCCCTGATACGCACGGGTACCACTGTCTGGTCACGGACAAATAACGTTGCTCAAGTGTTGCTGAGATTCTTCAAAGATACCAGGAACTACAGCAGGCTACCGCGGAAACAGCGCTAATCGGCGTTGCCATTAAGTACTTTTTATCTATTTTTAATTTAGCTTCTTTTCCTCACTTCCCATGTCCCGCATTAGGGAGCGTTCGGATATGTTTTGTTCACTGGGAGGTGCGAGCGCACTGAGCACACTGGTACTAATATCCGGCAAAATCGCGCTCTTTCGAACGACCATCATTTCGGCCGGAACGTTGGAGACTCACTCCACGGAGGTTAGGGTTAGGGTGAGGGTTAGAGTCCGGTGTCGAAAAGATGACATGTAGTAACAGCGACACGCTCCCCTAATATCCAACACATGAGTGCGCTCCCCCCTCCCACTGAATATATCGCCTACCCTACACATTCCCTTTCCCTATAGAACATCTCTTTGTCGTAATTTTTTTTTCCTGTTTTAATTGCAGTGCTGTCATAGCTGTTAAACCCAAAATAGGGCATCCATCCGAGTGAATGATTTATGGGGGCTTTTGTATCTGTTCTGCTGTGTCACCTTTTTCAATTTTCCCAAATTTACATCGCTGTGTTGACGTGATTGATAAGTGTTTCCCTTTCCCGTTGTTTTCTCTCTGTATTTATAGGGACTATTCAGGAGAAAATGGGCCTGCGGGAAAAAGTGATTCCCCTGCTGACAAAAAAAGAATTGGGACGATACTGAAATACAAAGTATGTGATTTTACATTGAATTACATTTGTTTTACTACTTTGTTTTACTACTGGTGAAATGTGTTTTGCTGATGCTGCTATGATTGTAGAGATGTAGTGTAGACGTATGAAGTGAAAAAGAAATGTTTTTTTTTGTTTTTGTTTTTTTTACTTTAAGTACAGTATTACATTTAGTTACTTCCCACCACTGATTGCAAGTGGTGTCGATTTATTAGGCTAAAGTTTTCATCCACTACCCTTTTCAGCTGACGAAAACAAAATAAAAACTAAACTATGATGACTAAAACTGACTGACAATTTTGGCAACAAATAAAAACAAAACTAAAAGGTTTGGGAGGGATTAGTGGAGAAGAGATCCGGAAGAACTAAGACAAGTCATCACGCGTGCGGGTGTCACAGCCCAAAAATAGCTGATCTACGAGCTTGTAGATCATTTTTGGCATGCAGCTAAGGGAAAATCGGCCATGTCAATGCCATTACGGCCCGCCTGAAGGACATTTTGATTAAAATCTTATGATATTTAGTTGACTAAACCTAAACTAAAAGTGAAAAAAATATGACTAAAATTAAAAGTGTGCAGGGCGAGGAGAGAGCATTATGTGGGGAAACTCGCTGCTGCAGCATGGATGATGTGCTGGGACGGACACACCCCCTGTCCTAATGGACACACCCCCTGTCCTAATGGACACACCCCCTGTCCTAATGAACACAGCCCCTGTCCTAATGGCACTTTGTAACTGCACCAGCATTTCTATACATGGACGTGAGCATATAACAGTGCTTTTTGAATGACTCCATCCCTGAGGACACGACAAAACAAAGTGCACGCCTTCCCATCATTCCTGGGGGCACCACCGTGGTTATATGGTGTTATTGTTTGCCTACGGGAATGCTTTGGGGAGAGTTACGAGTCTGTTGTGATTAATGTCTTTGGTTTTTATGTTCATGTAATGGTTTACACACACACACACACACACACACACACACACACACACACACACACACACACACACACACACACACACACACACACACACACACACACACACACACACACACTTCTTCTGTAATATACCGGTAGGCCTAACATGTAACTCCATTATATTTGAGATACATTGCAGTGAAATATATATATACGTATGTTGTTTTCATTTTTAATTTCTATGGCATACTGCTAAGGAATATCTAAAAATATTACAATATTACACAAGACCACTCTAAACAAGGATGTATAATACAGATATGTCAACCTACTGAAGTCAGAGTTGCTTGAAGTCCAATGTGATGTTTCTGCAGGGTGTTATGGCATCTGCATGCTTTTTAACACAATATTCTTTCTTTTTTAGATGAATCTGTACCCACGTCACTAAGTATTGGAATGTGGAAACAACCCAGACTGACTGCATACAGAGGGTAAGTGCAATAGTTAGCCACATTCGGCTTAATCCTGGCAGGACTGGTCATATTTCAGATTTCAGTTGTACAATAATACATTTATTTCATATCCACATGCCGTTTTAAGCTCTGACATTTAAGTGAAATGCAGCCTGGTATTGAATTGAGGGATTGCTACTGATGCTTTAAGCAAATTTTAGATGAAAATCTAAGTGGAAATCTACGTGTAAACTAGTGAAACAAAATATCCAGCAAGAAAAGACTCAACTTATGGAGTACGGCGCCGTTCCCAAATGTTTCTACATTTTTCATATAGGATGAGACGGGAAGTAGTTAAGCTTAGACACTTTATTTGTCATTGTAGGCATGCATCATCACTATGTTTGGCATCTCTCAGGGATCGGGAGCGACAGAGTGCGAGATGAAAACAAGGACAGCAAACATTTATTGATGTATGGCATCCTCTATCTAAATAAAGGCAGCTAGATGATACCTTTTATTGATGTATAGCACCCTCTATCTAAATAAAGGCACCAAGATGAGTCAGATAAACAGTGCCAGTGCAAACAGTGCAGTATACGAAAAGTTAATGCTCGACTAATTAAGTTGTTTTTAGAACAATACAGTCAATAACTGAGGCAGTGTGTGTGTGGGGGGTGGGGGGGGGGGGGGGGGGTGATAGATGAAGCTATGTTCTTTATGCTGTAAGTAAGCCTTGCCGAGACGATAGGGCAGGAGCCTGAGATCTCCTGTTTCTGTAGACAGAAGTACACCCCCTGGACATGACGTTGGTCTGTCGCAGGGACTTACCCCCAATCCAACCCTTGATTCTGAGTGCCAAGCAGGGAGGCACTGGGTCCCATTTTTCAGAGTCTTTGGTATGACCCGGCCGGGGATCGAATCCCGATCTCCTAGTCTCAGGGCGGACACTCTTTACCACAAGGCCAGGTTAGTTAAAGCATTGATAGTCAATAGGATATAGGCATAGGATCCCCAAATTGGTATGTATTTGGCTGCGGTCCCCGATCTCAATATATATTGTGCCAGGTATCCCCATAAGACAAGATTTGTGTTGTTAACGTTCATTTCTATTCCAAAAGTTACGCAGACCTTTACGATCCTGGAGCGACACATTGTGAGCTTATACTGTAGATATCTCCTGTTTTTAAATAGCCGAATGAAATAAAATACTTATGAAGTGGTTAAGCTAAATTGAATCATTTTGCTGGAGACCCCCTGGAACCGAATAATTCGACAGTGTATCTCCCAAAGTAAATAAACCATTTGAATTTAAATATTTGTAATGGGAGTAAAAAGAGTAAAAAATCCTGAAAAATGGAAATAAACTAAAGTATTGTTAAGTACAGTACTTCAGAAAATGTTATTGGTTACTTCCCATCAGCGGTTAAAGATGCCAGTGAACTCCCTTGCTATTAGGTTAGCGCATGCCTTCAGTGGGCGGCCTTACACCCTATGGCTCTACTTTGCATTGTCTATTTGCATCATGGATCTCACCATGATCATTCCCTCTGTGTGTCAACCATGGTGCACGAAAAGGGCATCCTCAGTGTCAGCCTCGGACGTCAGAAGCGTCTAATCCGAGCAGTGAAATGATATGACGCCTTGGGGTGAGAATGTGCTGCCAGTTTACCTCGTTAACTCCGAGTTCTGCTCCATAGTTCAGGCCCTTGGCAGAGTGTGAATCAATGCTAAGTCCAAGAACAAGAATAAAATAAGAAGAGTCCGCACACCAATGTTTCTTCCTTCACAAACATTGTGCAGTCAGACATTTTTATATGCAGTGTGACATCCCACACCTGCTGTGATCCATCAGCCATCTGTCCCAAATCCGTGTCGAAGTGTGTGCATGAAAGCAAAGATTTTGCCCGCTGCTTTACACCTGTAAGAAGAAAAAAGAGGAAAAAGTGTTCACAGAACGCCAAAAATAAGAACATGTGAAATCATATAGAGTAGAGTCTACTCAGTAGACTCTACTCTATATCGTGACGTTCTATTGTCTACTCAGTAGACTATATAGGCCCTTGTGAATATGTTGCACTTGAGACTATATCTGTGTTTCAAAGGCGTCTTCTGTCCCCCCTGTCTGGTGGTCTGTTGTGCGTTCATGCATGTTTGCGTGGGTGCGCACGCACACACACACAGCAGTGGTGCGAGCAGCTTACCCATGGACAGATGGAGCGCATGTGCACACACCTGGCAAGCCTGTGACGCGTTCACGCATTAATATCCATACAGTAAAGACGTGTCCTTGTGGCATGCGTGGAGATGCAAAAGGCTTGTGCGGCGCTCACACTTGCACGCACGCACACACACATCAGAAACTATACAACGCTGATAAACACCTCTCTGATAAACGACAGCTGGCAGCGACGTCTGCGCCGCCTTTCTGGAGATGACACGAAGCTGTCAGTTCAGCCTCTCCACTCCTCTCCTCTCCCTGGCGTTAATGTAAACATGTCAGTTGTAAGCTGCCTGTGAGCCGTGCCTGTCATCCTGCCATCAGTCTGTCTGATGTTACATCAGTGGTGGACAGTAACTAAGTACATGTACTCGAGTAGGCCTTATACCAGGGACGTGCAGAGAATGTTAGAGAGGCAGGGGCTGAAATTTCGAAAAAGGCCCTTTGGTGAAAGTATCGAAAATAGCAGACCGGTCGGCTATTTTCGGTGCTTGCATACCACACTGAACTAAGCATCATCAAGTCAATACTGGAGATGACGGATTTCGACACAGAGAGGGCAATTCTTTCAACATAAGGTGCTGCATTCAAGTTCAGGAGAGATCGAACAAGGCAATTCTCTTGAATGCTAGCTTCAGCTATGGCATGGAAAGAGGGCATTTGCATTTAGTAAAAACTGCATTCATGGTCGGGAGAGGGCACTTTTTACAGACGGCTAAAGGGGCAGGGGCTCAAGCCCCCCACATGTGCCCAGGCTTTGTGTTTGGGTAACTCAGTCGGTAGAGCACTCGCCTTTCGAATACTAGGTCAGTGGTTCAGGAAGAAAAAAAGAAAGAATCATATTTGAACTTGAGAGCCGCCCACCCTGATAAGCACTTGGAATGTAGGAGTTGAAGTATTAAATTGCGTTTGACTCGATGCACGTACGGCTATAATTGTGAAAATGGCTGATCTAGCTCACAACGCCTCGAGCTGGAAGGCGTGGTGGGCTTTTAAATGAGCTTGTGAGCTTGTAGTTCGTCTTTTTTTCCTCTTTCTTATGATTATTTGACAATTTTTGCCCGTTTGACCATTAATATTCACCACTCTGCAAGAACAAATCACAAATGTGCATATGCCTTTGGATGCCTACGCAGACCTCCCTATAGCACAACGACCAAGCTTATTCTTCTGTGGAAGCTGCCGGGATACACACACACACACACACACACACACACACACACACACACACACACACACACACACACACACACACACACACCTTCTCACTGAACGCTCACACTGAAAACCAACAGGACGTTGGCAGCCTACAGCCATGCAGGGCAATTAAGGAGAGAGAGAGAGAGAGAGAGAGAGAGAGAGAGAGAGAGAGAGAGAGAGAGAGAGAGAGAGAGAGAGAGAGAGAGAGAGAGAGAGAGAGAGGAGAGAGAGAGAGAGAGAGAGAGAGAGAGAGGATTGCGACAATGAGAGAGTGGTAGACATCCAATTAATTACCCAGTCAATAATGAAAACAGACAAAGTGTATCAGAACAAAACAAAATGCGGAGAACTTCTGAAACCAATTAAAGTTATTAATTGGGTTCACGTTATTCTCACAAAAATGTTATGTAGTTTGAAGATCTATAGAGCTCAAAGCTCTGTGAATTAGATTTCATGTGCTTAACCACTTAAACGGCCAGCATCCGTATTGTGGGGGAAGATTTTTTTGTGGGGGAACAATTTCAGAAGACTAAAGGCCTGTCCATATAGTATCTCCGAAATGTTCGGTGAGTTGGACTTTCCGACGTGAATATTTCAGAACTCTCATTCGGCCTAATGCTCGCAAGTGACGTCATTTTGTAGTCGAACCGGACCTTTTGACCGAAAAGTTCAGTTTCAGTCAAAGTATGGACAGGCCTTCAGACTAAAGGGCTGTCCAAGTGTCCATACTGTCTCCGACCACAGAACTTTTCATCGGAAAGTTACGACTTTCTGACGTGCAGCTTTACGATCTCTAATTCGGGATAATACTTTTCAGAAGTTGCAAGTGATCAAATAAATCATTTGAAAATGGCATATCTACAAGCTCACAATGCATTTTGAGCTATTTTCAATTGGCTGAAATGTATATGGCTGAAGTGGGTAATGAATGTTTTGTAATAATAATCAAAATCTTCAAAGTAACTCGTAAGTTTCCAACTAAATGTAGTGGAACTCCATATTCACTTGATTATGCTTAGTTCAGTGTGGTATCAAGTATACTGAAAATAGCCGACCTCCAAGCTCACAACGCGTCGCAGCGCGACGCATGGGAGCTTGAAGATCTGCTATTTTCACCAAAAGGCCCTTTTAGAAATGTCAGTCCCTGCCTCTCTCTAATTCTCTGCACACCCTTGAGTAAAACAGTCAAGCCCCTGGCAGTCTATACATGTATGGAGGGATGATTGATATTGCTTAAACATGTAATGTATACATTTGTGGGACATAATATAGTTGTTAAAAAGTTACACAGTGCTGCTTTTACATGGGTGGGAAAAGTGAAAGCTTTTGAGATTTTCAAACCGGGCCTTCGTCCAGAAACGGTTGGGAACACACTGGCCTAAGAGGTATTGGATAAGAGTGGCGGTGTGACGGTAAAGAGGCAGAACAAAAGGGGTGGGCGGTGGGGGAGTCGGGGTCAGTTTGGCTCTCAGATGAGTTGCAATTTAGGGGGCGGAGCAGATGGACAGTGGGCAATCAGACAGCTGCTGTAATCAATTCAGTTCAGCCTGGGAGTCAATCACGACTCTCACACTGCCAGAGAGAAAGAGAGAGAGAGAGAGAGAGAGAGAGAGAGAGAGAGAGAGAGAGATGCTTGTAGCTCTAAATATATGCATTAAAAATATTGCCTTAGACAAAGTGTGTCCAGACTGTCCACAGTTAATCTTGCATATACTGCGAGGCAGATCAGCGTCATATTTCTTGTGCACGCGGTCGTCATGACAGGGGGCCAAGGGCCTCAATTCTGGAACACTGCATTATGAATTTTCCACCCCCATGTGTGTTCTTTCTTTTTTCAATTTGGTGATTACAATATTGTCAAGCGTACACGAGGCAGTTGAAATGAGTATTCTCATAGCTTAGTCTTTATTTAGTATTTATTTTGTTTTTGTCAGTGAAAAAAGGTAGTCGACAAACATCTACGAAATCAACACTGATACGCATGTATGTCAGAGAGGTCAGAGGTCGCCTGCAGTGCACCATCCCTTTTGTATTGTCCAGTACAACACATTCTCACTCCGAACAAGGCACATATTGACTTTTTGTCAGAACCCATCGACGGCAGCTATTATGCACCTTCCACGGTCACTCATAGACATGCATAGAGTCACGTGGTTCATTCCTGAGACTGTGCCATCTCCGGGGGTGCCATTGATAACAACACTGGATTTACAGAATGTGTGCTACGAAGCTTGTTTTAAATGCACCAGACCACACGCCACCACCCACAGAATCCTGTTATTATTCTGAGCATACTAGTTTGGTCATCTGGACACATGAACCCTAGCATCTATTCTGTTATTCTGCATGTTGTTGTAGGTCAGGGGTGCCCACACTTTTTGACATGAGATCTACTTTTAAAATGACTAGCTCAACATGAGCTACCCATCCAAAATGTTTTAGCTGAGGGCCTGAGGGGGGCTTTGGAATAGCAGCACTGGCGTTACATTTTAGACAAACACACTTACTGTAAGGGGGAAATAAATGGTAAATACTGGGGGAAATGTCTTCATCCCATTCTTTATGGAAGTGGTAGGTTTTGGGGTTCTTTGTAATGCTACTGACTCTTGAACAAAGTATTGCATTGGAGGTTTGCCTACTTTAGAAGCCATGAAGGGAGCTGACAGGCCCTCCTTGACATCATATTGACGTATTCTTTTTATATTTTAAGTATATATTTTTAGAGGCATGTCATGTGGTCTACCTGCACACCCTTGGTGATCTACTGGTAGATCACAATCTAACTTTTGGGCACCCCTGTTGTAGGTGAACGGACAGATGTGCCATTTCAAAACTTGTATGTCCTGCCATTGGTAAGAGGATTGCTAGAATATTGAGCTTTTAGATCAGCTATTTTTGCTATTTTTATTACTTTCTCTGAAGTTTAAATCTACCTATATGAAGGTGGATTCTCCATTCAAATTCAAAAGGCAAAACAGGGAAAGAAACCAGTGGAAAAAATGCATTTGCAGGACATTTGCAGAAAAAGAGCAGTAATTAATGCCTATGACTTGAAACGGCACATCTGTATTATGTGAGCTACCCCCGATCTGTCTGAACGACCCCTCAATCATATCCTTTACATAATGTCGCTGTCGGCCAGAAACCTCTCGTCTCCATAGTTCTAACTGTTTGTGTTTTTCTACAGTAAATTAACGCCATATCACACAACAGCGTCTATACTAAAGCATCAGAAGTAGCCGATCCACAAGCTTAAAATGTGGCTCTGGGCTAAATGACACACTTAGAGCTTGTAGATCTGCTACTTTTGCTGCGTTTGAATTTGAATCCCGAAAAGTACGAGTTTAAAGCGCCATTCCCACTTGGCGATAACTACAGTAATGTATAAAGATAACTATAACTACATCTTTCACCATTGTATTGTTTTTATATTTGGTGTGAACACTGCCATTCACTTGGCTTAGAACAAATATTAAAACTATATCTTTTATAGTAATAGTTTTAGTTATAGTGCTCGGTGTGATGACCCTTAAGACACATGAGGTTTCTCTCAGACAGAGACAATACCGTTGTATGCCTTAACTGGGACTAATGTGTGAAGTGGAATTAATTACCCGTCAGCGGGTGCCCTATTTATTGCAGACGTTATATTGTTACACAAATTATCGTCATGTTTCAAGAAAGGAAAACCATTAACCTATTTAGAACGGGTACACATTATTGCGGATCATTATTTTATGCTTTAACTATTGAAAAATAGCAGATATACAAGCTCACAGCGCGGCACCGAGTGCCGCGCTGCGAGCTTGTAGATCTGCTATTTATTTTTTTTAAATCGTGAAAATTTGAATTTTGACCCAATTCTATAAGTGTCTTTTGAATCCTTCTAAGATTTTTTCTATGTCAGCAATCTGGCCAGCCATTGTCAAAGAAAGGTCTTTTTCACTTGCAGCACTTTTCACTAACTGGAGCTCAGTTAGTCTGTTCTTGAGAGACTATTATGTCAGTGGTGCTCAAACCTTTTCATGTGAAGGACCCCCAAAATGATATGTATTTGTCCACGGACCCCCATCTCAAAATATTTAGTTCCAGGGACCCCCCAGAAGCAAACTTTGAGTTACAAACGTTCGCTTTGAAAATACATATATTCAAAGATTTGCACGCATTTTCACGACTTTTTTCAAAAATAGCAGATCTACAAGCTTGCAGCGCGGCACTCGGTGCAGCGCTGTGAACTTGTATATCTGCTATTTTTCACTGGTTAAAGCATTCAATAATTCTAGGCCTAAACGGGTTAAAATGTGTGAACCGGAGTCATGTCTCACCACACGTAAGTCATGGTAGAACTCGACAGCCGTGGGCTCATGCAACATGGAGCAGGTGAGCCGTCATGGATGTTGACGGCTGTGCGAGCACGTGCAAAATGGAACATGGATTAAAAATGAATCGAGGACAAAGATGACGCAAAAAACGCCTCGAGGCACTTTCACTCACGGCAATTAAGAGCAGCGGCTGATCAATACGGTGGACTTTAACGATTCCGTGGATCGTTTTGCATGTTAGAAGCAGCCAGGGGAACAAAATGTGTTGCATTCGTGCACAGTTTCATGTCAAGGACCTACAAATAATATAGATATGTGTCCGCAGACAAATACCTTGACCATGATTGAATGAATGAATATAATTGTGCCAGGGAATATTTACACACAATCTTCACTATATACTGTATCAAATCTACAAGCTCACAACCTGTCGTGTTGCCACGCATTGTGAACTTGAAGATGAGCCATTTTCAAATAGCCAAAGTGTAAAATAGGGTGAAAGTGGTTGTCAAAATTGACTTTGATGCTATATTAAGTCATTCATGGAACCTCCCTCAAGGACCCCTAGTGGGTCCCCGAACCTCACTTTGAGAACCACTGACATATATGCGGTATGACTAACTTAGCCTTAGGAAATCTTGCGATGTTTGCTACACCTTCATGTGACACCAATGCACCATATAAGTTGTGAATTCTTTTTTTTTAGACATTGTTTTTGGTTAATATTAGCAGCGTCTTTCGTTATAATGCTGCAAGGCTTTCTGTGCTATAATGTTGATGTTAACGAGATAGAGGTGAAATGATGTGTAGTTGTTGCGCTGTCGGCTTTGAGTATTCCTTTGCTGTATGTAAATTATGTTGACATGCAGGTGAATCATTTTGCTGTAGGCTAAAAGTCGGTTTACCTGCTCTGCAAGGGAAAGGGGGGTCGGCTTTTACATTTCCGTCCCCAGAGGCCTGTTGTTTCATCATCTGCCTATATGGTCCAACGTCCCACGTTTCATGTGGCTCACGTTAATGAAACAACTAATTATTGCATGTCCTACATACTGGTAATAAAGTGCTTCCGAGTTGTGGTTTCTGCATACGCTAATAAGCAAGATGCAATAATAGGAGTGATTTTAAAAGCTATCTATCTATGAATCTGACAGTGACCGGAGTTGGCTGCTGTGTTACATTTCACCAGGTCTTCCTTTGCAGTGGTGGAAGAAGTACTAAGTCAATAATCAGAAGTGATACTAGTTTGTAACGATTAAAGTACCAGTTGAAACTTTTGCTTGATTCACAAGGTGCCACCATCGGTCCCTTATCGGTCTGTAACTCTGAGAGTTTACAATAGAACCATATGAACTCGTACGGGTCCATTTGGTTACATTTTTACACTCTCAGATGTTAAATGAACACTCAGGGTTTCACAGTGTGCAGGGAAGTGAGCAGCAGGAAGACTTGCTGGTTGTGTGTATGTACTATATTGGAGCTGTCCACTGGAAGTGGTGCTGAACAACTGAGTGGGAGCTGTCCACCAGAGATGGTGCTGAACTGCTGAGTGTACTAAATGGGAGCTGTCCACCAGATATGGTGCTGAACTGCTGAATGTACTATATGGGAGCTGTCCACCAGCGATGGTGCTGAACTGCTGAGTGTACTACATGGGAGCTGTCCACCAGGGATTGTGCTGAACTGCTGAATGTACTATATGGGAGCTGTCCACCAGAGTTGGTGCTGAACTGCTGAATAATCTACTAAACTCATTCAATGCCGACGACCTTTGTCCACACCACCAAAGGCAAGATTTTATATATTTCTTTGTTTATGATAGTAGGCGCTCCCCCTCACCCAAATTCTCCGCTCCATCCGCCTCCATGTAAATGGATTTAGAAAAGTCTATTTATCTCAGATTATTTTCCCAGATGCGTTTTTGGTCAAAAGAAGCTTTTTTCTCAGAGGTCCAAAGGTAATTGGGTTCACAATAATATTGTCCCAATATTGTTCCAATATTGTAGATAATTTGACCCTGGGCGAAAATCCAAAAGCCCAGAGCTTTGTGGAAGTTGATTGCATGTGCTTCAGGGAGATTGAATAAGGCTGGGTGACAGTAAGGGAGGAACAAAAGAGGGGTAGGGTGGGTGGGAGGGGGGTTTGAATCGGTCCGTTTTCCTCAGATGAGTTGCAATTTAGAGGGCGGAGCAGATGGACAGCGTGCAATTAGACAGCTGCTGTAATCAATTCAGTCTGAGAGTCAATCATGACTCCACTGCCAGAGAGAGAGAGAGAGAGGGGGGGGGGGGGGGTTATTTGGTTAAAAGCTAGCTTACATATCAATCTAAATTAATCAGCCATTAAGGCCAATTCTACAAAATGTCTTTCAGTTTTCTGGAAAAATGCACAGCAATTGATGCTCAAACCTATTAATATCAAAGACCCCCAAAATGATGTGTGTATGTTATACTTGGTAAAATGAACAAGTTAGACTGTAATCCAAGGGGGAGTGGGGTTTGAATCGGTCCGTTTTGATTCCTTTGGGATTATTATAATCTAGCCAATCGCAGAGCAATTGTACCTCCAGGCTGTGGGATGTACAGTATATAGTCTATCCTGGTTGGCCCTACACACAAATTAGTCAGCCACAGAGCAATCATCCTTCCTGGCAATGGTATAAAAAAAGCTTTGTGCTGAAATGCCAACTTGTGTAGAAAACTACCTGTGTTGCATCTCTGTACAGTCCAACTACAACTGGGTCAACTCAACGGAGCAAGATCTTAAAGTGAGGAAGGCATTTGTATGGAGGGCCCTGAAAGGCATGGCCAGTGAGTGGAACTCCAACCTCCCCCGACAAATCAAACTTAACTTCTTCTATGCGACGGTAGAGTCTGATCTCCTATATGGCAGTGAATGCTGGTCCCTGAAGCCAACTCTGCAAAAGTCTCTAGACGGGTGCTACACCTGAATGTTACGTGTAGTGCTCAACATCAGCAAGAGTACACATGTCACCAACAAGAATCTGTATGCTGGAATATTAAGGGTGAGCGGTAAAAGAGCAGCCAGGAGAATGAGACTTGCAGGACACTGCCAAAGACACCAAGGATGACTGGAAGCGGCGATGGAAGGCTCATCTGAGGACAACCTAGAGATAGACACAGTTCTGTGTGATTCTTGAGTTTGCTTTTGTTGGATCTTAGTAACACAAAGTCCTGGTCCCCCATTTAGTATGGCTGCCGTATTCTGACGAGAAATTCAATTTCTAAAGTACAGTATAGCAAACGTAGACAAGTCGCGCATGGTGTGGTTTCATTCATTTCCCCCTTCTGTCCACATAGAGGGAGATGATGGATTCTAGTGGAACATGATGGATTCCTGGGAGGAGCAAATGGAGAGCGTGTCAAACACAAACACACAGAGCTCGGTCGGACGTGCAATAGGTCTGGTGTATATCATCACATCATAAACCCGGAGGAAATGGAACTGATTGAGCGTTATTGTAAACACTGACTGCTGTATAGCCTCCATATAGTGTTGACATTGTGTAATAATGTAACAATATTTATGTCACGGTTTCCAAAACGATATCATCTCGAGACGTGATAAAAAAGTAATGCTTGTCCTCATGCACTGCTGCTGAGTAAGGGAAGGATAAACTGTATGTTGCAAGGCCTGATCAGATCACAGCTGCTTGAAACTAAATAAATATCTTTATTCATGTACTGTACTTACTGTAAGTACAACTGTGAGGTACCGTTAACATTTGCGTCTGAGATCATGAAGTAAAAGTATTAGAAATTGTAAATACTCAAGTTAAGTACAAATACCAAAACATTTTAGTGTTTGAAAGCTTTAGTTACTAGTTTCTGTGCAGATTTAGATTATTATTTGATCTAAACAAATAATTATTTTTGCTTGGGTAAAATGTTGTATATACAGGACTGTTAATTGCAAATGAGTATTTCTAAATTCTGGTCTTGCTACTTTTTTTTTTTTTTTTAATGTTTTTTATCCCACGGTTTTGCAACCCATTTTTCTCACCCGGTGACTACCTAACCTGTAGTCCTGGTTTCCACTCTCCCCCTGCCGCGCCAGGGGACACTGGGGAGCACCCGGCTGATAGGGGGAGGTAGTATAGAAACCAGGACTACTGCATGTTTTTGTGTGAGGGCCTATGCCCAAGGAGACACGGGGAGAACATGCAAACTTTTTTCTTTATACTTTTACTTATAAGTAAAAGCAGTGGTGTAAAGTAACTACAATTTTTAGGTATTTGTAATATACATGATCTCAGCGGCAAATATTGTACTTTTACTCCACTACAATTATATGAAAAGCTACTTGTTACTTTACAGATTGTTATCATCATTACAAAACACATAACCCACTTCAGCCCTATATAGATTTCGGCCATTTAAAACTAGCAGATCTACAAGCTTTTCATTTGTAATTGTTAAATGTGACATTCTGCACAATGAATACGAGTACTTTTACTTTTGGTACTTTAAGTATAATTTGCAGATAGGTTACTTTTGTACTTTTACTCAAGTACATTTTGAAAATGGACTTCTATTTGTAAGGGTGCACACACACCAAAATATGGTCACCAGTGGATAAACTCTTTTTGTGCACGGCTGACTAAAACATACAGAGCGCATCTTGTCCCAAAGCCAGTGCCGCGCCTGTCAGTCACTTCCAGAACCTTCCCCATTCCGCCTTCGACTCACCCGATTGGATAGAGGGGGAAAACTGGAGAATTCATCTGCTCCAGCATAAACGCAAGGTCGGCACGGTGCGCAGATATCCTCTCCTGACATGAAAACACCCCCTTCCCAT
This sequence comes from Nannobrachium achirus, assembly GCF_963921795.1. Lineage (NCBI taxonomy): Eukaryota > Metazoa > Chordata > Actinopteri > Myctophiformes > Myctophidae > Nannobrachium > Nannobrachium achirus. The sequence goes on along the minus strand of NC_137825.1, from coordinate 33,264,897 downwards.
TGAAATGCATTGGTGGAACGCGGATTCCACTCTCATGGGTACTTTGGTGTGGTGCAGCCTTACAGACTATTTCCACATTGCAGTATTGATACTTTTCCTTGAAACATTTAGTACTTTCTCCCCCAGTGAGTAAAAGTATAAAAGAAATAAAAGATGGTACTTCTGCCAGTGTCTTTGACCCCGTGCTGCCGGGCTTGTTCTCCTCCTACAGGGTCGTCACAGTGAGTTCTATTGACTCTGCAGCTCCTTGATCTTTACATCAAACAAGCTGAACCTGAACCTTTTCTCACTTTCTGACACATTCGCTGGTAAAACAAACACTTTTCACCCTTTCAGATGTGAAATATTGATGTTCTCTCGCTTGGACAAAGGCTCGGCCAAGTTGATTGAGTAAATGTAAAAGTAGCGAAAAATAATAAGTAAGAAGGCCTGTGATCACATTTACTTGAGTAAAAGTACACTGGTTGTCAACATATGCATGGAATACCAAAGTAAAGTTACTTGTGTTTGTAAATGTGGGTTTTGTAATAATACTCTAAATCTACAAAGTAACTAGTAATTAAAGTTGTCAAATAATTGTAGTGGAGTAAATAGTAAAATATTCACCTGAGACTTAGTGGAGTGGAAGTAAAACCATAAAACATTTGAAATACTCCAGTAAAGAAAAAGTACATGAAAATTGCACTGAAGTACAGTACTTGAGTAAATGTACTTACGTTACTTTCCATCACTGCTAAAAAGCCAAACGAGTTTCATTTCACTTGATTGCATAAGCATGAAAAATCACCTTTGGAACAACTAGCTATAGCTTCTACGCTCATTTTGGTCTGACTAATAGCACAATAAAGATTGTGCCCTGTTTTGCATGACTTAAACACACCGTCGGTGATTTGCACGTTGTTGTTTGTCTTATAAAGTGTCATCTTCCCTGCTGCTATCGCCTTATGTCAGTGTAAATTGTAACTATGTGTCATCGTGGCAACTTAACCGGAATCAATTCCTTCACCTACTGGTGACAAACATGCTTCTGAATTATGGGTTCTGAATAAACTAATACATTGTCGCTGTCGGGTGGAAACCAAGCGCCCCCAAAAACCACAGGGAATAAATTAATATACTTTTCAGTGACCACTTTCACTTTCAAATATGGACAAAAACGGCTAAAACAGTCAATCTGCAAGCTCACAACACACCACATCACAACATGCCGCAAACTTGTCGGTCTGCTACTTCCACTACTTTTGTGTGACACTTGTGTACGACGAAAAAAAAATAAAGAAAATAAAGGAAAAATAAATAATTAGTTGAAATTTCTGTTCAACAACAACAAACTGCGTATAAAGGAGATATTTTAAATGCAGTTCTTCCATCATCCTTGCATTCTTCTTATATGGATCTGACTTGTGAGGTAGAGATGGCTGCTGTGCTACATTTCACTAGATCCTCTTTTGTTCAAGCTCTGCTCCTTTCAACTCCTCCATATCGCCTGCTCTTTGCACGGTGGACGTGCACGTGTGCATGGACTTTTGTTCAAGTGCTGTGCCTTTGTTCCGGGGGCCCATTTGCGCCACTGCTAAAGGCTATGGCGCAGTATCACGCCTCAATCTGGGCAGATTTCTATGGGTTCTTTATACAAACTTTGAAACAGAAAAGGCACATACGATATGGTTTCTATTCATTATATATCGTCATAATTCAGGCCACCAGGAGTTTCAGCACCTTTGTTGACCATTTTAAAATGCCGTCTCTGGTTTCTATGGCACGACCGCCCTTTAAAAAGGCAGAATAAAAAAAGAAAAAAAGGAAAAGAAAACGGCACGGCAGTCCATTGCTCTGATTAATTGATTTTTGAATGCTTTCACAGACTAGCCTGGGTGGTTAAGCTAAGCTAAGTGGTGACTCATTATGCAGACCAAAGAAAAAAGAAGGCGATAGGAAGTGATGTTAAGACAATTAAAGATGATTTGTTACACCTAACAGAAATCATTGGGGACAGAGGTTTGGCAAACCGTGCATGTTTTACCACTTAAACTCTATCCACAAGTTTCCCAACAAGCTTACTGGGGAACAGAGGGTGGGTGTGCTTCACGTCCTCCACGCAGCTGATTCAAATCACTTAACAAAGCACCAAGTAATCACCATGCAGAGATTCAGGTGCCACAGGCTCATAGCTGCAACAGCAACCAGTCAGAATGAAACAGCTAAGAGTAACAGGAAGTGATGCCCACATTTCATGCAAGGGCTCATGGGACACAGGAAACGTGTGGATATAGATCAGAATGCTTGAATGCTCGTTAACAAAGGGGTGTTTCCAGGTGGTAAATTTTCCCAATATAAAAGAAAAGTGTCCAGAAAACTGCACATGTGAGACATAAGGCTATGACACGAAGCGGGCAGCGGCAGCGTCTCATCATCGCCCCCAAACAGAAAAGCGGGTAAAAGGGAATATGCGCTAGGTGACAAACTCCATAATGAAAGGGTTGGGTATCTGGTTACCACTCTAGATAATATTGTAACTCCATAGTCTATACTTAGTTGACAGGGGTTCCCCCAGGGCTCTAGACTTGGTCTGCTATTTTTTTTACATTTTTTTTTTCATCTGCCCCAAATATCTTTGCCGAAAATAGCCGATCTACAAGTTCAGTGAGCTCGTAGATCTGCTATGTTTGCAGAATGTTAGACCCAAAAAGACAGTAGTAGGGTTCTTCCAGGTAACTGGAAGAGTGGGAATTGTGGGAACCTCGGTATTGAATTGGTTATTATTTCCTTTTTTAGCATGAAAGCATGCATGGTTTGATATTAATGGCCTAATATTTCTACAATTACTACAAACTGCTACAAAACACCTGTCGCTAGCCAGCCATTATGGACATAAAGAAGAAAGTTGGAGGGGTAAATTCTAGGACTGATAATGATGTTCAGTGCATGTTCAAATACTTTTCACCGCTTCAGAAACTTTTCCCAAACATTTCAGAACAAACCTAATAGCCAATTTAACACTGAGATGCCCACAATGTGTAGGTCCACACCATCCGCTAATTATGTTCCCTTCATCCCTCGGGGGAAAAATAATATAAATAAAATACTGCTCAAACCGAATATACCTTAATGGATGCGGTTCAGATGAGGATATGGGACGCAAAATGCAAAACACGGCGTTGTTATTTTGTTCATTAAATGATTGGTGTAATATTAGCAGCATAGGTGAAACTCACTTCTAATGGAGTAGAAACATAACAGAGCCTCATTAAAACCCATTCAGAACGGGGTACACATTATTTTGTATCATTATTTTATGCTTTAACTATTGAAAAATAGCAGATATACAAGCTCACAGCGCTGCGAGCTTGTAGATCTGCTATTTTTGAAAAATCGCGAAAATTAGAATTTTGACCCGATTCTAAAAGTGTCTTTTGAATCCTTCTAAGATTTTTTGAAAAAACTATGTTTCTATGTCAGCAATCTGGCCAGCCATCGTCAAAGAAAAGGTCCTTTTCACTTAACTGGAGCTCAGTTAGTCTGTTCTTGAGAGACTACTATGTCAGTGGTTCTCAAACTTTTTCATGTGAAGGACCCCCAAACTGATATGTATTTGTCCACGGACCCCCATCTCAAAATATTCAGTTCCAGGGACCACCCAGAAGCAAAATTTTAGTTACAAACGTTCGCTTTGAAAATACACATATTCAAAGATTTGCACACATTTTCACGACTTTTTCAAAAATAGCAGATCTACAAGCTCGCAGCGCGGCACTCGGTGCCGCGCTGTGAGCTTGTATATCTGCTATATTTCAACAGTTAAAGCAGTCAATAATTCTAGGCCTAAATGGGTTAAAACCGGACTTCTTTCTTCCCGGCAATAGGTTGACGCTAGTCATTATCCCGCTACCTGTGGAGCCGCGGCCGACTCCAAACACTCCCCGAGAAAAAAGAGAAGAGGATGTGAGAGACGGATGGGAGGGAGCCTCTGGAGTGAAGGTACGATACCGTTGCTGTGGGGTAGAAACCTTTAATATATCTCTCCATATTTAAACTCTTATGTTTTTCTTGTTAACATGTCTACATCTAGAGCAGGGGTCTTCAACGTTTTCAGGCCAAGGACCCCTTTAGTTGAGAGAGAGATGAAGCAGGGACCGCCATAACCTTATCATAGATTCCATATAGTTTCATCGTTTTTGAAAGCACTATCATCAGTGTATTTTGGATTCATGTCAATTTGTGTTTTCAGATATTTAACTACTTGAACCGTCAATACTTAATTAACTTGACCTTTCACTCTGTACTAAGTCTGCTCTTTTTCCCCTCTACACCAAAGCTCTTTGCTAAAAATAGCCGATCTACAAGCTCACAACGCCTCGCAGGACGAGCTTGTAGATCTGCTATTTTTGGCTAAAGGGTTCAATTGACACTAGGGTTCAAGTGGTTAATATAAAAAAAGGAGAAAAACACTTTCTATCACTCAAAGATTTGGAGGACCCCCTGTGGCCTGTAGTATAAGGAGCCCCTGTTGAAGACTCATTATTTAGAGTTCAGGCTTTACATGCTGCCTTCACACGACTATGTTGCACAGTCAATCCGATCAATATCAGTGGTAACAGAGTATGTCTACAGTATATTGCAGTATTGTTACTTTTACTAAAGTAAAACATATGAGTACTTCATATGTCTGTGCAGTGTCAGGGGCTTTGTCAGGGTACCCGTTGTACCCTTCTGCCTATGTCCCTTTAGTATCTGTATCTGTCTGTGTACCCGTCTCTTTTACGCTCAAATGGAGATCTGTATCCGTTAGGCCTTGTCCCTTTTGGGTGTTTTTTGAGCGGTGCTAACCGCTCCTACGTCGCGCTTTGTGTATGAGTGTCCGTATCAGCACGGAACTCCATGTATGGAGATAACTAACGTCACGGACAGAAGGGCCCATACAAGGAGATGTGCACGTGTGTCGTGTTTGATACCATTCTAAGTGACTTCGCACAGGTGCAATTTTTGTTTACGTCTGGCCACGTGGTGCATTCCTGTTGCTGATCTATGGGAATACTGGTTCTTTTTCCCCCCAGATTTCCTGGAAAGTAACAGTTTCAGACATACAAGGTTTCCTCCCGACAGCAACTATATGAAAGGGAAAAAGAGGGAGGGAGAGAGAGAGGGAGAGAGAGAGGGGGGAGTCTGGGGAGGCAAGGCGAGGGGAAGGGTGAGGGGAGGGGGGGTGGTGAACAAACAACAAGATGGATGCCTCGAGTTACCGTGTTTTATTGATGATGCACGGAGCACAGCCGCGCATCCATCACACCTCCGCTGCCATCATCGCGCTCACCCTGGCACCGCGGGCCTCCCCCCTCCCCATCCCGACTGGCTGGCGGGCTGGTGGCAGGGTTGGGGAGGAGGTTGGGTGGGGGGGGGGGGTCGCTGTGGCACGAGGGTAGTGGGTGGGGGTGACATCTGCGAATGGGCAAGAGGGGAGGGGGGAGGAGGGAGGGGGAAGGATGAATGAGGCGCCGTCCGCCCGCGCGTGCCGGGGCGGGATGACAAATAATGACAGCGTGGAAGAAAGAGGGATGGCTGCGCCGCGGCAGACCAGGAGAGATGAGTCTCTTCCGTTGCCACCACTGCCACCTCTGTCCGTCCGTCTGCCTGTCCGTCCGTCCGTCCGTCCCTGTCTCTACCCGTGGTGGAGGAAGTATAATTCACTTAAAGGACGACTTCAACACTTTTCAATCTATCTTCAGATAATTGGTTCTCACTATATGTTCATGATACAATAGCACTTTTTTTCCTACTCATAGGAGGGCTGTGGGCAGTTCAGAAAACCGTCTGCCAGTGACATCATCGTTTGGAAGATTTATTTTTAAATAAAATAAAATATATTTTTAATATTGCGAGAACGATGGCTTCCATTATAACATTGTGACTTTTAAGGAGAAGCCTACAGTTTCTAATTAGCTTGGATTCCCCTCGATGATGTCACTGGTAGGCATATACTGTATCTGAACTGGTGAAGTCATCCTTTAAGTAAAGGTAGCAAAAGCTCACAAAGTACAAAGCTCACAACGTGTCTTATCGCCTCGGGATGCACTGTGAGCTTATAGACTGGCTATCTTTGAACAGCCACAGCCTGAAAAGGTTGAAAAGCACTGCTTTACGCCACCACCTCCCAGTTAAATGACCAAAGTACATGTACTTACAGTAGAAGCTGCAGTGCACAATGTGACCTGCACAAGAGATGAGATTGTTTTTCTACCACTGAGCTGCCTGCTTGCTCAGGCGATAAAACTCAATCTGGATGGTGTCAAAGGTCATGTCCAACCTTAGACACGGGATCTAAATGTCCCAAGACGTCCATTCAATCCAGATGAAATCATTTGGTACTGTAAGTACCGGTATTGTATTCATAGGCAAACTTTCACAGACGATGATGGTCGCAAAGTGTTTTACGGTTTTAAAACATGAAAAACATATCAATCAAACATCTGATCATTAAAGAACATCGCAATAAGGACAAACTAGAAAAGATGCAATTGGAAATTACAAGTGTGGTTTCTGACGTGACTATATTCTGCAGTAAGCCTAACTGTCATGTGAATTTCGACCAATTGATTCCCTATTGATTCCCACTCCCGTTGATTCCCTACTGATTCCCACTCCCATTGGTTCCCTATTGATTCCCTATCCCGGAAAGATGTCTGTCTGTCTGTCTGTCTGTCTGTCAATTTCCAATGGCAGCGGAAATGTTACCCTAAATAAAGTTTCCCCAGGACTATAATGTGTTGCCCTGTTGGGCAACCACACTAATGCCCATAAGAGCAGGTTACACCACACTTTTATTCTACCTATGAGGGAGGATTTCAATGGGATTGCTGCGGTTTGCTGCCAATTGAAGATTTCTGCAAAAAACAACACATCTCCATTCCCATTGAAATGCATTGGCAGAATCTGCCCTCATCGGTAGAATAAAAGCGCGGTGTGAGTGTATTCCCAATTTTGCCAATGCATCTCAATGGGAATGGAGTGTTTTTTTGCAGAAAATCGCAATACTGGCAGCAAACCGCTCCAGTCCCATTGAAATGCATTGGAATGGAATCGGGAATCCACTCTCATAGGTGACCGTGCACTTAGGATGAATAGACGAAAAAGAGAAATAAATACCTTGAAACCTTAAAGTATAGTACTGGGATAAATATACTGAGTTACTTTACAACCAATGCCCTCCACCTCCTCTGCCGTTCCCAGACTCCCATCCCTGCGGCTGATGGTTATGAAGTCTGCAGAGTGTGTCTACACACAGGAGATTCTATGAACACCTCGGGCTGTGGAAGCCATGGTAGTCGGAGGCCTTAGGCAGATAGAATGGTAATTCCGTGCTAATCAGTCTAAAAGCGCCACATTTTGCACAGATGTAGCCCAGGGCATGCTCTAATGATTTAGCTAGGGTGCCCGAGTCGGCGACCTTCGCCAAATCAAGTTGGGCTCCCATTGACTTTCTAAACACTATACTACAGGAGGAAAAATAAATCTGCTTTAAGTAGGATGTGAGGGGTCTAACTAGGGGTTTGTCATGATTCTGAACCCATTGCAAGCATTTGTTTTGCACAAAAAAACATTCCTTGGGCTATAAATGGCACCACAAAACGCCCACAAAACTGTGAAAAGTGATGACTCATCACTAAACCATCGTTTTGTGGGCGTTTTGTGGGGCCATTTATAGCCCAAGGAATGTTTTTTGTGCAAAACAAATGCTTGCAATGGATTTAGAATCATGAAAAAAATCTAGTTAGACCCCTTACATCCTACTTCAAGCAGATTTCTTTCTGGGTATTTTCCTCCTGTATAGAAAGTTGATGGGAACCCAACTTGATTTGGCCGTTGTGACGACCCCGAAGGTCGCCGACTCGGGTGCCCTAGCTGAATCATTAGAGGATGCCCTGGGATACATATGTGCAAAATTTGGCGTTTTTAGACTGATTAGCACGAAAAAACCCTAAGATCCCTGACTATGGCTCTCTGTTCTCAATCTCCCCCCGCCTGGGGATTTAGTAGCGACAGTAGTTGAAAGTATAGCCAAGTACATATAGGCTACTCAAGTAAAATGTTAGTGGATGTACAAGCTCACAGCGGTGTGTCAAGAGTACATCTACACGCTCACGGCATGTCATTTTGCAAAGCATTGTGATATTGTAGAAATGTGTACACATTTTGAGGAGAATTGTGAAGTGGGATCCCAAAAATAGCAGATCGATAAGCTCACGTTGTGACGCGTTGTGAGATTGTAGATCGGCTATTTTTGGTGAATGTCACCCTCCCTCCGGATTGCAGAATAGGGATGATCCAAACAACTGGAACCATCTCATTGAGATAGAATGAGCACTTCCGCATTCCATTCCTTGCAATGGGAGGCAACGCCAGGCCTCTTGGGGCAAGGGATGTGGCTCGCGCGAAACATGAGCTGGACATCTGATGACGACACACGTAGCTTTCTTTTTCTTTCCATTTCATGAAAAGAAACGGTTTTAGATATACAAGGTTTCCACCTGACAGCGTCAGGAAATAAAAAAATAATAAAAAACGCACTATGAATACAGTCCTGGCTTTACAGCAGCCGGCAGGCGAGACTCATTAAACAGCCACTTGGTTTTATTAAGGACTTTTATCAACGGCCCCCGGGCATAACTGTGTCGACGAGCACCTTGCAAGCCCCCCACAGGATGTTAACATCTTCTCCTCTCGCCTCGGTTCCACGCCCGCGTGTATATTGTGTGTGTGTGTGTGTGTGTGTGTGTGTGTGTGTGTGTGTGTGTGTGTGTGTGTGTGTGTGTGTGTGTGTGTGTGTGTGTGTGTGTGTGTGTGTGTGTGTGTGTGTGTGTGTGTGTGTGTGTGTGTGTGTGTGTGCACTTCATTGGCCCAATTAACAAGACAAGCCTCCATCAGAAACGCGCTCCCCCCCAGGACCACACACACCCCCCTGTCCTCCCCCCACCTCCCTTCTTCTTAAAGCTTATGTGTTTTTTTGATTGACTGAAGCCGCCGTGCTCTATTGACTTTGGGAGGCGCGTGCCAGAGAGAGAGAGGTTCTCCTTTGATGCGCTCCGAGAGCGAGTGTCCAGGCGGTGCTCTTTAAACATGAGATGTCTGCGCGCGCTGTCACTCAGTCTGAAAACCAATATGCCAATATGTCATGTTCCTATCAAAGACCAGAGGCTCTTCTTCCTGTGTGCACGTGCGTGAGCGTGCGTGCAGGCGTGTGTGAGATAGAGATGCCTAGTGCACCTGGTTTGCCCGTGGTGGTAGTACTGTACTTAAGTACAATTCTTAGGTAATTTGTCTTTGCCCTCTTACCCTATATTGTTTTATTCTTTATTCTTCTGCTCATTACATCTCATTTGCAAATGTTTTACTGTTTTACTACACTGGTAAATTAGACCTTCTGCAATATGGGGCTTATGCTCGGGAATGATGCAAGTCGGGGAAAAATGCAAGTTGGGATAACCGTTGTGCCCATTTTGATGACAATGCTTTTATACTTTGATTCAACTTCTATTTCGAATGCAGGGCTTTCACTTGTAACAGAGTATTTCTGCAATGTATTATGTATTGCTATTTTTACTTAAAGAAAAAAAAATAGAAGCCAAAAGCAAAACAAATCTGAGTACTTTTTGCACCATGATGCCATGGCAACCGGTATACACAAGCGTTACCAGCCTCACCATTCTCCTCTTTCCTCAGCGAGGGAAGAACATACCATTGTCACACTGAGAACAAGGCCGTCTACTACGGATGTATCTCGCATTGTACCAGCTGCTACGTGGGTGTTGGTCATACGGACACGGATGTCCATGTTTTGACATGCCAGTCAATTCAAATAGGATCAGCATGTTGATTTATGTCAATCCCAGACTGGATTTAATACAGTGGTACAGTACACAGCCCATGACGGTGGTGTATTATAATTATCATTGGCATGCTGGTGACGTGGGGGCGCACACAGAATGATAAGCCATGACAGAAGGATGCACCCTGTTTGATTCTCAAAGCATCCGCAAAGGGGGGGGGGGGGGGGGGGGGGGAAGTGTACCCCTAACTGTACTAACAAGCAAATGGCAGCTCATACTGTACAAGGGTCATCAATATGTCTGTACACGGACAAAATGTGTCCATGGCAAAGACTTGGTCTTGTCGGTGGCATCCCCAATGAAGCCCAGTGGTTGGCGAGGGCCCAAACAGGCAGGGGTTCCCAAAGGTTCTGCCAATTAGACAGAACCTATAGCCTCATTAAAGTCACTTCGCCCTGCGTTGTGAGCTTGCAGAGCTACTTTTCCCCCCTTTTTTTTATGTATTTATGGAAATTATTTTATTATTTTATTTTATCTCATGATTTTGTAACCCATTTTTCACCAATTGCCTAGCTGTGGCTCTGCTCTCCCTCTGCCAACCTGGAGAGAGCCCCGAACTGAGCTCATGCTTCCTTCAGTGCATGAGGAGTGAGCAAGCCACTTCTTATCATCTGACAGGGGGGAGTTTCCCCGGTTGGACGTAACGCATGGAAGGAACATGCAAACTGCAAAATGTGTGGGTGCTGATGTTGCGGAGGAGAGAACACAGCGTCCCCCGGCAGGAATCGAACCCAGGACCATTTAGCTGGGAGGCGACAGCGCTATACCGACTGCACCACTGTTCCCCTTATTTTATTTTATTTTATTTATGAATACTGTTTTTGTCGGCATTCAGACTCTTTTTTTCTCCTTCTGTTTAGTCTCCCCTGACATCATTTACAAATGACTGAGTTAAAGTGGTGTCCTTATTCATACAGGATTCAACACAGGATGGTTGCCACAGCCGGCAAATTAGCCAGAAATTATAGAGTACTTGTTAAAGATAATGTAGCATGAGTCACCCGAACCGTTTGGCTGTGTCTCATGCTCATGGCCCTAGCAGTTTTTATTGGCATTTTGGAGTTTTCTGGGGGTGGAGAGAAGTGGCATTTCATATTCACCACGATGATAAAAGTTTTTTTGCCCATATGTCCGGGCCACTGATTAGCATACTAGAGGGGGGAAAAAATGAAAAGAAGCTAATTTCCAAGCTGTTTAGTTTTATGTTCGCCTCCACAGATACTACTTTGGCCACTGGCAGTGTTGCCATGTCTGGTTATTATAAGCTACTTTGGGCTTGTTTTTCAGTAAATTAGATTTACTGAAAGACCTGGTTTGAAAATGGCAGATCTACAAGCTCACAAGGCGTTGCACCGCGATGCGTTGGCAACTCAAATAACAGCCTGTTAAACAACCTGCCAGAGGCCCTGTGTGTCACTGGATCAGTTTTTCCTTCCACTTGCCTTCCTTTAAATTGTCTGTTGTTTTTTTTTATCTTTATTTTTAAACCTTTTCTGTGAAGCACTTTGAAGTGCACCTGTTGTATGAAATGTGCTATACAATAAACTTTGGTTGGTTGATTGATTGAAATAGATGATGTGTATGGGCGGCTGTGGCTCAGGAAGTAGAGTGGGGTGGCCAATGATCCATGGGTCGGCGGTTCACATCCCAGCTACTCCTGTCTACATGTCGAAGTGTCCTTGGGCAAGACACTGAACCCTGCGTTGCCTCCAATGGTGTTAGCTTGTCAGTTGCCACCATTGGTGTGTGAATGTGGGAAGTGAGGACGCTGGCGCTGACTGTTTGCCGCTTCACCTCCCAATGTATGAATGAATGGAACATTGTAAGCACTTTGAGTTTGCAACTTGCTTAGAAAAGCGCTATAAAAATGCAATTAATTATTATTATTATTATTATTCAGGTTTAAAGTGCTTCTGTGGCCTAATACAGATGTGCCATTTCAAAACTTCACACGTCCAGCCATTGGCAAGACAGTAGATTTCCAATGGATTGGCAGATCATTGAGCTTTTATGATGTCTTGCTCACTTTGCACGCACACACGCACGTGCATTTTACTTTAATGTGTTTACAAGTGTATAAATAGTAGGAAACAAGTTAGTATAGGAAATTACTCACCCAAACGTTCTCTTTGGACTGCTTCAAAACACCTGACAGCATGCCTACACCTAGTACTTAGCAGGTCACATAATGGACCATTATGCATCCAGCCAGGCCAGGGTCATTGCCCATGTTAATTCACGCCGTTGACACTCAACAGCTTTTTTATGCGTTGTGAATGGTTGTTTCCGATACGCAAGGTAGACGCACTTCTCACCGTCACGCCCACATACACATACACGTTCATGTGCGTTCACGTGCTCCTGCTCAAAAGGCTGTCCGTGACGCTGTGGTACCGTGTGCAATGTGCACTGCACCACAGAACGATAAGGCCGTCTTAGCAGAAATTGCCTATTTAAGATCACCTTATTCCTGCATTGTCATTTTAACAACACATATCTTGTATGAGGGTCCCTGGAACCACATATTTTCAGAAGAGGGTCTGTGGACAAATAGATATTAATCTGAATGGGTCCTGGAAAATGTGGGAACCAAAAAACATTATAAAGCAAGCACAATTAAGCAAATGCACTATTAAAAAAAAAAAAGACCCAAATTGCTTATACGAGGCTCCCCACCTCCCCTACTACCCTATACCAGTAAGACTCCCTAATCGGGAGATAAGCGACCGTAGGTGGCTTATCTCCACAAATAGGGCAAAAATTTGTTTTTCCCAAATCTTCCTGATCCATGTTGATGACATGAGTGTAGACATGCTGTGTAGTGATATTCGTGATTTTAGGGCAAAAACTGTAGGAGCAGTGTCCAAAAATGTGTTTTAAAAATCGGCCTGAAGGTGGCGCTAGAATAGGGCCATGTGAGAAATGAGGGGTGGGGTCTCCGCGTTGCCTTGGCGGACGAATAGGTACCGGCCCCGGCTCTCCCGGACGCTCCTAGCCCGAGTTACGGCATTTTATGTGCGCTGCAGTGGCAGGGGGTCCTCCACTGGGGGCGCCACCACTTTTGCATCCGTTCTGGAGCACCAGGAGTCGGTGGTCCCCGGGAATTCCCCGTGAGCAGCCCCGTTGGGGTGGTCATTTGGTCATTTTTGCACAGCTGAAACAACGGACATTCTCAGAGTCAAGTTGTCAGTCAAAGCCCGGAGGCTCAAACGTTGAATGGAACATACATTCTGTTGGACGACAATGAGCAACGCTCCTCTCCAGAAGTGCAAGGCACCCTGAAAATAAACAAAAGGCCCCCCAAAATGGGGGCGCTCGCTGGCCTACTGGTCCAGGCACACACCACTTAGGCATTGTCACATAAGCATGGATGCCTGGCGGCATCGCCGGTTGGATTCACGATCCGGACGACCTTTGCCGCCTGCTACTCCCCATCTCTCCCCCCATGTTCTATCAGTCTACTGTCCTATCAATAAAGGCATAAAAGCCCAAAAACAAATCTAAAAAAAAAAAGAAGCTTCATAATGCATTGATAACAATTGCGAAACCATGCCTACAGAGGCTAAAACGGTGTTCGGCCCCTAAATGTGGCTTAAACACTCAAAGTTAACCGTCACAAAAGCGTCTCTTTTTTCAGCTTTCATTACCCCTGGTTCGCTCATGAACCTGAGTTATATATTCCTGCCACTTCTCTAAGTTTTATATCGTTGAAGTTGAAGACACTTTTTAGATTGTGTTCCTCGAGGGAAATGGCTCTGAACCCTCCCTGACGTGACTTAAATACTTGAAGCATCCAGCGTCGTCTATACCTGAGACGCCCTGCCTCACCGTAAAAAAAAAGCAACACTTTCTCTTGATCAACTCGCTCGCGGGTCAGCCGTGCGTTCCGCGGCCACCAGGGCGCTAATATATTCTCGACGCATTGGTGATTACGGTATACCAAGAATCAGGGTAGGCCCCCCCCCCGGGGAGGCCTCTCTGCACTAGTCTATTCCCAGCAGGGGGGGTCTGATAGCAAATTCAACCCTGTCTCCTCTTCACGGTATTTACCTTCCCTGCATAATGTGCATTTCTAATGAAGGTGCACCTAGGCACACTTCTGGCTGTGATCAGAGAATGAAGCCCTCGGGGGGGAAAGACTGCCGACAAGGAGGGAATGAGAACGGCTATAGGTGGGCAGATGACTCAACGTCGAGGGGGGGGGGCTGGCAGAGGTCCATTCAGTGCCTGTAGGTACCAAAAAGTCACAAAGAAAGGATTCTTTGAGACAAACATACAGGTATTTGGGGGGGGGGGGGTTATTTCATTGTCTTAGAGCTTCGAAAAACACAGCTAGTATCAGCATGAGTAAACTTTATACGAAAGTGAAGATACAGTATAAGGTATAGCGGTTCGAATCCACCCCGCTGTCGAACATCTAAACTATTTTCTAATTTCCATGAATTGAGTACAAAGGACCCCAATAGAAACAAGCCATATAGGCTTTCTTGTGTTTAAAATCCTCTTAGCAGACCTTGTATTGAAATGTACATTTCTGTGCTTTCTTTTTTTTGCTAACTACTAATAAAGTATTCAATCAATCAATCAATCAATCAATCAATCAATCAATCAATCAATATTTTTGCCAGACCCATGAAATGGGTAGGCCTACATAAGCAAATGTCTGTCGGTCCGGGTTTTCTATATAAAGGGTATATATGATGATGACATGATGATGACATGCCTACAAAAGGCATGATGTCATAAATGATGATGACAGACAGGGGGTCTGGCACAACCAGGTTGACCTGGTCTAGTTTTAATACAGAACTGCTACTTGTAACAGAGTATTTCAACATTGCAGTATTAATACTTTTACATCTGAGTACTTTTTCCACCACTGCCAGCAAATGTATGTGTGCATGCATGTCAGTGAGTGAGTGCATGGAGTTACAGTAAATTTGCTCTCTCATCTGGCCGGCCGCCAGGCGGCAGTTAGCACCCCCTGTCCTGACAGCTCCATAGATCAAGCCCACAGCGGTTACGGCAGCAAACAAAAAAAGAAAACAGCCATTTAATATACCCATGACCCTTCTATACTGTCTGGACCACACACACACAATGGGGGACAGCTGCATTGCAATGGCCTCCATTCTCAGAATAGAGGTTATAGGGTTTTGGTTTGGAGTGATGCCTGATTCATACTTAGTTGCACGTCAGTGTAATGCACAGATAATAGCTGCTCTACAAGCGCACACGTGCCTTGTGCATGTGTGTGCATTCACATGCGTTGCCTTCTCGCGTGTGTATGCATTTATAAGTGGTGTGTTCGCTTTGCCAGCCAGCGAGTATGTCACTTTAATTGACACGTGCGATGTGCTGTCCTGTTTGTCTTGTCATCAGCTGCAGGTGGTCCTGATAGCAAGGGAACATTCAAACTTACAGAGTCATTTGTTGAAGCTTAAAAACCATAGACTGAAAAAAGAAATTGCACATCTTCACGTAGAAAGCCCAGAAACATACACTACTTTATAATTTATTTTAAGATGATTGGGACCATAATTTATTTAAATCCAAGTGTAAAGTTTGACCAAAACAAACCTCATTGACTCCCATTGCGATTATAATGTACTGACACCACCGAAGATGGAATGGTGACATCTTGTTGCTGATAATTTCTCTGTGCTACTGTGTGGTACACGGTTTGACTGCAGTATGCGAGCCCTGCTTCTATAGGAAGGCTAAAGGAATCACTATGAAAAGATATCCGGAGACAGTAACCCATATGCCCATATAGTCTACTTTCATTGTGCATACATTGTGAATAAAGAGGGCGGAATTGAATCCCGGCAAAGAAGATAAGGACCCTCACTCCATCAGAGTGTTCCATTAAGCTATAACCTGGGTACAAAAGGTTGGGTGTCAAAACGAGATAATTGAGGAGCTTTCTCTGTCCAGCTCGGAGTCATGCTCTGAATTGTATGAGAGGCAAATGAGCGAAACAGAGTATCAACGGGTTTAATTAGTAATACAGCCCGACTTTTGGACAGTCAAGATTTTGGACAGTCAAAAACATCATTAAAGCAGTAACTTAACAAGTATAGCATATTATGTTCCACAAATGTATAATGTCACATGTTTAAGCAATAACAATCATCATTCCATAAATGTAGGCTATGTATAGACTACCAAAGCTAGCAAAGCTGGTCTACAGATAGTCAGCCGATGATGTCATCCAGCATGCCAAAATGATATCCCCAATGATATCTGTTTTTCGTTGTTTTGTGAAATTTCATTTTGAAAGATTAAAGCCTCAAGTTGCCATGTATTGTTGTGCTTAAATATATTTTGATGAGTATTTTTTATGGAATATTTTATATTGGGTAAAATATATCCCTGGCGTTAGTGACGGTGTAACAAAAAATAACATTAGTGTTCTAGGATTTAGAAAGTTGGAAGTGCTATTTTACTGTGCAACACAAGTTGCAATCACCTGTAGTTAATTGTGTTCAGCTGCGTTCATTCTCTTGGCCTTATTGATGGTAACAGAGGGAAAGCTATAAGCAATCTGTCGTTTAATGAAGGTGAAGGGAAGCTCATCACCTCTGTCATAGTGAGGTATTCTTGGGAGGAAGATTGTTTCACCGCTGTTTGTGCCTACTGCAATCTCACACTCAATGACTTTGTCCATCATTTGCATTACCACCATTCTGGTGTCATTCTTGAGAGAGCGGTCAGGACCTGCTTGCAGGTTTCTAAGCAACATGACTGGTGCGCCTACTTTCAACTTGAGGTTATGAACATGGATTCCAGAGGGTGTAAGTGAATTGAAGAATTCCACAGGCACATAATCCTTGTGGTCCCTGAATTGAGTCGGCTGAAAGTAGACTCTCTCTTCTGTAGGGAGGTCAGACTACTTCTCGGATGTCATTGTTCAGAGGAGTGTATACAGTGCCTTTGAGAAGGTTGTCTTTTTTGTCAATGCATCCATTCGTGTATGAAATCAGAGTATTCAGATCCTTAACCAAGTGTTGCTTGCGCTTTGGATAACAGGGAGTGTTTGCCCAGGGTTTCCACCCAGAAGGACAGTTCTGACACCCCAATTTGCTTAAGTGCATGAGGTCCCTCTGTGTTCTTTCCACGCACTCAACTTTAAATCAGTTACTGAATATCTCGCCCCAGATTATCAAGTTGCTCTCTAGCCAGGGAGGACTTGGCATTGATGGCACAGACAGAGTCTTCAAAAATGGGGATGGGGGAGGACTTGGCATTGATGGCACAGACAGAGTCTTCAAAAATGGGGATGGGGGAGGACTTGGCATTGATGGCACAGACAGAGTCTTCAAAAATGGGGATGGGGGTCTTACATCTTGAAAGAGCTGTCCTACCACTCTCCAGGTTCTGCATCAATTAGTAGCAGGAATGTCCAATTGCCCATCTATGGATATCCCTGAAGTCATCAGTGTATGCCCATATGAGCATACCCATTATATTCTGGATGACTGGATGTGTATACTATACTGCATATGCCTATATATAGGTTGTGGGGAAAATACGGTATGAATCAATCTGACCCACTCACCCCAGGCATGACTGTGCTGTGTCCATGTGGGAGACCAAGTGTGTGGTGAGGGACAGGTGTCCATTCCTACCAGCCATCAGCCAATCCATCTACACCTCTGATTATGAATTCCAGTCTCCTAGCAGGTAAAGAACACATAGGGAAGATGAAACAGGCAGCAGATATGTGTACACTATATGGGCAATTCATAGTTATTCAAAATACTGAAAGTTGTTTTACCAGAGCTAAAGACTGCCCTATACTGTAGGTATGTTTTCCACAAACAAAAAGCACAGTGGGGTGTGGGCAGCGGTGATCCCTACTGCTGGTTAAACACAGTCTGAGAATACTCCAGCTGGAATGCATGTGGTGAAGTGGACACGAGAGGATGGATTGCGGCTCATTCAGTTTGAAAGGCCAGGCAGGCTGGGAGGTGGTTGGTAGGTCACTGGGGCTTTGCAATAGCATTCTTCTCTAGGAAGTCTTTCAGCTTGGTTGGGTAATCCGTCATAACGCCTGTGGCTCCCAAGTCAAATGCCCTCTGATAGTCCTCCTCATCATTCAGCACCCAGATGTACACCTGGATTCCCCTGGCAGTTAAATGATTAAACAGAGCTTTCCTCATCAGCAAGCGGTCTGCTAACCAGATGAGGATTCGCTGACTCTTGGTTATCCCTCCAGGATCCTTCAATTTGGTGACAATAGAAGGCATGGGGATCTCCAGAAACTGCTCCTTGAGGGGAACAAAGGGTAGAAGGCCGGTGTAGAAGAGGCCTACTAGCTGTAGTACTCTTGTAAGGCTGAACAACACTGGGATACGAGGATTCTCTACGTAACACTTCTTGACAGTCCGGTTGCTGGAACTTCCCCATACAGTCAGATGCTCTCGGTTATACTGAGTGACCAGGTCGGAGACCTTCTTCACGAGCATGTCGTCGCTGACCTTGATGTCGATGTTGACAGGGGTGCTGGGGAAGGCCTCAAAGACATCGCTCAGCAGAGGTATACGCTTGTCTTCCCCACCTTCGCAATAACACTCCCTCTGGAAAGATACATCCAACTTGCAAAGGTAAGGAGGCAGCTCGGCGTAAGCCACATCGGAGATGTACGAACTTATGCCTGTGGATCTCCTTAGGCTGGCATCATGTGTCACCACCACCTGACCATCCTTGGTCAGGTGGCAGTCCAGCTCCAGCATGTCGGTGCCCAGACCCACCGCATGCTTGAAAGCTGCCATGGTGTTCTCCAGATTCTCTCCTGCACCTCCTCGATGCGAAATATGCCTGCTGAGGAACGCCGCTTGCTTCTTCCGATGCAGAAGGTTCGGCCATTTGAGCAGCAGAGCAGAGGTGAGTATGTACCCTGTCACCTTGGACAACACGGGCAGTGCAGCATACATCTCTTGGAATTAAGCATCAAACTGTTTTTAGTTTAGTTTTGTCTACTTCGATCGATCCCGGTGTTTTATGACATGTCAATGATACGATTGACAGCCACACACTGACTGACCGATGACTTTAAATATCCAGTTGTCCAGAAGCGCCGATCGAATCAATATGCCCATTTATGGGCATATAGGTCTGGTGATGACATCAGGGATCTTTCTGACCTGGAAGCGTCCCGGGAGTGTATTTTCCGATTCCTAAAGCAGAATTAGTTATATTTTCTCCAGGAACAGGCTGTATCAAATATAGACTGCAGGTAGCTTCATGTTGTTATCATTAAACCGCAGGACAGGTAGTTTAACCTTTTAATGTTAAACTGCAGGTAGCTTCATGTTGTTGGCCTTCTTTCCATTGACATTAAGGTAAATTCCTAACATGACCAACATGCCTCCCCAGAGGTACTGTAGAGTAAACGGTTTGTTGAAGGCCAGGAAGGACAGCACCACGGTGGCAGCCTTCCTGCCCGTGGTCACAGTGGTTGCTGCCAGCGCGCCGAAGTGCTTGACGAGCGCCAGCACGAAGGACAAGCCCAGGTAGCCGCAGAGCGACAGCAGGAACATGTGTCCGTAGGTCCTGCCCAAGCCACTCTGCTGGCAGAAGGCCATGGCCGGGGCGAGCCGCCCGGCGCAGCTCAGCCCAGCCAGGATGAACAGGAACCCGATGCTGTAGGAGTAGAGCAGCATTTCGGCGTTGGAGCTGTGGTGGACGCGCATGGCCTTCTCCTGCACGTTGCCCATGGCGGCGTCGGCGCACAGGGACGCGGCCACCAGCAGCAGGCCTCTGGCGTCCAGGCCTCCCTGGAGCAGCATGCTGTCGGCCAGCGTGAACCAGACCAGGCCCAGCGCCATGCACAGCGCGGCCCACACGTCCGTGGTGCTGTAGCGCTTCCCCTGGATGAACACCGCTCCGAGCATCACCGACAGCAGCTTGCAGCTCTTGAACACCACCTGCGTGGGGAAGCTGAGGAAGCCCAGCGACGCGTTGCCCAGGCCCAGGGACGCCACAGTCAGGAGGGCTATGAGCACGTAGGTCCGCAGCGGAACGCCTTCCCATCCCCTTCCCCGCAGCTGTCCGTCCTCGTCCCCCCTGGCGGTCAAGCGGCGCTCCAGCAGGCCGAACAGCGAGTAGAGGCCGAACTGCACCAGCGTCAGGTACCAGCCGAACGGCCGGAAGCCCTCCTGGGAGAAGAGCGCCTCCTGCAGGTAGCCGTGGAGCAGGAAGAACACGAACACCCCCACCGTGCAGATGAGGAAGCGGCCGGTGCTGCTGAACGGAGTCAGGTCCAAACCCAGGACCCTCAGCTCCTCAACGGGCCTGGAGCGGAACGACATGGGGAGTAGGCCTTCTGGTCTGGGTGGGCCTTCTGAGTGGACCACTAGTCCTGTGCCCGAGGGTGTGCACAGTATATGGGGGATTGAATGTCCCTGAGGAGTCTCAGAAGTTATGTTGGGGAACCCGGACCGGTGCCCATTAGGCAGAATACCCACCATCGACGTCCAGTTGTGCAATTGGCCCATCTCGTGGCCCTGATATAGACCCCCATGTTATGACGTCACTCTTTACCCCACTCTGATTGGCTACGAACCTGTGGCCCGTGAGGCAATGGGCGTAAACACAGACACACACTGTCGAGGTGCCCAACTTGCAATTTGTGCACTTGTGGCCATACATTATAAATATATGACCTACTTATATCAGGTCTTGTTACCAAAAATGCTGATCCCTCATTGGCTGTTGATGGTGACGATGGTCTGTTGATGGTGACGATGGTGATGTCATCACCCAGTTGATGATGTCACTCTGTGTTATTTCATGGGTTTTCCCATTAGATGGTGTCACCCCATGTTTTTTCAAGCATTTTCCCATTGGATGACATAAACACAGACAGACAGACAGACAGACAGACAGACAGACAGACAGACAGACAGACAGACAGACAGACAGACAGACAGACAGACAGACAGACAGACAGACAGACAGACAGACAGACAGAGATTTGGCTTATTTATAGATAGATGAGCACGGATGTCCATACATGGAGATCCGTACTAATACATTTGGCTATTATCCACCTGTTTCCCCGATAATTTACTGTAGCATTATTTGCGGGACACTTCCGGTTAACAGCAGACATACAAGCTCACGTCGCGTCGCAGATGCAACCGTTGTGAGCTTGTGGATCACTCTCGGCTGCGGCGCCGGAAGCTGCCTGCACATTCTGCGCAATGCACGATGGGATGTTGGAAAGTTGTGGATACACAAAGTGAAATGTAGGAGCGGTTTGCAACGCTCAAAAAGATATTGATATATGTCTCTAACTAGTGTGGGATCGCATGGAACACCATGTATGGGCACAAAGATCTACCCTTTGGCTGCTCCTCGTTGGCTAAGGGCCCTGCCTTTGCACTGTAGGTATTTTTTTGAGGAGAATAAACTTGACCTATAAAGATTTGGTATAACACGCAGGTCTCGCCTTTCAGCGAGCCCACAATTACTAATCACAAGTCGGAATGAAGCACACCCTAAAACGTCTCAGTGGACATTGAGCTGTTAAAGTTCAGCGCCCCACGGGACATATGGAGCAGCAGTTGAAGGTCAACTGGTTCATTTAGGTACGTGGCGAGCCTATTCAGCCCTCTTTAAAGCTCTCTGAACGCCAGCCAGGCGTTGTGGGTTACATCCCCGAGGGCATGGGGAAATATTCCAGCCAGGTCGTTGCCAGCCAGGTCGTTGCTCGCCTACAGGCCTGGAATAACGATGCTGTCGGACAGAAACCTCATATCACCATAGATGGCTTTTTACATCGACTTGTGTGGTTGCCCCACAATAGGCCTACAATAGTACTTGTCTGACTTTATTTCCATAGATAAACGTGTTGCCGCACTACTCCTCCCATGCACAGTTTTGGTGGCACACATTTGGGCCATATGTCAAATCGATCAGCTTCATCGGGACACGCAGGGGTGCATTTTGTTAAGAGATACGTTATACTGGTATATATATAGTATAATTTATATAAATGTATTTGTGAATTCATTTTCACCATTGTCTTAATTAAAAACTAGACCAGGTCAACCTGGTTGTGCCAGACCCCCTGTCTGTCATCATCATTTATGACATCATGCCTTTTGTAGGCATGTCATCATCATGTCATCATCATATATACCCTTTATATAGAAAACCCGGACAGACCGACATTTGCTTATGTAGGCCTACCCATTTCATGGGTCTGGCAATCAAACCATCGGTTCGAAGTGAAGCGGTGAACTTTTATTCCATGTGTTATAGAGCTTAATAATTCAGGATTCTGAATGAATGAATGATTTTATCTGGAGGGCCGAATTGTCATGTGAAGCTTGACCAATCCTCAAAGTATGGTCTCATTGGACATTTTTTATCATCCAATCATCAGACCGGGACGGACACTACACACATATTCTGGACGTACGGGACAGATAAAACCTGTTCATTCTGGACTGAAATGACCATATATGGACATGGGGGGACACACATGGGACACACATTTACGGACAGATAAAACCTGTTCATTCTGGACTGAAATGACCATATATGGACATGGGGGACACACAAAGCCACTCCTTGGAAGCGGCTTTCACCGCTTCAAAAATCATATAGGTCTGACATGACTGACGGTATGTCCTTACGAGGCATTCCAAGATACCCGATGTCTCTGGTTGACATTGGCACATTTCACTCAGGTTTTTTCATCTCACTCATGTTACTTTGTCTGCTGACCTAACTCAGCAACAAAATAAAAATCACACCCAATGTGAAGTGAGCGGTGGTCGTGCTTGCATAACATCTTCAGACTAGGATTTAAGTCTAGGATGTACAGGCTATGCTACACACACACGTTAAACGCTGAGGAAAAAGGCTACAGACATACGACATAATATGACATCACTAGACAAACATGATGCTACGTACGTCGTACACACATTTTACTATGGTAAAACGCTGAGGAAAAAGGCTACAGACACACGCACAGCCACTTATAGGAGCGGTTTGCACCGCTCAAAAATAAAATAAACAATTTACAGGAGGCAAGCAGTGATCACCCCATGATGTGCACTGCAATGTAGTTTCAAATGCACTACATTGTAGATGCTTTTTTGAGAGTAAAAAACTAAAAAAGAAGACATGCATGACATGCATGATCTGGGCAGATTGCCCCAGGAAATGGGTCAATGTGAACCAGAGACATTGGTATGCGCTTAATATTAATGACATCAGGGATCTCCATATATGGGCATAAAAGGGACAAGGACTGTCACAGAGATCTCCATATATGGCCATTAAATTAGTGAATTAATTTCCCCCATTGACTTGAATGGGGAAAATTAAAATGGTAAGACGAAATCCATTTGCAAGAGTGACTCGCGTCACTGCAACCACACTTGCAATTTCCATTTGCATCTTTCTAGTGTTCGCAATTGTGTACAGTGTCACACAAAAGTATCAAAAATACTTCACTACACAATACACATGCACCTACAGTATTTGACTTATTTGCCAGGGATCCTTATGTTGACGCCAGTAATGTTGTACTTTTACTCGGGTGGATTGTGAATACCTATAAAAAGCAAGTCCCTTGCACACCTACAATGGCGACAGGTGCGTGGGGGAGAAGACTAAACATGGTCTAACAAACTAACACGCACAAAAGGCTTTAATGGGAATACACAACGATTCGGTCTGTTTAGACCTCCATCTTATCAATACCAAACTTGTACTTCTCAGTCGTAACAGAATATTTCTACAACAGGGTGGATATCGTCGTTGTCGGGTGGAAACCTTGTATCTCCAAGTTTCAAATTTGTATGTTCTTTCGCAAAGTATAAAGCCATATGCTCATCGTACAAGGCCGTCGCACAAAAGTAGTGAAAACAGCAGATCTACAAGCACACAACGCCTCGCACCGCGAGGCGTTGTGTGCTTGTAGATCGGCTGTTTTCACTAGTTTAAATCATTTTTAAAATGAAAAATGCAAAATGAATGGTTTTGGACATACAAGGTTTCCACCCGACAACGACGATATACTGATGTGAGTTCTTCCATCACTGGCTTTGAGACATGCAAGGTTTCCACCAGACAGTGGTGATATGCAGGGGTGTCACACCAAATTATGGGCCCTGGGTTAACCCATTTAGACTGGGAACGCATTATTACCCATTATTTTGTGGTTTAACTATTGAAAAATAGCAGATATACAAGCTCACAGTGCGGCACCGAGTGCAGCGCTGCGAGCTTGTAGATCTGCTATTTTTGAAAAAATCGTGAAAATTTGTTTCTGTGTCAGTGGTGCCCAAACTTTTTCATGTGAAGGACCCCCAAAATTATATGTATTTGGCCACCGACCCCCATCTCAAAATATTTAGTTCCAGGGACCACCAAGAAGCAAAATGTGAGTAAAGAAATACATATATTCAAAGATTTGCACACATTTTCACGACTTTTCAAAAATAGCAGACCTATAAGCTCGCAGCGCGGCACTCGGTGTTGCGCTGTGAGCTTGTATATCTGCTATTTTTCAGTAGCTAATGTATAAAATAATTAAGGCCCCTCCACCTTGGGCCCTAGTAACTCAGTCTCACTTTTCCCCCCCTTGTGACGCCCCTGGTGATATGTGTGGGGCTCTGTGGTCAGCGCTGCTCCGGGGCTGGAGGGAGGAGGATGCTAGCTGCATCCAATTCCCCTCATTTGCTCCTGAGGCGAGAGGCCGGGTTGTGTTTGGGGTTGTGTTTGACGCACGCAGGGGGCGACAGACTGCAACACCCCGGGGACCACTGGGGCGTGTGTGTGTGTGTGTGTGTGTGTGTGTGTGTGTGTGTGTGTGTGTGTGTGTGTGTGTGTGTGTGTGTGTGTGTGTGTGTGTGTGTGTGTGTGTGTGTGTGTGTGTGTGTGTGTGTGTGTGTGTGTGTGTGTGTGTGTGTGCTACTAAATTTGTGAGCACTGCAGTGGTGGAACAATTACTCAAAGTCTTTACTTAAGTAACGTAACGTAGAAACACTCTGCACACTGTTAAATGTAAAAGTCCGCAATTCAAATTGTACTTGCGTAAAAGTATTGATATAGATATGTACCTAAAGTACCAAAAGTAGAAATTACTCATTATGCGCAATGTCCCCAAAAGCATAGCAATACAACCGTGTGTGTGAGTGTGTGCATGCCTGTGTGTGTGTTCCCCAGGGGGGGATAAAACAATGTGGCAACATCATACCACACACGCAATGAAGACTCTGAATGTGTCAGACACACACACACGCACGCACGCACACACACAAGCACAATCCACTTGGATACCGTCGCTGTCGGGTTGAATTTATGTCCAGAAACCGTTGCTTTGCAGGAAGTGGGTAAAAAGGGTAAAAAAAAAATCCTGTAGTCTGATGTAATTTACTCATCCTGGGTCGCATTTCTTTCCCCAGTCTGAATTCCCATAGACTTGTTTAATATTGCGTTAAATAAGAACTGTGTTCCAAAAATAGACAAATGATCCCAGCTGTTTTACTCATATGGATGTGAAGAATCAACTGACGGCGAGAAAACGCTTATGTTACAGCCGCCAAATGCCAATTATTTTTCTTTGCCAGAAATGACTGAAATGAGTGACTGGCTATCATAAATGATACAGAGCAACCTCCCTGACAATATCACAGAGACAGTTTGTTTATTTTTGGCATTTCATGAATATTATTTACTGGGAGAACAGGTTGACAAACTGGATAATGTTCTGGACACATGAAAATGTCCAGAGACATTCTACCTGGAAATTCCTGTTTGTTTACAAAAAAAACATGCATCACAGTATGACACGTTGCGATTAATTGTGAGCTTGTAGATCTACGTTTAGTCTACATTTACTTTTTATACTGTATATTTTGATGCCAGTGCTTTTGTACATTTACTATTTTTTTCTTAGGTAAGGAATAATCTGAGAACTTTAGCCATCACTGAGAGAGAGACGGTTAAAGAGGGTGGGAGAAGGGAGAGAGAGAGAGACTCTGACAGAATGGCATAATCAGCCAAGTGTCCCCTAGATTTGGATGGCAAATACGCACAGTTCTTACTTGGCATTATTATTTCTAACTCCCTTCGGTGTGACAGGATGGGGCTTGTTTGCGGAGGCCATCGTGATGGAGGAAACTTTTGAGGGAGAGAGAGAGAGAGAGAGAGAGAGAGAGAGAGAGAGAGAGAGAGAGAGAGAGATAGATGAGATTTGTGATCCTCATCTGTTCACTGGAGAGACTCCACCAAGGTTTTCCTGCTGTTTGGCAGTAACATTGTATCTCCATATTTTTCAACCGTTTAGGCAGAAACCTCTTATCTTGTTTTTATAGTTTTTTTTTCTTCTTTTTCTTGTAAATCAATGCCCTACATGATCATTCTAAACAGTGTGACAAAAAGTATCAAAAGTAGCAGATTGAGGCCCTGTCTATACCTAAAAAATCCCCGGGCGTTTCTGACTTCGTTTTGAAACCTATACGCCTCCACACGGGCCCGTGTAGAAAAATATGTGTGTCCACACGGTATTATCAAAACGCTATAAATCCCTGTCTGTGCGTCACCGAAGCGGGTGGCCGCGTACCCCTGCTCTCATGGAATCATTGCAGCAGCTATCTATCTATACTTAGTATAGGCTATGCATCGTCCAAGCTTCACAATCTTCACACTTTAACATGCACAATTGCTATTTAAACATTAATGTAATATAAATTCGCAAACTATTTCTAGAGCAGGAGAGGAGAGGAATCGTCGAGTGTGGTGCGCTCTCTCTCTCTCAGCATTAAACGAATGTAACTCTATCAATCAGAACATTGTGGTCAAGCTAGCATCACTTTGTATTGAGAGAGAGAGTGTGGTGCGCTAACTCTATCAATCAGAGAGAGAGAGAGAGAGAGAGAGAGAGAGAGAGAGAGAGAGAGAGAGAGAGAGAAGTAACTAGGCTACAGACGGACTTTCTTTTTGTGCTTGTGCTGATCGTGGAAATAATTTAAAAAAGGAGGCACATGCCGTGAATAATCAACATATTCTCACCTTCAAAGCGTCAGACAACTGTGAGAATGGGCTGGAATAATGCCTGCATGCGTGCATATGTCTTCCATTATGCTTGAAATCATTTGATATTGGCATTTGATATCCAAACTTTGACAAAGAGAAGAGGCAGGCGCGTTGCGTCAGATATGCTTCGTTAACAAGACGAGGGCTGCATCTCGTTATTGATAATGAGCACCTTATCGATCCGGCTTATTGAGCCGGTGGAAAGCTGTGTGAGACAACAAATTCAGAACATAACTGGTAGCCTATATTTTGCAACTGTAAGTTTGTGGCTGACCAGTGACCACCATCTATGAAGATGACATTTGACAAGAGTAACAAATATCATTCATTAGGGCTCCATCCCTAAGCGGAGCTCTCTAATGTTAACATGTCGTGAATGCGCTCTTAAATATGGATATTCTACAGAGACTATTATGGGATTCTCTCATAGCAAGGAGGAGGAGGCGAGGAGCACAAGGTGACGTAAGCATGCAAGCAAAGAACTTCTCCGTTTACAGTGTCCACAAGGCAAAAGAAATACGCCCGGGTAACAAAAATGCACTGCAGCCGGAGTTTTGGAAACTATTCGGCTAGACCTCCGTTTGCATGCGTTTGCATGTGGACACCCATGTGCGTTCGTGGCTCTACCTCCCCGGGGATTAAAAATACGTTGTCGTCTGGACAGGGCCTGAGTTTGAATTCTGAAAAGAGACAGTTTTGGACATACAAGGCTTCCACCTGACAGATAGAATACAATGCTGAAATAGAAGCCATTGTTCTCCCATTAATAAAAACATATAGTCTGCAGATGTGCCATTTCAACATTTCACACGTCCTTCCATTGGCAAGATGGTAGAATTTCAGGACATTGAGCTTGTAGATCATACATTTTTGCTATTTTTATGACCTTCTCTGACTTTGAAGTTTAAATCTAGCTATGAAGGTAGATTCTGCTTTTCAATGGGAATGGAGTGGTTTCTTGCCATTTGTGAGTTTCTGCAAAACTATGCTCCATTCTCCATAACACATTTTAAAGGGAAAACTGGGAAAGAAACCTGTGGAAAAAATACATTTGCAGGAAATCTTCAGGAAAAGAGCAGTATAGCCTAAATACTGAAGCGTTGAAACAGCACATCTTTATTTACATTTCATACATCTGAAAACTCGTGAAATGGGACATTCTGTGTAATTTAAGTACATTTTGATAATACTTTTGTATTTTTTTACATTTTCAATAGTACTTTTTTCACCACTGGTGACTTCCCCGTCAACGTGAGGCCTGCATGGCTTCTCTTTTGGGAGCTGACGGCGCAGCTGGAGCGAACAAGGACGTTAAAAAGACATGAATTAGTAATCGCGCGGCGAGCCATTATAGAGGTGCACAAAACCAGACGAGCCTGGCAAAACAACAAAGCACAAGGTGCAGAGGCTTCGTGGTTTTAATTACAAGCGTTTTGTCTAGCGATGATAACAGCTCTTTCCCCTCGGCACGGTAGTGTACAGCGTTGCAGGTTGTTTGTGAGCAAAAAAAGACATGGCCGTTCACTCCCGTCGGCTCCTTCATCACTCTCCGCATCATTACGGGGGAATTTAACTAGCGTCGGGAGCACCGCGTATAATTTATTTCCGTGCACGCGCGCGTGTGCGTGTTTGTTCACTGTCGATAAGGAGGTGCTAGATGGATGGGCGGACACGGGGAAGAGGATCTAAAGGCTGTGCCACGTCGTTAGTCAGCCCCGTTCGCTAGGCCATTTGGCTCTCAAAATTAGGATTCCAGGGCATAGACCTATAGTGATGCCCTGTAAGCTTGGGTGCCTTGTCATGGTTCCAACGGCGCGTTGGTCCGATTCGCCCCATTACTACCCCTATCCCTAACCCTAGCCACACGCGTAGCGGTAGTCAGATTAATGAGATATCGGAACTTATGGGCAGTCCCCTGAGCTTGCACGTCTGCTGTTTTGGGGACAAATCATGGAAAATGTGCACAATGTTGAATGATTTAGAATCTTTTAGCCCATTCAATATTTTTGCGTTGGCCATTCACTTCGTGCCGCGCTGCAAGCTTGTAGGTACATCTGCTATGTTTGATCATGTTCTCTTCACCTGCCATTGAGGAGCCCCCACCGGGAGGACTTATAGGCCTTCGTCCTACTCCTCCTGCCCAACACTCCCCGCTGACAGGTGTCGCTGCAGCCTGTAGGAGTACGTGCAGTGACCAATATCACCCTCCGCGCCCGGCTTCCCTCCCCCGAACACCGGCCAATTGTGTTCGCACAGACGCCCGACAAAGCCGGATGCACCATGATGGATTCGATCCCACAACCTCCATGGTGGTGGGCAGGGACTTTTACCACTGTGCCACACGAGTATTTTTATAAAGCGGTACACGGCTACTTTTCCTTCTTCCAGCATTGCTGATGACAAATTCAAAGCGCTGTCGGCCCAGCAGCCACTCAACCAAGACCACTGCCGCGATGGCTCGCAAACATGGTGCTGAGCTCTGCTAACAGCATTGTTTGCCCCCCCCCCCCCCCGCCTCCCCTCACACCCCCTCGTCTTTAGTGTTTTTTTGTTCTGGCCCCAGCATTGCTGATGATGGCGCGGCGGCGCGCGCTGGGGCGGAGGCCCGGGTGCGAGTGTGGAGGGAATTACGTTGAAATGACAGCCACAAAATGTGCTGTTAATGAATGTCCCATGTTCAGAAAATCATCAGTGTCAGTGTCATTTCAACTCCTTTTTTTGGGGGATCAATTAGTGCCCTACTTCTTTCTTACTTAGTCACTGTCACTAAAAATCTTTGAAAAAATTATCCGATCTACGCAACACAGGGTGATTTTACATTGGCCATTTTCACCTTTTCGGAAAGTTTTTGAAAGTGAAAGGGGTTAAGTGTGTCTGTGGGTTTCATAATTATTGAACCAATGAAAATAATAAACAAGAGTTTGTGACATAATCTGTGACTGTGGAATGCCCTCCCCGAACACCTGAGAGCACCACAGTCCACTGATGATTAAAAAAAATAAAATAAACAATGTTATCTTAATTATTCTTGGTCCTTTTCCCCCCTATATATGCCCTGATTTGACCTAGTTTTAATTTGGACCCTATAGCCTAGTAGGGTCCCATGTAATTGTTTGGTTGCCATTGCTGTTTAATGCCATGTTTTTAAACCCATAGCACTTGATTTGGAAGAATGTATAGTGCTTTATAAATAAACATTTATCATCATTATTAATAACATCTACATTGGATCCATTGGAACACATGTCCGGTTCCTTCCCCCCCTCGTTTCCACCTGAAAAAGTAACCGTTTTGGACATACAAGGTTTTTGGCACCGACAGCGAGGAAATGGGGTTTCAACAAGCATGTCGCAGGCACACGGAAGATCCAGCCATGAATATTCAATGCCTCACTTCTGCCAAATGCTTATTTAGCATACTAACAGAGGAGGACAGTGCTTTGGATCAAACTTTCCTGCCTTGTCAGATAAGGGCAACTCTTTTCGTAAAAAGTTGTGAATTGAGCAATTTGGCACTGCCTATTTCACTTCTGATGAGAGAGAAAGAGAGGGGGGTTGTATTGGCATACACGTGTGTCACCAGGTCCTATGTTACCCACGCTAATGTGAAGTGCGCGACGCAAGGCACATACTTCTCCTATGGAGCTCGTAGATTAGTCAGACACTTTACGATGAGAGGCGCAATTAGGCGGATGACAGCTTTATTAACATATGCATGGAGTGGGGTCCTTGATTAGCCAGCTAATGGGATAGCTTATGCTGGGGAACAGCTCATTTGTGTCCTAATATTCATGTGTCGTAACCCACCCTGCCACGTTTGTCCTGACGCGGTGGCATTCGAGTTGCATTCTGAAAGAGAGAGAGAGGGAGAGAGAGAGAAAAATACTTTCCAGCAGAGCTGCTGTCAACGGCCACAGTGGCTATTTCAGCTTGTCCTCAAAACTCCCTCGCTTTGCTCCTTGTTTACGCCGTTGACGGTAATTTGCTGCGAGTGGGTGGCAGGCCTGTTTATGATTGTTGTGCTGGCACTTGTGAAAAGGGTGCGATGATGGTGAGAGGGAGAGACCATTTACAAAACCTTGTTTACATTCTCCCAAGCATGGCTTTGCCTCTAGAACTATATGTCACCGTTGTTGCATTCCTTCCCACAAAACACATTTTTGGACACTGCTCCTACAGATTTTGCCCTAAAATCACGCAAAGCGGTACACAGTATCTCTAAAGTCATGTCATCAACATGGATCTGTCCCATTTCCCATATTCCCTCCTGATTGCCTACGATTGCCTTCTAAAGTTTGTGTTGCCCATCTTGTGGGTGTTGAGCCCCCACGGGTAAAAACATAAATTGGCACCCATGTCTCAAAGATCCCAAAATAGATTAAAACAATTCAATTAAAAAAGCAATTAGTTAGCAAATCTAACACGCAAATCATGTCATGCTAAATCTTTGAAAAATATTTGAAATTATGTGACGTGCTCAAAACAGGGTCACCAGGTTAAACATGTTAAAACAATATAGACCTCCGAAAGAATAAAATAAATAAACAAATAATTATATAAAAAGTATTTAAAGTGCCATAGTGACAGTCACAAGAAACAAGCACTTTTGTGACCTGATGGCCTACCCTAGCTCTGGTCCATAGCGTTAGTGGAGTTCTCCCTAACGCTATGTTCCTCTACCTCCGTATTCCTTGGCAAAACCGGAACACTCCACCGTCTGGTCCAAAAATAACAAAAACTGTTTCGCCCCTCATCAAACCAAAGGTATCAGTGGACAGTTGAAAGCTTACTCTACTTAGTGGACGAGGTCTGACCCCCCCACCACACGATTAAAATACATTTCTAGGGCAAAATGAAAAATATTCCACCGGATGGAGACGCTCTTCCAGGTTTTTACGAAACAGCGCTTCCAACGTCGCAGAGTTGAATAACACCCAGTGAGACTAATGCTCATTGTAATTCGGTCCTCTGACCTGCGCGGCAGTAGTGAGTTGGCACCTTGATGGCGACGACAAATAGTGAAAAACGAGAAGAAATGGAGTTATTTTCGGACCAGACGGCGGGGTTTTCCGGTTTTGCCAAGGAATACGGAGGTAGAGGAACATAGCGTTAGGGAGAACTCCACTAACGCTATGGACCAGAGCTAGGCCTACCCCAGACTTGTAAAATCGTTCGTGAGTGGGGATGATTCATTTTTAGTTTTGTCAATGTTGTCAAGTACTGCTGCACTCCATCTGAACCTACACTCTTTGATTTGAGGATCTTTGAAGCGAGTTGCCTTGAACTGGTACAATAATTTTATGGAAATCCAATTTATTATTTCTTTACTTTTTTTTTTTTTTTTGGGGCCCCCCTGGCGGTCCCCCACATTGAAAAAGCTCCGGTCTAAGCCAGGTGAAACCGGGTACAAATCTAATTTTACAGCAACAATGCCAGGATGTAGATAAGGTGGTCCGGGAGGTAATAGCTTTGTACTGGCAGTTCAGAGCAGATTGAGTCAGACTGATACACCTGCCCGCATAGCAAAATTGGTCTGGCCCAGTTATGGCCATGGGGAATGACCAATACAATACTGGATGGTTCAGATCTCCATACCAGCTCATTCTAGTTTGGTCACGTCTAGTTTAATTTCTAGGTAAACAAATATGCTGCTTTGTTGTCTGCTGCATTGCTGTTGTGTGTTGTGGTCAGTGGTGAAAAAAGTAAAAAGTGTACTTGAGTAAATCTATATAGTAGCCTAATGGCATCAAAATATACTTTTATTTCTTTTTTTTTAAAAACCAAACGTTTCCAAATGTTTCACTATCTTTTGGAAATAGTGTTGCATTGTGACACAATTGTGAGCTTGTAGGCCTATCTAGTATAGTGTAAAAATAGGGCTTTTATTTATGTATTTTAATAATAATCTAAATCTACATGCCAAACTTTGCACACACAATCCTTGGCTGCCAAACCACAACCCCCACCCCTCATTTCTCACATGGCCCTCTTCTAGCGCCACCATAAGGCCGATTCTTGCAAGACACATTTTTGGACACTGCTCCTACAGATTTTCCCCTAAAGTCACGCAAAGCGGTACACAGTATCTCTACAGTCATGTCATCAACATGGATCTGTCCCATTTCCCATATTCCCTCCTGATTGGCTACCATTGCCTTCCAACGTTTGTGTATGCGACCTGACGGTCGCTTATCTCCCGATTTAGGCAGTCTTACTGGTGGAGTAGAAAAGTAAAATATTTGCCTGAGATGTGCAGAGTAAACATTATACTTTGTTTTACTTGAGTAATACCACCATGTAGAAATAAGTAAAAGTCCGGTATTAAAAATGTACTTTGGTAAAAGTACAAGCTTGTTGGCATCAAAATATACTTATAGTACCAGAAGTAAAAGTACTCATTTTGCATAAGGTTTTCAAATGTCTAAAAATCTTTTAAAAACAGCAGATCTACCAGCTCACAACGCAGTGAGCTGGTAGATCTGCTATTTTCAACTAATTGAAGCGTGTACTGTATATAGGGCTTAATGCATGTTTTGTAGTAATAATCAAAATGAACAAAGTACTGTGTGACTAAAGTTTTCTAATAAATAAGTAAAAGTACAATATTTGCCTCCGAGATGTAGTGGAGCAGAAGTAATACTCCAGTAAAAAATATCTCTTGTACTTAAATACAATACTTGAGTAAATGTGCCTTGAGCCACAGCTCAAATCTCCATAAAAGGTCATGTTGTCTATGTAAGGGCACGGTCGCTGCTTTGTAGCGTATTGCATTACATACGCAGGACGTAGGTCGGTTGTTTTGAGGACGGCGACATGGCAGCCTCGCGCTGGAGTCGCACAAAAGCCCCCGCGTGCCTTTCCTTTCATGTGAGCATTTCTGCCTCCGCGTCGCAAACAAAGCGACCGCTTTGTCAAGCGACTATACAGGAACTTCAAACACGCTGGCGCTTGCTTTTGACAAACGCAGGGAAAAGAAAACAGATTTGTTTAACAAAAAAAACCCCACTATGGATCACCTCTCTGGGACTGGCTGACAGCGGTGGATCTCAACGTTGGGTCCGAGGACCATCAGCGGACCAAATGTTGGAGTCTATTACTTGGAGAGTGCATGCAAATGGGAACCGAATGGACCCCTTACATTTGGTTTAATTTGTACACTCTCCCGGGTAAATTAAGCACTGAGTATTTCTGTACAGGCGCATAGGCCTATACCTTACAGCCTGACAGTGTGTCGCCACGGGTTCGAATCCCGATGACCTTTGCTGCATCATGTGTCATCCCCCCTCCCCCTCTGTCAATCTCCACTGGTACTATCAATAAAGGCAGACAAAAATATCTAACCAGTGGCATCAGTTCAGAAAAAGCTAAGGTACGGCAACATGAATGGTGTCTTGCACGCGCGCGAAGGCGCATATGTTGCCATACCTTAGCAACAGGCATGATACATTTATTTCAAGAAGTACATTTTATTTTTTCCCCCATTTCTATGGTTTCTTGGGCTGGATATGGCAGCCTGGAACGGTCGTTCAAGTGCATTGTTCAATTGCAGCTGACCTGTGGAACCTGGGAATATACCATTTTGTCAAAATGGGGAGAATAAAAGTGTGGAGAATATAATTATAATACCTTGTTAAAGTGACCATTTTGTAACATTTTGCATTTGTAGTTATTTTACTGTAATTTAACAACATAATAACCAGCACAGATAGACACAGAGACATTCATGGATTTATATTTAAAAGTAACTTTTATTTTCCCCCCTGGGTTTAGCAGCTGCATACCTCTGCCATACCCAATTGACGCCCCTGTATCTAACCTAAAAAAAAAACATACCGGTAGTGCTGCTTTTAAAACACGGAACAACATGATTTCAAAACATCCTTGGGTTTGTCGGCGTGCACAGCAAAGCGTCCGGGTGTGGAGCAGAGATTTATCCCCGGATGGCTTTATCCTCCATCCTGCTGATTCCAGCAAAGCCACGAGCAGAGCGGCTACAGAACCTCGAGCCACTGGAGGCTTCTGATAGCTGCTCCGAGTCCCCTCCTCTCATTAATGTCTAAATCGTCTGGCAGATGCGCCGGGCTGTACGGAGCCTGGCGTACAGGCCCCGCTCCCTGGGACTCCCACAACATCACAAGGCCAGATGGCATTGGAGTGGGTGGGGTGGGTGGGGGGGGTGGGGGGGGCATAGAGCTGCAGCGCTGTGGGCCCGATGACGCTGACACGATAGAGCCCTGCCAATGGAAGATTTTAGTTTTTTCCCGTTCCCATGCCGATTTGAGAGGATCCCAGACACAGCCATTTACTAATGTTTTGACTGATATGTTGTCCAAAAGTTGACGCGGCTGCCATGTTCTTTTCTGTCGCAGTATTACTTTGAATGGTCTACAACAAGTCGGCTGAATTGCCGATTCCGACTCAAAGTTCAGATAATGCCAGAGAGATATCGGCTAAACTGATAATATCGTTCTGGCTCTACACAAGAACCAACAAGGTGCGCTCGCACACATGTGTGCACACACACACACACACACACACACACACACACCCACACACACACACACACACACACACACACACACACACACACACACACACACACACACACACACACACACACCCACGCACACACGCACACACAAGGATCTGGCTGTATAGTGCAAGCTTGATTCAGGTTTGGAGAGGCCCTATCCAATCAAATTGTGCTCTCTCTCTCTCCCTTTTACTCCAACTACAATTCACTACAATTATTCAAATTATTGTATTATTACAAAACATACATTAACCACTTCAACCCTAAATACATTTCGGCCAATTATTTATTTGAAAACGTGTGAAATGGAACATTCTGCATATTGAGTACTTTCTACTCTTGGTACTTTAATTACATGTTGATACCAATACTTTTTTAGTTTTTCTCAAGTAAATTTGAATTTCAGACAAAATGTGAGTACTTTTTCCTCCTCTGCCATCACTATAGCTTCCTCTGATGAACGATATAGAGAGAGGTCGGAACAGAGAGAGAGAGAGAGAGACCCATCAGACAGACAGACAGAGCGAGAGAGTCCAAAACAACCTCGTTCCTTTTCTCTGTGTGCTGGTTGGCAAGGTGGGGCGGGATGGGTTGGGTTGGGGTGGGGGGAGATGCATAAGAATGAGTCCCGTTCGGAGTCCAACTACACGGACTCCAGGGTTGAGAAATGAGCTGGCATTTGCAGATAGGCAGCCACAGACTGATGGAGTCACATCGAGAGAGAAAGAGAGAGAGAGAGAGAGAGAGAGAGAGAGAGGTGGTTCTGAGGGGGATTTTCATTGCTTTTCTTTGGGGTAAATTATGCCGCCGTGGTAAAGAGGGAGGGTTGCTTGCGAGAAGCTTGCAGCCTCCGGGCTGATTTGGCCCACAGAGCGGTGTGTTTGGTGGCAGCTGTCTGCAGAATGGCAGTGTGGGACCTCCAGTGAGCAAGATATTGATGGAGGGGTGGAGAGTTGTCAAGCTGCCACCCTTTTTCCAAGAGTTTTCAAAATTTGTCAAAATATCTGGAAAATAGCGTTGCGTCGTGACATATTGTGAGCTTGTATAGGCCTATACTGTATATAGTTTTTATTTCTACTTTTGAGCAATGCTCCTGGAAGGAGCTAAGCTCCAACATCTGGCTTTGTCCGGTTCCCCTCCAAAATGTCCAGGCTCTAAAGTGTGGCGTACATCTGGCCTAGATATGGTCTACATCTTGGCACAAACGGCTCAAAAGTTTGTTCTACGCTCAGGGCCAAGCTTCGCAGGACACGCTGTGATTGGCCAGCGTGACGCTTAATGAAATTAACTCTACCACTCACATCAGTGTGTCAGTGTGTCTTCAGTGTGTCTTTTTAATCATCTTTTGTAATAATAATCTAAATGTACCAAGTAATAAAATTCGCGCCAGTGAGAAGTGAACGGTGCAAACTAATTCCTGCACAATGAGGTTTTGTGTGCTTTTTTATGTTTAAGTATCTACCAAAGATGTGAGAAGGAGCTATTTTCGCTAACATGAAATGTCCTGGATATGGGTTTGGTTAGACTTGGCCCTGGGTTTTGAATCGGGGTCGGCTGGGTGCCGTCTGGGACATGAGACAGTGACCGCAATCTGTGCAAATGTGGTTGCTGTCTCAGGTCCAGGACTTTGCCCACACTCTTGTCAAGCTGACTGTCCTTTGATAGAGGAGATAGCCCCAAGGAGATGGATCTCCATTTGGCTAAAGGTTTATCCAAGCCAGAAGTTACCCACTGAGCATTTTGAGGTTTATTAGTTGCCTAATAGTGGTGTTTTTATCTTCTACACCACGCGTTGAAAATCAGTGTTGTAAAGGTCTAGATTTGCAATTTTTTGCTAGTTGTTTAGTCGGCTATATTTACACAGGTTGCTACACTAGACCACTATTAGTCGGATACAAAAAGTCTACATTTCGCCGTTAGCGGCCGTCGAAAGTTGTGAAAAGTAGGGCGATGCTGAGATTCGATCCTATGATCTCTGGCACTCAAGTCGGCGACGCTATCCATTCAGCCATCAATGCTGATATATTAGTATAGACTTTCTGGCCGTATTAAAAGGTGACATTGCC
Source organism: Nannobrachium achirus (assembly GCF_963921795.1). Classification (NCBI taxonomy): domain Eukaryota; kingdom Metazoa; phylum Chordata; class Actinopteri; order Myctophiformes; family Myctophidae; genus Nannobrachium; species Nannobrachium achirus. The sequence goes on along the minus strand of NC_137825.1, from coordinate 33,227,351 downwards.
CACCTGTGTTCATTTTAGGGTAGTGCGCATTGTTGAGGAAACTAAATGTATTGGGAGCCCAATAAGCCTATAGCGATTACAATTATTATGTTTAATCAATACGTATTGAATGATTTTGGCGGGGGCGGCGCCGCGGCTGTGTTTGACTGTGTGTGTTGCTGTCAGAAATGTAATTCAGAGTAGCATGCTGTTTGGACGTTTCCACTTTACAGTGAGTGACTACACACAATCACGGTAATTAATTAACACTCTACCGGCTTACCGCGCCTTAGTACCAAGGATAACTTTTACATGGTCTAAAGATAGTCGTTGAAATGCTGTATTTAAAACGACTACACCCAGACCGTCCAGACGTATACCTTATAGTGATGAATGGCTATTAAAATAATTTTACACCAATATTTGGCTATCAGTTCTGCAATGTGCAGTTGTTTTTTAAATAAATATTTATTAAAACAGGGATTAACTTCAATTGTCTAAACTGTCTAAATATAAACGTAGATACGCCGACTATACTTAGTCGGCTAAATCTCGGCTAGATCTAAACTATACTTAATAATGATCAACGGATATTATAATTATGTTAGTCCAATATTAGGAGATCAGTTAAGCACCCTACTGTTGTTTTTTTAATAAATAGTTATCGAATTATGGAATAAATTGCAAAGTATATTTTCGGTGTGAATATAACCGGATTCTAGCTGGTTGAAATGATGGCTAAAAAATAACTAGTAGTATAATATCCGACTATTGCTCAGTGGGTATCCAAGCTATTAGTCAAACAAATCTGTGCAAATGTGTTTGCTGTCTCAGGCCGGCAAGATGCAAGGGAGACCGATTGTACATTCAACAGTAGTTGCAGATCACCCCACAATCTGTGCAAGTGTGGTTCCTGTCTCAGGTTAAAGGTGATATTCAACTTGATTCTGCCAATGTATTTCAATGGGAATGGAGCATTTCTTTGCAGAAATCCGCAAATGGCAGCAAACCGCTTCATTCCCATTGAAATGCATTAACTATATTTTGAAGCCAAAGCTTATTTACTTTGTACCCTAGTACATTTTGAATACCGGATTTTCACTTGAGTACTGTAACAGTATTACTATTAGTATTTCTACATGGTGGTATACTTTTACTCAAGTACAATGACTATACACTATAGTATGTAGCGATTTCCTATTGCCAGTGACAAGTGTGCAACCAGAAAACGAGCCATCTGTTCTCAAGTTCTTCTCTTTAACGTTTTTTTTATTTGTCTGTGTTGTTTTGTTGGTAGCAGCAGATGCTGCTCACCAGAAACTTGCATGTTCCTTCAGGGACCTCTTTTTTTTTCCTTCTTTTTTTCCTAGGACAACAGCGCGAGTTGTTCTGCTTGATAAACGTCCATTTCTAATTAAACACGCTGTCCAAATGGAAACAGATAAGGCTCCAAATGGCTGTCATTAGGGGGCCCGTGTCAGAGCATGCAGGTTAGGCCCTTGATCTCGTTAAAGCTGTCCCCTTTAAACTATATCCCATGAATAAAATATGTGCTCCCTGTGCAAGAACAAACTAAAGAAAATGACATAAACTGGAAAAGTGTGTTCCTCGCAGCCAGTGGTGGCAGCCATTTTAACTATAATTATCAATAATGCAATGCAAATACTTTTACAAGTAAAAGATCTCAATTTACTTGAGTGAGTAGCCTGTACTTTTAGTATTATTATTTCACCAAGATGGCCCTAATTCGCAGCCGTACATACATTATGTGAAATTTGGATACAAAAAAACAAAACAAAAAACAACAACAAGCTGACAAAAATAGAACATGTGAGAAAATGTGGGGTGGTTGGTTAGATGAGTTCCCTCTGCTGATTTAATTGGCTTTACTGACGTATTTACAACACTTTATTCTTCGACTCCATTACATATGGGAGGCAAATATATAGGCCTACAGTATATAGTTTTCTAGTTTATTAATTAATTTGTTAGTTAATTAATTAATCAATCAATTCATTATTCAATTAATTCATTTGTCTGTCTGTCTGTCTGTCTGTCTGTCTGTCTGTCTGTCTGTCTGTCTGTCTGTCTGTCTGTCCCATCCATCCATCCATCCATCCATCCATCCATCCATCCATTCATTCATTTAATTCATTCATTCATAAAATAAATAAATCCCACAAATCTTCTTGACTATTCGATGGATCTAAAACTGAATGCCCGGCCTATACTATGTGCAATATGTGTGTCCGTTTGCATACACGTTTGCATGCACAATGTGCTTGCCTGCCTGCCTGCCTGCCTGCCTGCCTGCCTGCCTGCTGGCTTGCCTGCCTGCCTGCCTGCCTCTTAGAACCAAGTTCAATCTCATTTACAGTCCTAGGGGTCACTTATTGACTGAATCAAGGCCCCCTGACAGGGCCCGCCATGGGATGGAAGCTTAACAAGATTACTGTTATATATAGCCAGGGTAATGGGAACCTCTCTGGAGAGAGCCTGCCTCTGATTTGTGCCCCTCCGCCCAGAGAGAGAGAGGGGAGGAGAAAAATGCCCCCAACATTCTCCACGCCGCGCGCTCCCCTCCGCTGGGAAACTTCTGATGCATTACCGCTGCCACGGATCAATCAATCTGCTCCAGGATGCGACCGTCCCTACTCCACCTGCTTCCTGCCTGCCTGCCTGCATTCATGGAAAGTAACTAAGTATACTTACAGTACTCAAGTTAAGCACAATTCTGGGGTATTTTTGAGAGTGCTTCTGGAAGGAGCTAAGCTCCAACATCTGGCTTTGTCCGTTTGTCCAAAGTTTGTCCAGGGTGACATTGGCCAAGCTTCGCGGGACGCTTAATGAAATGAACCGGGTGTGATTTTTACCCCTTTTCTCCCTTCTCCCCACACATTTCTGTGTTATCATCACTGCTGTTATATACTACTGACTGACTCACCTGCTAGTGAGGAGCCCCCACCGGGAGGATCGTTAGAACCTTCGCCCCTTCTCCTCTCGCCCAACATTCCCTGCTGACAATCCGTAGGAGCACAGTGACGATTATCACCATCCCCGCCCCGGTTATCTCCCCCAAAACATGGGCCAATTGTGTTCGGATAGACACTTGACAAAGCCGGATGCGCTGTAGTGGATTCAAACCATCAACCTCCACAGCGGTGGGCAGGCACCGCACCACCCGAGCACCTCTTTTAGGGGTACTTTTAGTTTAATCATTTCCAGTTTTCAATATCTACATCTCAGTACAGCGAAAATAGGGGAATAACTCATTGTTCCGCAGCTCCGTTGGTCCGAGTAGGATGACCGTCGGCAGGTTAGCTACTCACCAGCGTCGGCAGGTTAGCTACTCACCAGCGTCGGCAGGTTAGCTACTCACCAGCGTCGTCAGGTTAGCTACTCACCAGCGTCGTCGGCAGGTTAGCTACTCACCAGCTTCGGCAGCTTAGCATTTCACCAGGTCAGCATTCACCAGCGTTAGTTTTACTGAGGTTGGTTAAGGTTAGGTTTAGACACAGGAACCGAAAATAGCAGACCTACAAGCTCACAAAGCGTCGCGGATGTGTAGCGCCATGCGCTGCAGTCCTCCAGAAAGCCCCAATTCCTGAGGTCCTGCATTCAGAGTCTTTCTTGAGCTAAAACACAAAAAAGTATTGGCATCAAAATATACTAGTACCAGGCACTAAAAGTAAAAGTATTCACTGTGTGCATTTATATGGACAATTCCAACTTGATTCCAACTTAACTGTTGACATGGACACTAAATAAAAGTGATTCTCGTTTACATGCCCTCCAAAGTATTTAATCACAATGTATCTTTAGACATGCACAAAGTGGTTCTGGTCTCATTTTTCTTCTGTAGATTTTCTTGATGGATACTACCCACCGTGTCCTCGGATATTCACGTTTCTGCCGTTCTTTCTAATTAAGCCTGGCTCATTCATGAAATGATGCACATAATGGAGAAGTAGTCCAGGGGAACAAATTGTTTAATATGGATGGATGGTCGTCTGCCGCTGGTTAAGGTGGCAAATGGTGGTAGGATTGATCACTTTGATCACTGCGGCCTATGATATATTATTCTAATTTGACACCATCAACATACACAAAAAGATACATGCAAAGACCTTTTTATTGTGATTGGGCTCAATATTAGTGGAATATTAGTGTCTGTGTACCGTGGTTGTTGTGCAGAATGTTCCATTCCTACAGTTTTTTAAACATCTTTTGAAAATAGCTGATCTACATCATGATGGGTTGTTGTATGTATGTGTGTATCTCTTTCACGCCTGAAACAGTGGTTCTATGGTTTGTCGCTCTGACATCATGCTCTGATGTCACTGTGATTTCAGGGGAACAGAATGGGTTTGCCGCTCTGACATCACGCTCTGGCTTCCCTGATGTCTCCAATATTAAGGCCATATCTAACAGGACTTCATATGGGAATGAAGTCCCATGATGACCCCTGGTACCCATATATGGAGATCCATGTACTGTATATGGAGATATGCTGTGAGAGCCCAAACATGCTTTCGAAGTTATTCGTTATGTGAAAGTCCTATGACGTCTATGACATCTGACATCATACCCTTTCATGCCCATACATGGAGATCTCTGGCTGTAGAACCAGCCACACAGTATGGGCTGTCTTGGCCATCTGTCTTGGCCATATATGGATTCTGTTAGTGTGGTATGTGGCCGATGTGGCCTCATATGGGTAACTGGTCCGATATACATCACTGGTAAGTGTCTGTTTTTTATAATCAAAATTGGCATTGGTAAGCAACAAAGTATGAACCAAGATGGAAATAGCACGACAATCTCCGGATTACTTTAAAAACACACACACACACACACACACACACACACACACACACACACACTCTTCCATGTGTGCGTGCCTTTGGGAGCATACGTCCATCGCTGCAGCAGGCAGGCCGCTTCTCGCCGCTGGTAATGTCACAGCATCAACCTGCCGCGTGGAAGGGGCGGATGCCGGCGGGGGAGACGGTGGTGGTACAGGGGCGCTGGGAGAGGGGTGGGGGCGGCGGGTTGTGGTGGTGGTACAGGGGCGGGAGCGGTGGTATTAGAAAACACGGCGCCTCCGACATGCTCGTTTTGATTAATGGACCTCTCTCTGCCCGTGAGTGACGAATTATCAGCGGCTCGGACGGCTCGTTCATCACTGTCAGCCCCCGGAGCCTGCGAGTGTGGCGTCTTCCCGTCCGCCATGCTGCTGCTACAACTCCTCCACCCCTTTATCTCCCCCCCACCTGGCCCCCGGAGATCCACGCGGCGGAGGAGAGGAGAGAGAGGAGGGGGCGGTGGTGGGAAGGTGGGGGTACATGGCGCATACAGGGAGAGGGGAGAGAGGTCGAAGGAGAAAGGGGACCGTGGCTGTAGCCTGGAATCAGACGAATCCACCGGTGCAAAACTAAAATTGCCCCTGGCGGATTTGTGTCTGGCCCCGCTCAATTTGAATCCATTTTCTCGCCCCCGTAGTGAACAATCAGGCCCAGTATTGGTCTGGTCTAATCAATTATTGTGTCCAGAGCCATTTATTTTAACATGCCCCTTGCAACCTTGAAGACCTTCCATATAGACTGTTTTCCTGAGCACTCCCCTGTAGAGGGTGCTGCTGCCATTTCTGCAGTGTAAACAAAAGTAACTTGTAGCCTAGAGTATTTCACGTTTTCAAAAATGTTTACACCAGACTCGGATCCACACAGTGATGTAGTGTGGCTACCCGAGGCTACCGTGGTCCCAGGTGGACGGATAGACGGATGGGTCTCCGGGCGGCCGTCACACAAACGGACACGCTGTGCGTCTTCGAAGATTTGTTTTGTCACATTTATTTGTTTGCCCTCTTTCTCCCAATTTAGATGTGCCATTAGACCCTCCCGACACATTTCTGTGTGTGGTCACTGGCTGCTGTCGTACCCAACTGGTTCATCTCCAAGTTAGGAGCCCTCACCGGGATGTATAGCATGTATAGCACCTCCTTCCGATGCTTCTCCCGTTCGATATTCCACTGTTGACAGGTGCCACCCAAACCCGTAAGAGAGTGTGCACTGTCAAAAATCACCCTCCCCGCCTCCCCCAACACACCGCCATTTCTTTTTGTACTGAGACTGGGCCCGGCCAGACGCACCACGGTGGATTCCAATCCCTACAGGCCACCTTGAATCTTCAATCTTACAATCCTTGCACTGGTGGACAAAGTACTCAACCCCCATTAAAAATATCAGATACTCCAAATATTACTTGGAGTAAAGTTGCTCTGTCAAGTTTGAACTGGAGTATTTACTTATAAAAGTATTCAAAAGTACAAATTACAAAGTGTTTTTTAATTTATTTTCAATAATAATAATAATCATTAGTTTAATAGGGCTTAATGGGGCTTAAGTGCTTAATTCATGTAGTTACGTCCCTTCCTAAAGAAATGTATGGTAGCGGAGTCATGTTTGCCTTTTACATTTCTGTCACCAGTCTCCAAAAAAATACAAATACTCAAGTAAAGCAGAAAAGAAATCTACTTTGTTATTGCTAGCGGCCTAGCGCTTTTTATCAAAGGTTCCTTGAAACGTGGCCAGATAGCCCCTTCCAGTCAATGGCTGCATGCATGATGTGATTATGCGCTGTCCTCCTCCTCCTGCTATCACATGATTGGAGTTAATTTCGGAGGCGATAAGAGCCCTTTTCCTGTTGAAGCGGCGAGTGGCAGATAGGGGTTCATCGCCCGGGCCCCTACGCTGGCTCCATCCCGGCCTCTAATTAAGCAGGTAGAGGGAGCCCGGGATCTTATCCGTGCCCGCTTGGCACAGCGACAGAGATAGCGCGCGGAAGCGTAAGCGCTAATTAATTACCAACAGAGGCTCTGCCCGCTCAGCCATCACCTTTTTTCTGGTCCCCGTTGCGATGGGCATTACAGGGGGAAGGAAAAACACACACACACACACACACGCACACACGCACACACGCACGCACACACACATGCACACACGCGCGCGCACGCACACACACACAGATCTGTGCATATTGTATATCGTTGCCGTCGGGCAGAAACCTCTTATCTTCGTTACATATTTTAACGTTTAGCTTTTTGTGTGTGTGTGTGTGTGTGTGTGTGTGTGTGTGTGTGTGTGTGTGTGTGTTAATACTGCCTTACTTGATCATACTACACATAAGCTTCAAAAGTATCAGATCTAGCGAGCTCGAAACGAGGCACCGAGCTTGTAGATCTGCAACTTTTTGAAATTCAAACGCCAAAGGTCATGTCTTGCCTAGACATAGGATCTGACACGATTTTGGTCCAGATTCAGTTTATCCCCCGAGCAAGCAGGCGTTGCATGGGTTACAAATGTAGTCCTACACTGTCCATGTTGAGGACCAACACAGGTGTACCATAGAACTATTATGTTCTACGCCAATCAGAACACCTGTGTTGGTCCTCAACATGGCCTTTGTACAGTAGGACTACATTTGAAACCCAGCGTGCAAGAATAGTGGATCTATACGTTCTCAAAGCGCCTTTAATGACATTCCCAAAATAGGGATGCCATGTTGAAAGTGGTTGATAAATGAATCGTACAATATGCATACAATTATTTAATTTGAGGTTAAATGTGAACACTAGGGGCCGGGGGGTGGCGGTTGCCGTCGCCTGATGCCCCAAATGACGCTCCTGCTCTCTCTCTCTCTCTCTCTCTCTCTCTCTCTGTCTGTCTGTCTGTCTGTCTGTCTGTCTGTCTGTCTGTCTGTCTGTCTGTCTGTCTGTCTGTCTGTCTCTCTCTCTCTCTCATCCCTCTGGGGTCCAGGGCTGTATAAAGGTAAAGTAGTTATTTTCTCTTTTCTTCCGGGGACTGCATGTGGTATCCTGTGACATCCAAAATGACACAGGCTGAGCCTCAGATTGATGGGAAGTGGACATCCGTGGAGACGAGTTCGGTTCGGTGGCGGCACGTGTGTGTGTGTGTGTGTGTGCGCGCGCGCGTGCGTGTGTGTGAGGGGGAGGAGGACGTCGCCGCCTCCGGCGGCTCAGTGGAGACACACCTAATTCCCAGGTCTTATTTTTCGTCAATAAACAGCAGCCAGTGGCACTCAATTAGACGACTTTATTGACTACGCTCAGCGGGTCCGTGTCAGGTGTCAGCTGGTGACACCGTGTGACGTCCCCCAACCCCTCCACCCCACTCCCGCACTTTACAGAAAATGGGAAAATAGGAATTGGGTTGGGGGGGTTGGGGTGTTGTTGAGTGAGCACAGAACACAGAATAAATGAGAGGGGAGCGAGAGAGTAGCCTCGCACAGCCAGACAATATCACACTGAGGATATAGTCTGGTTCTCAGTCATTAAAAAAAAAAAGAATCCGGGGGCGGTTACAAAAAAAGAAACCTGATTCAAATGGACTCTATTGTTTAGACCTACGACCAATCAGGGTAGCCCAAGAAATCCAAGAAACAAAGTGGAACGCGACAACCAAAGTGGACATAGCTGAGTGACACCATATGCTGCCTTGTGTTAACAATGGTAGATAGAGTCTAGCTGTGCTAGTGAGAGAGGGGCATTGTTGGAAGAAGTACTCAGATTTTTGCTTAGACCCATATGGCTGAGTGGAGGAGTCTCTCAGGACTCTCTCCTACATGTCTTTTCTGTTTTTTGTTATTGTGGGGAAAGCTTTTACTGGAAATAGCATGCGCGTTGTGAGCTTGTCGATCGGCTATTTTCAGCGAAAGCTTTCCCACAATGCTGGGGGTTTGACTGGTTAAAAGTTCATGTACGCCGGAAATGTCACTTTTCCTCCATAGATTCCAATGCATTCCGTAACCTTCCGGTTTAGCGCTTTGTCACTATTCGCCAATAGATGTGTATGTAGAAGACCTGGCCCCATGAAGTGAACAGAGATGACGCGACTCTCCAATAGAGGGCTCTGGTGTCTGGTCCTCACTAATGTTCAAGATAACATGGTACCTGTGTCTCAGAGAAGGGACAGTTCAGAAACCCGCCTACTAGTGACATCATCGATGGGGACTCCAAGTCCAAGCAAATAGAAACAGGGTTAGGCAGGCTTTCTATTCCTGGAAAGGTGGCATGCTTATAACGGAAGCCATTGTTTTCGCATAAAAAACAAAAGTAAATCCTGCCTGATGATGTCATCAGCATTAGTGAGGACCAATTATATGAAAAGTGTGAGGTGTTGTGACTGTCATCTGTCTAGAGTGCCTCTCTCTCTCTCTCCTCGCACAGCAGTGGAGCTGAACAGCTGTTTCAGTGGCATATGTAAAGAAAAAAAAGTGTAGTCGGCACCAAGGAGAAACCTTGTATCTCCATTCACTTTTTGTGTTTATTTCGTAAATTAACTCCCTACTCGATCACACTACAGCGTAGCAGAGCTTTACAAGCTCGAAATGCTGCATGAAGTGACGAGTTTTGAGCTTGCAGATCTGCTACTTTTGCTACAGTATCTTTGTATTTGAATCCTGAAATGTATAACAGTTTTGGACATATTATGAGGTTTCCACCCAACAGAGACAGTGGGCTATTTAATACGGCGACGGCAGATGGAACGGCAACCGGAAATGATCACCGCTCGATAGATCAACCTGCCGCCGTAGCAGCCGTCTGTACTACACCAGAAGGTCCCTTTCCACGTTACGCCTAAAACGTCTGCTCCATAGATTCATTGCCATGGGAACCAAAGCGTTCAGTGAAAGAGGTGGGACCCCGTCGCCGACGTCTCTTTGCTTAACGATTTGGACCGCAACGGCGATTGCATCATAGCAGCTGTAGTCCCGCCTCACGTCGCCGTAGTAGAAACAGTTTCCTTAAATTCCTTAATTAGTGATCTACTGTATACATTACGTAGTGTTGGGCAAAAGTAGCGAAAATAGGCGATCTAGAAGTGTGGTGAGCATTGTAGATTAGTAGACGTCCATTTTCGCAATTTGTGTCAGTCTGTATAGGTTTCATAAACATTGAACCAATGCATTAAAGAGGTGCCATAGTTTTGTACTTTTTCTGTTTTGTATATATGTCTATGGAGTTAACATTACTCTAATAGACCACCGGGTGGGGTTATCATGTGCAAATTTGCATTCCCTGTCAAAGTCAAACGGCCTGATCGAAAACACTGATTGAATGACATCATAACCCTCTTTTACAATTCACCCAACACTGTGGGTGTGGCTAACTTCAGCTGGGTCACCAGCCACCCACCCTGGCCACAATAGGCGATGTAAATGGCATGAATCTGCAGACACCGGAAGTGGCGGAAGTGCTGTGGTTAACAGAAGTTATGTCATGCGTTGCAGTCTTCCGGTGAAATTCTCCCAGCGGAAGTAGCACCGTTTCATGCCGTTTCAGCCTATGGTCATAACCAGGCTTTTCTCTTCGCAGATGAGTAAGCCTGGCTACACGAGGCTACCACCCACCTGAGAACCAGTCTGAACTGGTGGGTGTGGCCACATAAAAACATAACTTTAGGTGGGAAAAAATCATGGCACCCCATCTTTAACAAGAGCTTGTTGATCCATTGCAACACAGGTTATTTTTGTTTTCTATTCCCTGTTAAGTAACAGTTTTAGACATACAAGGTTTCCTCCTGACAGTAAAGACGTGACAGCATCAGGAAAAAGGCGCAGCTGGGTGTAATTGGCAGCTTTCACTTATTGTCGTCTCATGTGTGTTTATACTCTCGCCAACGCACCAGTCTGAAAATTACACATTTGCTTTTCCCAAAGTGCTAACACAATACATCCCGACAGCTGCTCTACCCGTCTGGCATCTCCAAGACGCTCGCACGTTTTGTTTCACTTCAAACAACACCACACTCCCATCCCGTTGTGTTCGCGTGCGAGACGGTTTCGAGTGAAATATCTATCCTCGCAGGAGGATAGATGTGTCCCCCGAAAATGTCTGCAAACAGTGGTTTTCAGAGTGGCGGCCATGCAAGCTCACAACGTGTCGCATTAACTCAAGCCCACCTCTGACAGAGGTTCACTGAAATGTATGTTGGCGGGCCTTGATGGCATCAAAAGGGCTGATTTTACTCTTGGTTGTATGCTGAAAATAGCTGATCTACAAGCTCAGCACGATGCATTGTGAGCTTGTAGATCTGCTATTTTCAATGGCTTGTCTTTTAGGTCTACTGGATCTTTTATCCACTAGTATCCACTAGCATCACCTGGAATGCCCATAGTGTATATGGACATTTTATTTATTTTATCCTTTGTTCATATATATCCATATATGGACTTAATATTAACGTTTTTTGGGGAAGGTAGGGTGTAAATCAGAGTAAAGCAGGCTCTTGTGCCAGTTAGGGCCTGGGATTGATGACATCAGAAATCTCCATATATGGGCATGAAACAGATTTTGTTTCTGGGAATGCCCATATATTTTATTTTATTGTATCCTTTATCAATAATAATATGTATCCATATGCATACAATATATTGTATGCCCATACATGGAGATTCTGATCTGAACCAGCCACACAGATATGGGCCATGGCTTGGCTATCTTGCCATCAGGCATAAAAGAGCATAAAAGAGATTCCGGGGAATACCCATATGGACTTTTACATAGGTGATGTCACCTGTGATATCACCTGTGATGTCAAGGGAACCAACCAATAGACTGTAAAAATGTGTACTGACTGATTGACTGACACGGCTACAAGCTGCGACATTTCTCATGGTATACTGCGACCTTTGGTCGCAATAATGAATGAAGCCTGGATGATAATAGTGGTAATTAAAACATAGCTTTAAATTGATAGTTAAATTGATAGTTAAAAAAAAATCTTATGATTACCCATGGAGACTTGAATTCTTGGATATTTTAATTAGTTTGTTTTTTCACATTCCTAAGCCAATAATTTGCTGTAGTGGTTCCATATATGGAGACACAAAGAGCCTGCTTTGTTCCCTATGGAGACACAAAGAGTCTCCTCAAATTATTGGTTTAGGAATGTGGCAAAAACAAATGTCCATGAATTCAAGTCTTAATGGGGTGAGTAATCTATAGAAAAGGTCATTTTGGGGGTAAACTATCCCTTTAATAACAGTCAAATTCGGTCAATTATGCATTTTCCAAATCAATTTAAATCATGTGTCACACAGTACTCAAAATGTAATGCTTGTCAAAAAGAAATAAGTTGTCAATACAAATCTAAAAGGGACAATCCTTCTCAGCAAAGATATTAATTACCAAATGCATGCATTCAATAAAAATTTGATATAATTGTAAAAGAGCGACATGATTAGTAAAATGTATGTACATGAGTAATGCTTTAAATGAGCAAATAATACCATTTATTAAGCTAGATTATATAGCAGGTTTGTATATATCAAATCTGACTATTAATATGGTAATAAGCAAAGCAATGAAGATAGACATAAATGTAAATGTAAAGTTATGGAGAATAGAACCTCAGTGAGAGGTTGTATTCAGGAGATCAACCTTTGAACTAAATCCACTTTTGTTCTGATATGTCAATAAAATAAATCTTCCACCTTCACCATTTTCAATAAATATTGGTTTAAAGTGCGGGTGCCATGATTTTTTCCCCCTCTAAAACATGATTATGAGGTATTTGGATTATACTAGGAGGAAGACTTTTTCCAAAAAAGTGTACAGAAAGAGTTAAAATTATGTTTTTATGTGGCCACACCCACCAGTTCATTGGTATGCGTGGTTGTCATGGTGGGTGGTGACCCAGCTGAAGTTAGCCACACCCACATATGTTGGGTGAATGGTAATTAGGGGAGGGGTTGATTCTGTGATGTAATAAGTATCTGTGTTTTTGGAAGGTGGCAGCCTCTAGCTAAAACCCAAATAGAAAGGCAATACATAATTGCTCATAACAACCACACCAGGGGGTCTAATGAAGTACTGTCAACCTCCTAGACACATGAAAACCAGAAAAAGTACAAAACTATGGCACCGCCTCTTTAAAACCACAATGTAATGCTCTCCATCCTCTATTAACTGCATGTATTATTTGCAATTCCTTCTTTTAAAATGAATTGTTACGCGATCCCAGCTAAATAAACAATACATGAAATGAAGGGAATTACAATAAATTAAATTAAAATAAAAAGTACAACAAAATGATCAAATCCAGTAGAAGGACAATATAACGTCTGTCTTATGAAGTGTTTTAAAGTTCATAATGAATGACAGCACACTACCAATGTGTGTTAATGTTAACAGCAAACAACTAAACCAACACTCCCCCATCCCCGATTTCCCCCTTCAAAATCAATTAAAATTCTGAACCAGATTCATCATTCACCATAACCTATAGAAGATTATTCATTAAAAGTCAGGTCAGTGTGATGTGTGTCCAGAGCTCTGCGTAGGTTCTGCCAGAACAGTCCAGGGTGCTGTCCAGCCTGGGACCAGCTCAGGTAGGTCTGTCTTTTCACCAGCCTCCTTATGTGATAGTAGGGAGACAACTGGTGGGCTGGAATGTCCTCCAGAAACACCAGGATCAATACGTCCTTCTGTTCATCAAACAGACGGAAGCTGCATACAGGAGACCAGAGGACATTTACACTCAGTCAAGTTGACAGTTATATATTTATAATGACCAAGAGCCACAGGGCAGGGTTTATACTGTATGGACACAGTATACACTTAGTATTATAATAACACTTACAATACTTCACTTCATAAGTGATAGTAGTCTAAAACGCAAAAGAAATTGTCTAAATGAATCATAGGGCTGTAACATCAGCATTAATGCCCCCACCTGGCCATCTGGAACTCTCTAGAGCACCATTCACTCTCCAGGTAATGACGGCTGATCACACAGATGGTCTTTCTGCTGCCATAGATGGCATCTGTGATGTTCTCTATGATGGGTTTACCTGGAAACAAAACATACCAAATTATTATCACACCACAGTCAAAAATACTTAACTTCTTGAGAGATAGACTGTCAGTGATACAACAAGACATATAGATAAATAAGATGACTGAGGATGTTTCTTAGAGAGGTGTGTACCTGGTATGAAATCTCGGTGGTGCAGACAGAGTCTCCAGCCCTGCTCTCCCTCCAGCACTGGAAGCATTTCTCTGCAAACCCAGAGCTCATCGTGAACGTTGTAGGAGATGAAGGCATCGTAGTGCTGAGGAGACCCCCTCTTTTTTACCTTGGTATCATAAAGGAAGGCCAGGAAGAGGTAGTAGGCATAGAGAAGATGCAACCTCAGGAAGTGGTAGGTGAAGGATGTGAGCAGAGTTAGCACAATCACACAAGTGGTGGAAATGTAGCAGATGAAGCTAGAATTCATCCAACAGGAATGATAGTCAAAGTCCAGAAACATGGTTCCTTTTTTAGTCAGAGGAAAGCCACAAGTGTAGCGGTGAGCTTCAACAACCAGTGTTTGGTTGTTGTTCTGCATCCACTGCCGAAAGTCAGCATTAGAACAATCACAAGCTAAAGGGTTGTCAGCCAGGTAAATATACCTAAGAGCAGGGAGAAAACTGAACAAAGAGACATTGATCACCGTCAACTCATTCTGTCTCAGGTCCAGCCAGGAGAGTCTAGTCAGATTAGCCAGGAAATCCAGGGACGTCAGATTACAGTTTATTAAGGAAAGAGTCTTCAGCTGGGGTACATATTTAAATGAGTCTGGGTACGGTTTTTCTCCATGGACAACATTCAAATGTTCCAAATGTTTAACATATAAGATCATGTGCCATGCAATAGATTTATGAATTGGACTGCCTTGTATTGTTAAGTTCTTCAGGCTCATGAAGGTGGTATTATAGGTTTGCCATTGTAACTCATGGGGAGGTGAAGATACCATTTTAAAGTCAATGAAATTTATACTAAGTGTTTCGAGTTCATCTAGTCCTTCAAAACAGGTAGTTTGCAAGAAGTTTATTCTGCTTTGTGCCAGGTATAATTCCTTGAGTGATTTCAGACTCCTAAATTGTCCTGTATCACATTCAATGTTATTGTTATCGACATTAAGCAATTCGAGTTTGTGTAGGCCAGTATCGAATGTGTCAAAATGACATGTGAATGTCTCAAATACATTGTGTTTCAAAGTTAGAACCTTTAACTCATTAAGGTGTTGAAATACACACTTTTCGAGTTCATGTATGCCGTTGTGATCTAGATGGAGGTGTGTGAGTCTGGTTAAATGTAAGAAGTCTGAGCAGCTTAAATCATCAATACAATTGTTACTTAGGTCGAGGGTTTGAAGCAAGGAGAGATTCTTAAGATCGTCTGGTACTTTGGAAAGGTGGTTGTAGGCTAAGTTCAAGTGACTCAGTTGATTCATTTGTTTTATTGAATCCTTAGACAGTTCATCCAGGTCATTATATGATAGATCCATGTTGGTAAGCTGAGTACAAGGTGACAGAAAGCTGGTGTCATGTATGCAATACTCCATACTGAGTGTCCTCAGTGTGGGTAGTTTGCAGACAATATTTAAGAGATCACGTCCTACATCCAAATCCATGAATTCCACATATAGGTACTCCAGTGAATCAAGGCTCTGTAGAGCCTTTTTGGTGGCGTTAAAAGACACAATAGAAACACCCAAATATATTGTCGTTATATTCCTTGGAAATAACTTGTCTGGTATGTCCCACTCCCATCCATAATGACTACAACACTTTGACAGGTCGATTGTCTTAAGATGTGGAAATACAGAAGTTGTGATGCTAAACCTTTCTATCGAGTCTGACCACACTCTCAACTCCCTGAGCTCAGAGGACATGTTTAATGGCAGATCCTTTGACTGGAAAGACTCCAACTCATGAATTGTAATGTTCAGCACTTGTAAGCATGGTAGTTGTAAGACTGTGATAATATCTGTAATTTGATTCGACGTCAGACTTAGTTCCTCTAAGCTGGTGAGTGACTGGAAGACAGCAGGGTTGATGAATTGGATATTGTTATGATCCAACCTCAGTCTCAAGAGGTTAGACAGCCCCTGAAACACATTGTCTGTCAGTGTTGTTAGTTTGTTGTGGTACATGTAGAGCACTTTAAGTTGCACCAAAGGGACAAAAGCCCCATCATCTACATGAGATATCGAATTGTCACCTAGGTGCAAATCCGTGAGATTTGACAGATGGTAAAAATCTGTCTTGTGTATCTTTTGGATCTTATTGAGCCTTAATGTTAGTGATATAACATCTCTGGGAATGTCGTCTGGTATGCTAATGAGATGACGGAATGAACAATCCACTGAAACACCAGCAGTGACATTGTCAGTGTAAAGGATAGTGCAGTGTTTCAGGAAGAAAGCCAGTATGGGACTAAGATGAAGCGTGAACAACAGAAATGAGAAGGGGAAACAATGCCAGCTTGTCTGTAGCATCATGGCTGTCTTCAGGGTCAAGTGTCAGGTACGTTTGGTGGAGTAATTCTGCTGTGGACACGGGTCGGAGACAACACTGTTCAGCATTGATGATCTAAAGGGGATACAACAGTAAAACAGTTATAGTACACATGTAACCTTTTATTTGATCTTCAACTACATAGATTCTACGTCTATATTCCACTTGTCTCATGTTCCTTTTAAAGGACTATATTGATTGTTTGATTGAGTATTTTATCAGACAAAAATGGAGAACAGTACAAGTAGTAAATACAATAAAACGTTTAGTACAGTACAGTGCAGTTAGTACAGTAAGTACAGTTAAACACCCTGCCTAAATCCCAAATAAGTCCTTTTACAGCATGTTTTACGTCGGAAGTCCTTGGTATTCAATTCATGGACATAACAAATAGCAAGCAAAAAACAAACAAAAAAACAACAGAAAAAAAACATTCAAAAATCATCACAGTTATAAAAACACTATAGGCCTATGTACAAGGTAGGGGAAACAAAGGGGTAGGCTAAGGTAAGGGGGGGGGGGGGGGTTCTCACTTCTCGCCTGTCTAGACATACTGTGTACCGATTTGTGTGATTTTAGGGGGAAATTTGTAGGAGCAGTGTCCAAAAATGTGTTTTGCAAGAATCGGCCTCATGGTGGCGCTAGAAAAGGGCCATGTGAGAAATGAGGGATGTGGTTGTGGTTTGGCAGCCAAGGAGTGTGTTTGCAAAGTTTGGCATGGATAGGGGCAACTGTGGTGTAATGTTAATTTTATGAGCCATATTTTTATTTTTTGTCAGTCTTAGTCCTAAGACCATCGCCCTTTTTAGTTTTTATCACGTTTAGTCAACCTCATCCGTTTTTTATTTAGTCAAGTTTTAGTTAAGCATTTTAGTTTTTATCTTAGTCCAAGACAACGTCATTTTAGTTAGTCTAGTTTAGTCGACAAACACTGTTGACATTTTAGTCTAGTTTTATTCAGGCCAATTATTTTACCCCTTCACATTTTTTTGTCTGCAGATAATATCTAATAATTTCCATCTAATCATAATTATTTCATTTTCTCTCATCCTTTTGATGAAAAACACAATTTTAATGAAAATACAGTAGGCAACAATACAACACATGCTGGTTCTATAGAACCAATGTCTAGTTCAACATCAACCAACTGATTCCAGTACAGTCCAACACAAACTATATCTAGTACAACCAACAGATCCCAGTACAGTACAGTACAGTACAGTACAGTACAGTACAGTACAGTACAGTACAGTACAGTACAGTACAGTAATACAACAGAACCAATATCTAGTTCAACCAACTGATCCCAGTACAGTACAACACCACCACCAGTATGTCCAGTTCAACCAACTGAACCCAGTAGCCTAAATATTGCAAAAAAAAAAAAAAAAAACACAGTAGGAACCACCAGTCCAGTAGACAAGCACATGTAGACTACTACACACCAGTGGTGTAAAGTAGCATTAAGTACATTTACTTTATAAGTATAATTTTGAGGTGTTTGTACGCCCACTTGAGTATTTCTAATTTCTACTTTTACTTTTACTACTCTACTACATCTTGGATCCAAATGTTGTATTTATTATTTATTTGAACACGTTAGTTACTAGTTACTTTGCAGATATAAATTATATATTATAAAACATACATTGTAAACCACTTTAGCCCTATTTTACCTTGGATAATTGAAAATAGCCAATCTACAAGCTCTCAACGCATCGCAACGCGTTGTGAGCATGTAGATCTGCTATGTTCAAACACTTTGTAGGCTACTTTTACTTTTGGTACTTTAAGTAGACTTTGATGCCAATACTTTTGTACTTTTACTCAAGTAAATTTTAAATGCTAGACTTTTACATGTAACCGAGTATTTCTATAGGCCTAATGCAGTAACTATTGATACGTTTACTTAAGTAAAAAGATCTTAGTACTTTTTCCACCACTGCAAGCTACACAGAACACACACGTGTGTGTGTGCGCGCGCACACACAAGCCTGTTGCTTTCATGTGTGTTGCTATGCTGCTAGGCTAACATTATTGCAGAAGGCTACATGTTATGGACTATGGTTATGGATTTATTGGACTATTCACTGCTGATGATATGGATTCGGTTTGGCCAACGCGATCCAGGTATGTTTACACATTGCAACATTGATCACTGACCAAGTGTGTCAGTCGTCCGTTCACTCACTATCTCTCTCCACAGTCCTAGATAGTTCCATCACAGCTGTTCCCCATCATAGTCCAAATAGCGTTCCTTATTCCTTTATTTTGCGTATCGGACGTAAGTTGATAAAGTTGAAGCATGTTGCAAACACCTCCATGTCTCTGCGACACATAGATTGCGTCGGATGGTAGTTTTAAAACTTTAACTGCTGTCTGTGAGAGCAGCGCATCATCCATTCACTCTCCGTGTGCGTGTGTGTGTGTACTGCTGCGTGCAGCACGCGCTGTGTGCAACACTGCACAGCAGCTGTTTCTGTTTGTCCGTGATGCGGTAATATTTTGTTTTCGTTTCGTCTCGTTCGTGAACTAAAATGAAGACTGACTTTAGTCTAGTTTTTATTTTGTAAAATACATTTTTGTCTCCTCTTTATTCCTCAACGAAATTGCATAATGATTTTGTCCCAGTCATCGTTTATTCATGTGGGTGTTCATCTCGTCTAGTTTTCGTCCATTGAAAAATGGTCGTTGACAAACATATTTCGTCATACGTTAACGAAATTAACACTACTGTGGTGGAGATATGAGTAGGGCAAAAGTGTGACGTGACAGACAGACTGACGGACAGCCGGTGGAGGTTTTGATAGTAACTGCGACCTGGCGGTTGCAACAAAAAATACAATTTAATCGAAAATATTCTTTTTAGGTGGGTCATCAATTTCATCCAATCCGATCACCACAAAGCTCATTTAAACAGCTAGTACTTTGGTAACACTAAAGTCATGTTTTATTTCGCTTTCAGATTATGGTAGTGTTTTACCTCTGTGTTTCAATAGGAACGGCATTGAATTAAGGGATCTAAAATAAGGGGGAAATGCAGGCACCAAAGACCTGGATAGCCTAAAGTATACAGTATACACACAAATAATGTCAAGAGCTAGAGGTTAAAACTTGACTGGTTCAGCTCTTTAACATTTTAAAAGTCACAATGAACAATATTTTACAAGATGAATGAATTGTAACATTGAATCCTACCTGAACTCCTAAACGTCAGTGACAACCATCCTTCCAGTCTTTTACTCAGACAGGAATGAAGTCCATTTGATCACAGCTCACATACACACCAGAAATCACTTGAGGTGACACATAATGAAAGAGGAAGCAATCGAAAAATGCAGAAATGCTTCAAAGACCAATGGTGAGAAGAGTGCTCCTGCGAGTTCACAGTGACAAAAATGCAGAAATGTTTCACTTTAGTGGAACTAGGACAGATTCATATCAAAATGTAAACGTGCAAACAACACGTTTAAAAGGTCAGACAGCAATGAACTCCCTTTGACCACAGCCAGGGTCATCACTGTGCCACAGCCTTAATTGTCTGTGGCAAATTCTAGATTTCTTTTGTATTTTTTACATAACATTGCAATGTTCTTATTTTGATCATAAGACCCAATTACTGAAAGTCAATCTACAGGTTCTCCTCAGAATATGGGGGGGAGGGGGCAATGATTTACTATGACACTATGTCCACTAGGACAGTGCTAACCTTTTAATTGCAAGGACTTCCATATCTCTGAGAGTCTACAAATGGAAATTAATGGACTGTACGGTTCCATTTGTACCATCTCAGAGTCACAGACCTGTAATGGTAATTTATGGCCTGCTCTTTATGGGCCCTATGTTGCGCGCCACTTTACCCCTTATCCTAGTTCAAATAGCCGATCTACAAGCTCACGTTGTGTCGATCTAGACAATATTACAAGGTCAGGCTCCACCTTAGCCCATAGCGCTTGGCCTAGCCTTAATGACCATAAAGTCTTATGCAAACGTTAAAATGTAATTTAAATAGCATGTTATAAAGACAAAATGTCAGGTTAATTTGTTGACCTGGCTTCCTAGTTTGTATAGTTTCAATATACATTATATCTATATTTTAGAATGTTCAGACGTTCAGATGATATAGACCCCTAGGTTTACCTACTGTATGATCCTAGTATACTGAGACACTACTGTCTCTATGCATTTAATGTACGTGTTTACTGTTTACCCTTACTTGTAAGGCACGTTTGTACACTCTGTACTTATTTTTACCCTCATGTAACTGACCAACACTTTTATGAATATTTAGCTGTACTCTCAAATTCTCACAGCCTCCTCCAAATAAGATACATATTTGTTGATAGTTGATTGATTGATTGATTGATTGATTGATTGATTGAAGATTTTATTAGAGGTTTGCATAGGAAAGGGTACAGGACAGTACAGTTCGCTGATACAAGGTCAACTAAAAGGATAAAAACTACAAGAAAGCTATTGTTTGAATTGGGGTCCCTTTTTACAAGTTAAACTTTGAACCTTATCTTTATATAATTGGTCCTGAGTCCTGACTGATACTCATTATATAAGATGGCAACCATGTCGCTGGTAAATTGCAACAAATGTTAATGAGCATCAGTGAGGACCAATTATATGAAGATAGGTTGAAAATGGTTGAAATTGTGTAAAACCTCAAATTGGGTATTTTTTTCCCCTGTAAACTGAAATCTACTGTAGGCTACTCCATGCAATTGTCTCGCATGGCCAGACAACTATTCCACAAACTCTGAATGCCTGGAAGTTCTGGAATTACACCTCCAGAAATCCAAGAAAGAAGCTGGCATTTCACGAAAATATATATTTTAAATACCTTTACATTGAACTTTTTAAATTTCCATTTCTGCCATAAGCAGCAAACTATATTATGCTTAGATGATTTTGATTTATTCAAGTATACATTTGCGCGCCTGTAAAGACGAAGCGAAAGTGGGAAGGAGGCTTCACACCTACTTTATATATTACCCATGATCAGCGCTGAGCATGATCAGAAGACGGAAGTGTTTGAAAATTATGGGAGGCAACAGTCTAGCCATGCGAGACTTTGCAATAATGCTGGTCCTATTGAATCAGAAACCCATGTTCTTCCACACTGTGACCTCTATGCAGACATTCGTTCAGAATTATCTCTTCATCTATCAAATTATGTTACACATTTGTTTAATAATTTTGATGATATAAACAAACTTTAGCTTTAGCTGGCAAACATTGTATGAATGAATGTGCCACCTCATAACAGACGATTGTCTCTTAAAGAGGTGGTGCCATGATTTCCCCCCCCCCCCCCCCCCCCCCTATAAAACATGATTATCAGGTATTATGATTATACTAGGAGGAAGATTTTTTTCCAAAAAAGTATACAGAAAGAGTTAGAATTGTGTTTTTATGTGGCCACACCCCCAGTTCATTAAGTATGCATGGATGGCATGGTGGGTGGTGACCCAGCTGATATAGCCACACCCCACAGTGTTGGGTGAATGGTAAATAGGGGAGGAGTTGATACTATGATATACTTAGTATCTGTGTTTTTTAACTGACACTTTTCACCACAAGGTGGCAGCCTCCAAGAGAAAACAAACAAATACTAAGAGAATACATCATTTAAAAAAAAAACACATAAGGGGGTCTCATGAAGTACTTTCAACCTCCTAGACACATGAAAAACAGAAAAAGTACAAAACTATGGCACCACCTCTTTAAGTTCCAGTAGAATTGTTTTCTATTTTTTTTTCTGCATAGTATTGTGTTCTATCTGTCATTCAATGTTATATGAGCTAAAAAACGGATCTCAATGGAAACAAGCCTATATGGCTTTTGTGGGTGTATCCTTTTGATCCTGACCCTGTACCAGTGAACTGTACTGTCATGAAATGGGACCTTTTCCTATGAAAACCTCTAATAAAGTCTTCAGTCAATCCTTGCCTCTGTCTGACCAACAAAACACGGAGGCAACAGAAAAGGCTAACATTGTGTTGCTCCTTGTTTTTTTTTCTTCTTCTCGCAAATAGGCTACTACTTCCAACCACCCTGGCGTCGTTCCTGCTGCGAAAAAGTCCTTTGTCTTCGGAGCTGTGTTCCAAGTTGGTGGGAGTCCAGAGGTACAGTATGGCAGTACATGGTGAATAACTCTTTGAGAGTATTAGGCAAACAATTTAACCGCTAAGCTTTTTTCGTGCCAGAGCCACAAACGAGCATCCGCGGCAGGCCAAGCAGCCGTCCCACCTGCCAAAAACAACTAATTACAGGGGGCGAGTTTTGGCCAACGTTGTTTCAAATGATTCATAATAATAATCAGATTGAGTGTAACAAAAAAGAAGAGAGAAACTAATTTACCGTCAGTAAACGCACGCACGCGCACACAGTGGGGTGAGAGAGAGAAGAATAAAAGGGTGTCAGACATTAGGATGAAAAGAAGGACAAAGTCCCAGGATTCCATTAATTAACTCATTAAAAGCCAACCCCGCGATGTCGCGGGAAAAGTAATAGAGTATCTATAGTGCCATCCACGCGATGTCGCGGGAAAAGTAATATATTACTGTAACGGCGAGTAAAAATACCTAGTACAATGGCCGACGCTCCGGAGACGAAATCCGCGCTGATTTGTCATCATCACGGCTCCACGAGCACACAATAGTCATCCCATAACATTGAGGTGGACGGCCGATCTCATCTTTAATGTCCATTATCTCAAAACTACACTTTAGAAGCTAGGATGGAGGCAGATGCTCGCTTATTTTACACAGTTATAAAAGCTCCCGGTCGGCCATTACACAACTCCACGTGGACACGCATCGGTTCCGGCGCACGATCCGATGACGTCAGACCGGAAGTACTTCCGGTCTAGACTTCTGGCCTTCAAAATAAGACAGCGGCCGTTAATGGGGCCGGGAGGGGGCACTCTGGACCCCCTAATCCGTTAATGTCCTGGGCTCAGAATGAGTTAAAACAAAATCACAGTTATTTGTTTTATTAAAAAGTAATAATAATAGGAGACTTAATGGAGACTCCACTGGTCATCAAATTATTTTGATGCTGATACTTTTGTACTTTTACTCAAGTAAATTCTGAATACCAGACTATTTCAGCATTGCAGTATTGATTTAAATACTTTCTCCACTGTCCGTAGCATCCTTGTGTGGACCCATCTTCTTCTCTCATGTCAGAAATCCTGAAAGGTAACAGTTTAGGACATACAGGGTTTCCAGCTGACAGTGGCGAGAGGAGAGTTGTGAGCGCAGGGTGTCAGTAGCTCACACCGCCGTGCCCATTCTGCCCAATGCCCATTACCAGAGGAGTCTCACGTGAGTAGGTGGGTTCTAGACCAGATGAGAGCACTGAGCAGTAGAAAGAAACCAGATTTTACACACTGTACTGCGCGGAAAGCCAAATATTATGTAAAAAAAAAGCCCACATTTGAAGTGCCCGCCCAATGCTATCTAGCCCAATGAATTTTAAAATAGACCAATCTGGCAACACTGCAGACAGAGAGAGGGGTGGGGGGACAGAGAGAGACAGACAGACAGAGAGAGAGGGTGTGAGTGTGTGTGTGGGGGTGTGGGGGGTGGGGGGGGGATTGAGAGCAGACAGTGGGAGAGTGTAAGAGAAGAATAAAAGTCCATGTCGTAAGTTTGGGGGCCCAGGGGTCGCTTCCTGGAAATGTAGTGGAGTCAAAAGTACAGTATACACTACACCTGAAAGACATAAATAATGTATTTCAAATGTAGTGTTATAAAGTCACAAGCTTCAGAAAAAACAACTCAAGTAAAGCACCAGGTGTACTCAAAAAACATCACTTAAATACAGCACCTCAGTCCTCATTAATATTACATTGTGTTTCAACCCTTCTCGTATGCTGTGGTTAAGCCCCCTATGAAGCCTTTTTGGAGCTATGGTAAAGTACAGGTTTAGTCTGTGTGCAGTATGTCACTGTCTACGATGACTATGCATTACAACATGGTCACATTGATTTTCAATACTGTACAAAACACTGTCGGGTGGAAACCACCGCGTCCAAAACTCGGACTTTTCAGGAAATGAAAAAGAAATTAAAAAAATAACCTGTGTTGCAACAGATTCAATGTGGCCAACGTGTTTTGAGCTATTTTTGCATTTTTTTTATTGGAATCCTGAATATATTTTGTTATTTTTGAATTGGAAAAGGCAAAGGGGAGCAATACGTCACTGTCGGGCAGAATCCTTGTATCACCAAGTTTCAAATGTGTATGTTTTTTTTTGGTGTGAAATAAAGCCCTGCTTCATCATACAAGACTGCTGCACAAAAGTATTGAAAACAGCAGATCTACAAGCACACAACGTAGATTGGCTGTTTTCACTACCTTAAATCATTTTTAAAATGAATACAAAACGAACGGTTTTGGACATTCAAGGTTTCAAATTCGACAGCGATTAATAGGCTCTATGCACAGCAGAAAGTGGGCCTCAGTCCCATAGACTGTAGAATAGAAATGGACAACATCATGCCATTGGTTTCCACAGGCCGTAAATGAAGCCTATTTCAGAGCAATTTCAAATCCGCCATCTTTCTACATCCTGTCCAGAATAGAAATTGGAAATGAATAAAATGAATGCAATTGGCTGGAGGTAGAAAGCCTAGAAACATACTTTATCATTCATTTTATTCAAAACATACAGTGTTTATGAAAAGGTTTACTAAAGATAATAAAATCAAGTGTAATGTTTTCACAAAACCTTATAGACTCCCATTGAGACAATAATAATGTGTTGACACCAGTAAAAGTTGAAATAGCGACATCTGCGACAATAGTAAAAAAATTAACCTGCACAATGCCACTTACAAGGTACTGTACATGTACGACAAGTTATTTATAGCAACAGACAACAGGAGACACCTGAGGAAGGTCGGGTGTAGGGATGTGCGTGTGTATTCGGTTATCCGTGTACACGGTTTGTAAACAACCACTATTCGTTTTGAAAATACAATTCGATTACTCTATTAAATATATTTTTAATTATTGAGATATTAACTTAATTAAACATTTAAACTCGCCCATATTACTGTCTTGTCTTAATAAAATGTTACTTTTTAACAAGCAAATTAAGCAATCCCTTGGTTGATTTGCGGAGCATGACTGTCTGTGTCACAGTCTGACTGACTGTTGCGCGCTGCCGTGGTCGCGCTGACCTTGAGTGTGCATGGCTGCACGCAGCCACACACCAGGCAGGCTGTCCGTTGCGCAAGTAAATTAATGGCAATTAAGCGACGTGTATCTTAAAGATACTGGATGTGAATCACTCGCCTGCACGCTGCATCTGTGATCCGGTCCATGAATTAATCCATATTTTGAGGTGAGAACAAGCCAAGGAGAATGCTTAATCATACATTGGCTGAGTATGGAATACCATTATGTAGCTAACTTTGAAGAGAACAGAGCTGTGATCAGTTACTATAGCGACTCCAGTCAGACAGACATCAGCTGTTGTAGCGACCAAGCTGAGACTGATGCGCTAATTATTGATCTTGACCCAGATTCACGCAATGACGTATTTGATTAATTTGAGCAAGATTTCAATATTATATAACATTTTAAAAGGCTTTTATATACTCTTGATACTTTTTTCAAACGAGGTTTGCCCTAATAGATCGAAGTGCTCAGTTTTGGCTATTTTCTGTGTGAAATTACAATAAAAAAAAAAATAACAATTAATTTTCGACTAGTCGAATATTCGTTTACAAAATTGTCGTGTACACGTCAGTGAAATTAGTCGCTAGGAACATCCCTAGTCGGGTGTGAGCGAAACGTTGCTTTACCTTGCAAGTGGCGGGTTATCTTTTATTGTTGACTATCACTGGCATAACAAGTATGGACGGAAACATAAACAGAGAGGAGGACATTGAGAGGAAAGCCAACTTGGAGTGGCCACTTCCGCCCCCGCTGCCCAAACACATGAGAGACGAGTGCCACGCATTTTCATTCTGCCAATTACACAATGGAGCCTCCTCCTCGTTACTGTGGGGGAGAGCTAGCTGACCCCGTTGTCTGTGTAGACCAGGGGTCTTCAACAGGGGGTCCTCAGAGTTACTACAGGGGGTCCTCCAAATCTTTGTGTGATAGAAACATTTTTCCCCCTTTTTTATATTAACCACTTGAACCCTATAGCGCCCATATTCTGAGAAGTTTCGCCAAAAATAGCAGATCTACAAGCTCACAACGCCTCGCAGTGCGAGGCGTTGTGAGCTTGTAGATAGGCTATTTTCGGCAAGGAGCTTTGGTGTAGAGGGGAAAAAGAGTAGACTAAGTACAGAGTGAAAGGTCAAGTTTTGACGGTTCAAGAGAGAGAGAGAGAGAATATAATTTTGTCTCTCCGGGGGGTCCCTAGCTGGCACAAACTCCTCTCAGATGGAGGGGTCTGTGGCCAAATACATACTATTTTTTGGGGGGTCCTTGACATGAACAAGTTTGAGAAGTTGAGAACTATAGGCTTACTGCATCAGATTGTTCAGTGTGGAATATGATTTCAGTCTCGAGGACAGGCTCTGCGGAACAGAAATGAAACTCAAACAAGATCATGACCTATAAAGCATTTAGTCAACATTGACTCCAATATTAAAGCTCCGTAACTTTTTAATGACTTTGGATCATAGGCATAAACAAACATGACATTCATTTCTGATTGGCTCTCCTGAATTGTTTGTTCCCTTGGCAGTGCATGTGCATGCGCATGAGCATGTGCATGTGCATGTGTGCGTGCACAGAATCTCTGGTGTGAGATTGGTGTGAGATTGGTGTGAGACCTGCATTTCCAAGGGACGGATTCCAAAAATGCCACCCTACATTTGCATAGCGGGCCCTGATTGGTGCCCCACATCTTCGGGGGCAGGGATTACCCAATCACAACCAAGCGGGCCAGTTCAAATCTGCACTGGCAGATTTGTCTGGTTTCCAGACTAGGACTGACACCACGTTGAGTTGATGAATACAAGTTATTATTTTGTGCAGCGTTTTTGTATATCGTTGTTGTCGGGTGGAAACCTTGGCCCTCATTTATCAACGTGGTGCATATCACATTTTTGGCGTATCCCAAAATTTGGGCAAGTATCGGCATTTATCATTTCAACTTGACTTTGACGTTGGTGGAGGGTAGGATCAAATCTCACGTCAAGTTCAGAGGTGGTGTAGGATTCATCTACACCTCTTATTCCATTGTAGACATGCAGGCAGCATTGTCTAACTATCTGACACATGTATCCACTCCAAAATGTATTACAGTTTACAGTTTAGGCATTTAGCAGACGCTTTTAATCCAAAGCGACTTACAATAAGCAGATGCTTATAGCTAACACACTAATAAATAATCCCTGTGAAAACATACTATTTTATAAAAGCATAGGCTATCATGGACTTGGACATGTACGCCGATTTTATTTCCAAGTTACATTGACAAGCAAGTATAATCTAGCGAGATGGAAGCAATCTTGTGCTTTAACAGTCATTCAGATAAGATTGCCGATCTGGCTCAGAAGAAGTTTATAGGATATAGGCTCTTATGCGAGACCCGAGCATTTTGCGGAGTCGGAAGCAGAGCGGCGCAGAGTGGCGCAGAGCGGCGCGGCGCTGCTTCTTTTCGTGGACTGTGAGGTCTCCAACATAATATGTCTCATATATGTGTCATATATGGAGTTATGTGTTAAGGATAAAACCCAACGCTCCAAACCTTCAGATTATGACTGCCTCCTTACCAGTATCTCTCAGTAACATGGCATGCACGAATTGCACGGCAGCCCGTGGTTTATGGGGAATACATGATCGCTTTATTTTTTCACTCAAACGCGCCTTGCGCCGTCGCCGATAGTGGGTTAAATTAATATATTCCATTCATGACAATGACTGTCACTCATGTAGGCTGCAAGCTTACTTTACAGAATAAATGGTAATAATGCTTCCACAGTGAACCAAAATGCTGCTGGACTTGGTGGTGTGTGTGCGTGCGTGTGTGTGTGCATGTGTGTGTGGTCTGTCCTCCATGGATCGCCACCTTGCCGTGGTGGAGGATCTTGTGTGTTCCAATGAACCTAAGAGCTATGCCGTCGGGAGCTTATGCTCCTGGTAGGGTCACCCATGGCGGAAAGGTCGAGGGGGAGGTTCCAGACCAAGTGCGGTCCGAAGACACCCCACTGCCGTGTGGGTAAGCCCGGGGGGGTGTACGGCTACGGGAGTAAACCCCGAACGAAAAATCTGTGTTCTGGGGATTCACATTGGGCAGGATACCGACAGACCGGATCTCTGGCAGTCCCCTGCAACTCCAAACAGTAGAAGGTCGTCATGATTTTCATGCCACTGGAAGAAGCTGGATGGAGCCAAGATAGTGAGAGTAGGTACTGCGCACCCCTACGCTCACTTTAATCTACTCACTGCGCAGGCCCATACTCCCCCCCCCCCCCACCCCCCCCCCCCCCAAAAAAAAGCCCTGTGGCGATGGGGAAGAGCGGTGGGTGCAGGTCAGGATGTGACTGGAAGCACCTAGCAAAACCCTACACACAGGCGGCATGGGAGTGATGGTCGCTGTGGCGCGGGACGGAACAGCACGTCACTTCGGCAGCTTCTCATGCGACTGAGCAGTCCCGCTCTGCTCACCCCGAAGAGGGAGAGGCCTAGAAAAGGTGGCCCAAAAATAGCCTGTTCCTCCTTAACCCGGATAGCTTACCGCGGCTGTCGGGTCATCCCTTTCTGCGGTCGAAACACAAAGAAAAATAAGATACCCCTTACCGTTGCAACCTGGAATGTGCGCACCTTGTTAGACATATCCAAGGAATCCACCCGTCCACATAGGAGGACAGCAATGGTTGCTCACGAGCTGAGGAAATACAACGTGGATATAGCAGCACTCAGTGAAACCCGATTCCATGGTGAGGACTCGCTAGCAGAGGTTGGAGAAGGATACACCTTTTTCTGGAAAGGGCTTCCCCCAGATTCTCGCCGCCTCCATGGAGTAGGCTTTGCTGTGAAAACAAGCTTGCTGAAAAAACTCCCTGAAACCCCAACAGGCATCAGCGAAAGGCTGATGACATGGCGCATCCCCCTCACGAGAGGGAGGCATGCAACTCTCATCAGTGCTTACGCACCAACTCTGGATGCCAGTGAGGACTCGAAGGACAGATTCTATGACATGTTGGATTCCATCATTGGGAAGACTCCACCCAACGATAAACTCCTGTTAATGGGCGACTTCAATGCCAGAGTGGGCTCCGATCACAGGCTCTGGGAAGGCGTACTTGGCAAGCATGGCGTTGGCAAGCTGAATGACAATGGACTCAGGCTATTAACACTCTGCTCGGAGCACCACCTTGTCATCTCCAACACCATATTTCAGCTTAAAAATAAACTGAAGACCTCCTGGCAGCATCCAAGATCAAAACATTGGCATCTGATAGATTATGTAATCACCAGACAGGCTGACCAGAGAGAGCTTCAGATAACCCGGGCGATGAGGGGGGCGGAATGCTGGACGGACCACAGGATGATCAGGTCAAAGGTCAACCTGGAGATTCGCCCGCAACAGCGCAAACAGGCTTCCAGCAAGAGGCTTGACTGCAGTGCCCTACAATTCCTCACAGCCACTCACAAACTACGGGAACGTCTTGCAGCCGAACTGTACAACATCCCGGAAAGCCCTGCCATCACGGACGCAAATTATGCCTGGACCACACTGCGCACATCCATCTACCGTGCTGCCGAAGAATCAGTGGGATTCAGCAAAAAGCGCCACCAAGACTGGTTTGACGAAAATGCTCCTGGCATCCACGACCTTCTCAAGGCAAAGCGCAAGGCACATACCACCGCTCTAGCAAATCCGCAATCAGAAGTCCTCAGACAACAACTATCCACCATCAAAGCAGAAACTCAAAGAGCTCTACGACAGATGGAGAATGACTGGTGGGTCGAAAAGGCAGCAGAAATACAATCTTTTGCAGATGCCAATAACACACATGGCTTCTATGACGCCATTAAAACCATCTATGGCCCTCAGAGAAGGAACATCGCACCAGTGAGATCTGCAGATGGGACCACTCTCTTAAAGGATCAGAAACAAATATTAGAACGCTGGGCTGAACATTTCAGCACCATACTTAACCAGAGCAACCCCACAGACCAGACCATCCTGGATGAACTCCCCAGCTTCCCCTCTGTTTCACTACTTGATGAAATCCCCCAATTTCATGAAGTCCGGAAGGCAATCAAATGCCTAAAAAACAATAAAAGTGCAGGTTCAGACTCCATCCCTGCTGAAGTTTATAAGTGTGGAGGTTATCTCCTCACACGCCGGCTACACCAACTTATCTCTGCCATCTGGACAACTCAAACAGTCCCACAAGAATGGAAAGATGCCACCATTATCACTATCTATAAAAAGAAAGGTGATAAGTCCTCTTGTGACAACAGCAGAGGTGTCTCACTCCTGTCAGTTGCAGGTAAAATCCTGACGAGGATCATGTTTTCCCGCCTGGCTACGCACATCGCAGAGAACATCTTGCCAGAAACCCAATGCGGATTTCGTAAGGAACGTGGCACAACAGACATGATCTTTGCCGCCAGGCAAATACAGGAGAAATCCAGAGAGCACAAGCAAGACCTGTACATGGCTTTCATTGACCTGTCAAAGGCGTTCGACACAGTAGATAGAAAGCTCCTCTGGCACATTCTCAGCAGATTTGGGGTCCCACCCAAATTCCTCTCCATCCTCCAGCAGTTCCATGATGGCATGCAAGCCACGGTTCGAATGGGGGGACAACAATCTGACCCATTCAACGTTAATATAGGAGTGAAACAAGGATGTGTCTTAGCCCCGGTCATCTTCAATATATTCCTAACAGCAGTTACACTCATCTCCCACAAACTTCTGGAGAACACAGATGGAGTCAGCATTAGCTTTCGCCTGGATGGAAACCTATTTAACATACGGCGCCTCCAGGCAACCACCAAGACTACTGCCCTCCAAGTCTGTGAACTCCAGTATGCAGATGATTGCATGCTGATTGCTCACTCCCCCGAGTCCCTTCAGCATGCCCTCAATGTGGTAGCTGCCACCTACAGAGCTGTTGGTCTTCAGATAAACATCAAGAAGACGCAAATAGTCCATCAACCTAGCTCTACGCAAATTCCCACACCAACATTCTTCATTGATAAAACCCCTCTAGAAACAGTACCACACTTCAAGTACCTCGGCAGTATCCTAGCAGACAGTTGCAACATCGATGCAGACATTCAATCCCGCATCAACCTTGCATCCGCCGCTTATGGTCGCCTGAGATCACGGGTCTTCACCAACAAAAACCTGAAGGCATCAACCAAGGCAGCAGTATACCAGGCAGTATGTGTGTCCACACTACTGTATGGCTCTGAAGCCTGGACACCATACAGGCGGCATATAAGATCTTTGGAGGCTTTCCACATCCGATGTCTGCGAAGGATTCTGGGCATCACATGGGAGCACCACATGACCATGACCAACACAGAGACCTACCAACGCACCAACTCGGCCAGCATAGAGGTCATGCTGGCACGCAGACAGCTCCGCTGGCTAGGTCATGTGATCCGCATGCCTGCAGCTAGACTACCGCGACAGATCCTCTATGGCCAACTCCAATCTGGCCAGAGGTCTGCAGGAGGGCAACAAAAGCGCTTCAAGGACCACATGAAGGTGCTGCTCAAGAACTGCAACATACCACCAGCAAACCTGGAAAGGACAGCAGCAGATAGAGACACCTGGCGTTCCTCCTGCCTCTCAGGTGTCGCCCACCTG
The DNA here is from genome assembly GCF_963921795.1 of Nannobrachium achirus. Classification (NCBI taxonomy): domain Eukaryota; kingdom Metazoa; phylum Chordata; class Actinopteri; order Myctophiformes; family Myctophidae; genus Nannobrachium; species Nannobrachium achirus. The sequence goes on along the minus strand of NC_137825.1, from coordinate 33,195,190 downwards.
GAGGAGAAGACATCCCTGAAGCGTGCAGTGAAGCGCAGTCAGCGGCATGAACGCGCTGCAAGGATTGTCCAACCAGGTTCTACACACACCTGCCCCACATGTGGAAAAGTGTGCGGATCAGCAATTGGTCTTCACAGCCACATGAGATGGCATGAGCGCACCAAGCGCTAAATCCCCCCCCATACCCCCGGGAGATATGAAGTCATCATCGACAACGATGGACTGCCATAAGCAAGTAAGTGTGGTCTGTGCGGGACGTGGACATGGGAGTGAACTTAAAGTGTGTGGAGTAAACTCTCTTCTATTGGCTTTTCTTTCGTGGTTAGGTCGTATTCGGGTTGTTCTACTCGTAAATTCGGGGCGTTTTGAGAATAATTAAGGGCGTGTTATTTGAATTTCAGCCTGCGCATTTATCAACGCTGGGATCAAATGTATGCCAGGTGTGTCTATTTAGGCCGTGTTAACTCTTTGAGTGCCACCCTAGTCACCACTAGAGGGCGCCCAGTGGCCATAGAAAATCCCATAGAGATATGCTGGTATATGCAGAAGCCCTGCAGCCATGACTTGCCTGAACACTTTCCTTTGTGCATGTACAGGAAGAGGATGAAGTTAGCTTGAAGTTAGCTATTGGCTACCAAGCATTTTAGAAGCCTTATTTTCGTCAACTTAGCCATGATTAAACCTTGCACACCTCATGCATGGGAAAAAACAGAGAAGAATGAGCTCTAAAAAATCCAATGCAATCCTGGATTGCATTGGAGTGGATTTGTGCAGTTTGTTCACAGCTTTCAAACAAAAAAATCCGATTGGAAATCCGTTCAGGCATTCTTGAGATAATCGCCATTATGTTTTACATGTTATGTAAACAAACATGGCTGCCCTGTATGTTAGATGGGGTTGTATGGGGGTGGAACATGCAAAATCGCGATTGAAATCATGTTCACTAGATTTGATGGGGTCCAAAAAAAAAAAAAAAAAAATCAAAAAAAAAAATTTCAATTTTTTTTTTTTTTTTTTTTAAGCCGAACTAGTTCGGGATCGGCACTCTGCGATACGCTAATAAAGCCGAACTAGTTCGAGATTGGCACTCAATGAGTTAAATGCCACTTGAACGTTGTCCTACGCAACATTTTGGGGAAAAAAATACGTTATTCTTTACACTCCATTGATAAATGAGGGCCCTTGTATGTGGGTGGGTGACGTGACGTAACGTTTTCGCTGTCCTCGGTGTCAAACATGTATAAATAAAAAATATATTTGTCAAAAACCTTCTGAATATTGTGCAGGACATTAAGCTTTATGTGAACTTACTCAAGATTAAAACATTTCATTCCTCATTTCTTCAGAATCTTCAACCAAACATGGCAAAACTCATATGGTGTGACTGTCCTGACCTTGTTTCTCAAAGTGGGAACTTGAATAAAACTAAGAAAAAGAATTGCTAAAAATCATTTGAAAATGAATTTAGGCTAAAAAAAATGTCTATTTTGAGCCTATATCTTTTCAAAGTCAAAGCATAATGTTTTCAGTCATTTCTGATCAAAAACATTTTGTCCCCCAACCCAAAATCATTTGGTGTGACACTAGTTTGGAAAAATTAAACAGGCAATTATTTGGACACCTATTGGCTAGAGAGGTCCTTCTTCTGTAAGGCTATTCAGCACTCCCAGCACAACTGCAAGACAGGTGTCTGAGGTGAGTTATGATTTTAACATTTTCATGAAATGCCATCTTGTTGAAACGTTGACAAACTCACCATTCTGGATGTCTTTTGGTGTGACACCTTTTCTTTAAAAAAAGCTTAAGTTATTTGAAGTTTTGGTTATATTTCCATGTAGATCTAGGCTGCTTTGTTATAGCTAGCATGCTGTTAGCATGCTAATGTGTACATAGTAGCCTCAAGGTAAACCTAAATGGAGAAAACAGTAATATGGTGTGACACTTAATCATATGGTGTGACATGTCTGCTTGTCACACCATATGACTTGACTGTCACACCATATGATTTATACTGTATTTAACTACAGATATAACAACAAATAACAAAGTTCCATGTTTCTTTTGTACATTTAAACATTTGTTTTAAACATTTTTACATAAAATGTAATTTAGCTTCATTCAGTGATACTTCAAATTCATCAGACAGAGCAGAAACCCCTTCACAGAAACCTTAACATATTGTTTCAATCTAAACAATATTTTCTCTTTGTCTTAAACTATACATTCCATTTTCTTTTGTCAGCTGGAAAATGACAAGTGCTGAGAGAACGAGAAAGTACAGGGAGAAACTAAACAATGACCCAGCAAGGAGAGAGGAGCCAAAGGGGCGAGACTGCATTTTCTACGAAGAGCAGGAGGTTGTCTGTGGCATAGCAGAACCGCAACAAGGCAGCCGGTTTGCTACCCTCACCAAATACGACTGGCTGATGTACAATACAGTCTAAATGTATAATCTAATCTGATCTAATACTTTTGTACTTTGACTCACTGGACTGGACAGTGGACAGTGTTAAGGTAGGACCCGAGACAAAACTAGCGAAAATAGCTGATCTACAAGCTCTCAACACGTTGTGCTGCGAGAGCTTGTAGATCAGCTATTTTCAGAGTTGCGCAACCCAGCACTCTTTAGCTAGTGGAGATGTGGTGTAATGTCATGATTCCTAATTACATTTGTTCAACACAAAATGCTGTGTTCAAGTTCAGGAGACTTCGGAAAAAAGCAATTTACCTGAATGCTGAGTTCTGTTTCCACTAATTGGTGTTAATAAAATGTTGCCTTCAATGCCTTGGCTCCAAGTGTGGCTATGCGCCTTATTGTCCCTTTAGGATCCTTCTGCCGTGGGCCGGCAGAAGACTTAGGTGTGCGTAGCATTCCTGTGCACATCCTCATCATCCATCTACTACTACAATTCTTTCTTATCCCATGTTAAAGCCCTACAATAATATCCTGTTCAGAAATATTAAGGCCATGTTATCCTGGGTAATTGTTTAATCAATCAGTAAAGTTCAGTACTCACTAATAGGTAGGTTAAAACACAGTTTGCTTTGACACATGAAGATATGATCATACGGTGTGACACTAAATCATTTGGTGTGACATTCCAAATAGTGAGAAATCATACCTTTATTAATGATTAAACCAAAAAAATGTTTATGGATTACATAGAGAATATTATCAGGAAGAGTCGCAAATATTTGTGTAATTTTAGAGAAAGTTTTGACAGAATACATTTAAAATATGTTGTAAGATCATGAACATGGGCCTCACACAGAGTGTCGATTATGAAAAAAATATACAGATATAATTAATTTTCAAAAAACTATAGTGGATCACTGGTTAGTTATGATAAAGGACTTTGATAAAGTGAGTAACTTAAGAAAGATGTACTCCATTTTCATTTTATGAACAATTATTTTCATGTCACACCATATGACGATTTTAGGCACAAGTACAACAAACTGCTGAATAAAGTCTGATTCCAATAAAATATCTAAAAACAAAATGTATTTCCATAAGGTTGAGAGTGAGTAGAACAAAAGTAAATAACTTTTATGCCTGCAATTTAAAGTTTTTTTAAAAACACATTTTTTGGGGCGTCACGTCACTGACCCACGTCCAAAACCTTCCTTTTTTTGTTATTATTTTAAAATAGTGAAATTAGACGATTTAGATCTGCTATTTTTGCTACTTTTGTGCAACACTTTTTATGATGAAGTGAGGCTTTAATTTACCAAAAAACATATCTGAAACTTAGATACAAGGTTTCTGCCTGACAGTGACGATTATGTAACGGCCTATCAGAAAAACAGAAGCTACAGTGTAGGAAGGAAAAAGTTCTTGCAGTGGAGTGGCGAGGGTTTTGTTTGTGTGAAGCTTCCGAGCTGTAGCGGCACATAAATCCAATTGTCGTTTCGAGGCCCCTGAAAAAAACAAAAAAACAATGAGAAGGCTTTTATTAAGTGAAAATGGGGGGAAACTGCGAGAGCAGGAAAGCTCTGCCAATCGCATTAGGACTGGATCGAGGGGAGAGTGGTGGCGGGACGCAATAACGGGACGGAAGAAGCCTGGGTCAGATAACAGGAGAGAGAGAGAGAGAGACACAGAGAGAGAGAGAGAGAGAGAGAGACACAGAGAGAGAGAGAGAGAGAGCGTTAAATGGTTTAGTGGAGCAGGAAGGTCCTGAGAGAGAGAGAGAGAGAGAGAGAGAGAGAGAGAGAGAGAGGTATAGCCAGACAGAGAGAGCTGAGGGCACGAAAAAAGATGAAATAAAATAAACTAAATGATATGACCTGTGGAAACCTTGTATGTCCAAAAGCGTTACTTGTCTGGAAATGGACAGTATCTATTACTTACTTACTATTTGCCAGTGTTGATTGAGTGTCGACTAAAACTGTGAGGAAAAAGTGTTTATTTTTTTTCACTGACAAAAAACGAAATCAGAACCACATAAAAACTAAGCTATGATGACTTGACTAAATAAGTTATGACAACAAATAAAAACTAGGCTAAAATGTTAGAGATGGGATCTAGTCGAGAAGAGATCCACTAAAAGACATTTTATGTCGATTTAGTCGACTAAAATCTTATATAATCGACTAAAACTAGACAAAAACTTTTCAGATGACTAAAATGTGACTAAAACTAAATTACATTTTCATGTCAAAATCAACACTGCTATTTAGTCACAAGCTCTTGTAAGTATTAAAACCCACAGACACACTTAACTCACTTAGCGCCGAGCGACTTTCGGGGCGACTAACTAATGATGGCGTTTAGTGCCGAGCGACTCGGAGCGACTTTTATATAAAAGCATTGTTTAAGCTTTTAATTTGGGTTGATAGACGGAGCGGAACGGTTAGCTTACCTTCGACTAGCATACAGATGAAAACCGTGAAAAAAAGGATACGATTATGACGTCACCTTTAAGCCATAGCTTCCTGTTTACGTAGGCCTCTGTTAGCCGCTAGGCTCAATGCAAACCATCCGACCCTCACGTAGCTTCACTAGGTCGGATTTTGATTCGGAAACTTTCTGTGTGGCATCTATATACGTTCCGATGCCCATACCAATGGTGGTTTGAGACGATCAAGCACGAATTGAGCAGTATTGAGCTCAAATGGCGGCCCGCGGCCTGTCCATTGAATGTCAATGGAGAGCATGTCATTGTACCATCCTGTTATGTCATGAACCTTGTTTTTTATTCTGACTTAACATGGGACCATGGAAAGTCTATGAGCTATGGCTCACTCTAGTGGTCATCTTGTGGCATCCGCAGGCACGTGTACCTGTTTATGTAATGTGATTTTGGGGATTCAATATAGCTATTTCCTGGCGTTATAAGCGCAGATTCATATTGAAATCTGGCTCGCTCGGCGCTAAGTGAGTTAACCACCTTCACTTTCACCTCCAGACATTTCCACAAATAGCGGGGGAAAAAAATATGCATGAAAAAATATAGAATTTTAGGTTAAATGCAAACTCTAGGAGATGGCAAATCCCTGAGACCCGGGCACACATGCATACATATCCCCCTTCAAGGCAGTCTGCTAGACATAGCAACCCCGCCGCCCAACCCACTTGTCAAGCAGTCCCGCTACAATATGTACTATTCTGTCCCTATTGCGATGCAACTCCAACAGCGAGTCGGCTCTAACAAACTTCACAACGCTCTGGCCGGGCCTCGTGTGGCTCAAGTTTGCTTGAGGTCTTATGGGCCCATTTGGTTCCATTTGGACACTCTCATCAAGGAACCATGAGGGTCCCTGGACGCCACTGAGACCCACAGGGTTCGTTTGCGTCTAGTCTATGTCCAAGCGTGTCTATGAAGGGAGCGCTCGTTTTATGGTTAGATGTCACAGTTATTGTCCACGACGCTCAGTTATTGTCCACGACATTGCAAGCGGCGCGAAGGCCGAGTTACGAAGCCGTGGTGAATGCAATCGTTATATTTATGCCCAGGCCGTAAGGCCTGGGCAAGCCCACGATAAACGCCACGATAACCTCCTAACGCATTCTATTCACCTCCTCTGCGCGGGTTAGGGTTAGTGACTGGCGGGGACCGGAACTTGGACAAGCTTGCGTATCAGCCAGACGCGGTTCGCTTCTATTCGTTTGCAGTAAGAGGCTTCTTTCCAGGCTGCTGTGCACATAGAGTCAATGACACCCCTGAATGGAAAAACAGTCAAACTAACAGTATACAATTGCAGAATGACACTAATATATATTCAGGAGTTCACAAGTTTGTTTGTCAGCGAGGACAAAGAACAATCCCGAGACGGCGTGACACGCCAAGGTTAGTTTAGAGTGTCTTCACAGACACATGCACTTGTTGAATGAGAATAATCAATGCACAGGCAGAGTCAAGCGGGGGAAGTTACAGTACGGTACTCTATATCAGCTCTACTGTAACACCGGGGAACCTTCAGAGGACAAAAGAGGCTGGGGGACAAGAATGAGAGACGGCCTCGCGCGCCTACGCAGCCCTGTCTAGGACGACACGACACCGCATGGCTTCTTAATGGCTTCCTGACGCAGGGGTGTCACAAGGGGGGGAAAGTGAGACTGAGTTCCCAGGCCCAAGGTGGAGGGGGCCTTAACTATTTTATACTTTAGCTATTGAAATATAGCAGATATACAAGCTCACAGCAAGCTTGTAGATCTGCTATTTTTCAAAAGTGGTGAAAATGTGTGCAAATCTTGCATATATGAATATATGTACTTTTTAAGCGAAAGTTTGTAACTCAAATTTTGCTTCTGGGGGGTCCCTGGAACTAAATATTTTGAGATGACGGTCTATGGCCAAATGCATATCATTTCGGGGGTCCTTCACATGAAAATATCTGAGCACCACTGCCATAGAAACATAGATTTAAAAAAAAAAGGATTTGAAATGTTCAGATTTTCACAATTTTTCAAAAATAGCAGATCTACAAGCTCGCAGCGCAGCACTCGGTGCCACGCTGTGAGCTTGTAGATCTGCTATTTTTCAATAGTTAAAGCACAAAATGGGAGTGAATCCTTGTACCCAGGGCCCAGAATTTGGTGTGACACCCCTGCTTCCTGACGTCTGGCCTGGCTGCCTGGCTGTCTGCTAACCCCTCCCCCCCTGTCCTCGGAGTGCAGGAGTCTGAATGCCAATAAATTGGTCTCTATAGAGACATTTAGGTGTGCTACTTGAGGACAGTGGTGGAAAAAAAACACTGCAATATAGAAATACTCTGTTACAGGTAAAAGTCCGGAATTCAAAATGAGTAGTGAGTAAAAGTACAAAAGTGTTGGCGTCAAAATGTACTTAAAAGTACCAAGTACTCCTTATGCAGAATGACCCATTTCAAGTTTTTCAAATGTATAAAAAATCTTTTGAAAGTAGATCAGATCTACAAACTCACAATGCATCGCATCGTGAGCTGGCCGAATGTATTATGGAGAACCGGGATGGATGGGGGGCTTGACTGAGGGACGACCTAGAGAGAGGTGGTGAGAAGAAGTACTCAGATGTCGATACCAGAATATGAAAAGTCCTGTATTCAAAAGTTCAGTCGAGTGAAAGTACAGTACAAGTATTCTACAGTACAGTACAGGCATCAAACTGTACATCAAACAGCACCCAACTGAAGTAGTCAATTTGTATTTTTTTGTCTTTTTCTTATTTTTTTATTTGTCAGACCTTTTTTAATTTATTTTTGGGCTTTCATGACTTTATTGATAGGACAGCAGACTAACAGGAAATGGGCAGAGAGATGGGGAGTGACATGCAGCAAAGGTCGTCGGGATTCGAACCCACAACACGTTGTCAGGCTGCCATTGGAGCCTAGGGTGCCTGGACCACCATGCCGGCGGTACAGAGTAAAAACATGCAATAGCTGCCTCTGAGATGGAGTAGAAGTACAAAACACATTTGAAATGCTCAAGTGAAGCAAAACTACCTCAAAATTGTACTTAAGTACAGTACTTAAATGTGCCTAGTTATTTTCTCTCTCTCTCTCTCTCTCTCTCTCTCTCTCTCTCTCTCTCTCTCTCTCTCTCTCTCTCTCTCAGCTATGTCCTTGCGTCTGGTGAGTCACGACATGCGCCCGTCGATAAGTGAAAGATACACTGTGGATAACGGCGAGGGCTAAAATTGAACTGATGTAATCACAGAGCTCCATGCTCAACTCAACCTTCTTCCAAAAGGCCAGTGTGGCTGAGGTCATTAAATACAAAATAATGTCATTTTTTAATAGATACAGTAGCAAAAGTACAGAAAATAGTAGATCTACAAGGTCACAATGCATTGTGAGCTGAAATACTCATCTAAAAACGTTGGTACAGTAGACCAAGAACCTATCGTCAATCTACAGGTAACAGTAGGTCTAGAACTAGAAATATGCAATTCTGGGAAATTGTGAGTGTGAGTCACACTTGCAAATTAACAGTTTTACTGCCAGATGTTATTATTTATTTATTGGGTCTTGTGCCAGCAAAAGCAGCTTACCTTTGCGAGGTTATAGACAAAGATCTATTTTATTTTATTTATTTTTTATTTATTTTTCCTCATTACATAGTGCACTTTGATCATACTAGCAGTAGAGGGCAGCCTCATGCAAGAATTAATGTGAAATGGCCGCGGTCGGCTCCCATCCGTCCAGGCCACTAAATCGCTACAGAGCAATAGACCCAGAGAAAATAACAAGTAAGCGCTTTGTTACTCCATTGATGCTAACGTCCAGTGGGTTTTTGAGAGCACTTTTACGGGAGATGTGTTAACGGTACACACCCGCGCGACCCCTCATCAGTTTACAGACATCAAAACAAGGTACAAAATAACGAGCCAAAGAACGTACAATTGGCATCGCGCCGCCGTGAAAAATGGGGCGAACGGGAACGTCCAAAGCGGTAAAAGAGTTAATTCTGTCCTTGTCCCTTTTATGCCCATATATGGAGATCCCTGATGTCATCAATATTTATCCCATATCTTGGAATTCCCATAATGGACACACTGTGTCAGTCTCATGTGGTCCACGACGTCGGACCTATGATGTCAGTCATCTCCATATTTGTGAAAAGTTGCATTTTTGGCATTTTCCCATTGAAGTCAATGAAGACAATTAATTCACTAATAAATTAATATAAATTAAACTATATAACGTCTCTCGTAGCAAAATGCAAGCAGACGATTCCCGATGAATCATGGGTCAATTTGACATATGGCCCAAGTGCGTCAACATGACCTGGCATTAGATTTATAAGTTTTTACTTTGTTCTAACTTCTACCTACATTATTTTTCTTAGATTACTATTTCTATGTTGCCTGGTTAATAAACCAGACCAAACACAACAACACCCCCTGGCGGTAGTGGTGTTGTAGTACGGTCTGGAACCGATCCATTGAGATTCTATTTCCTCAACCAGCTTCAAGGGTTGGCCAATCAGTGTTGTATGCTTGGGGCACGTGGTTTGGGGCTTGCGTCACTAGGCTTTAGCCCGTCCCCCAGAAATGAAAGCTCTTCCTGAAATCCCAGATTCTCTTCCCAAAACAAAGTGTGTGATAGAGGCTGGCTACGCCAGGCAAATTTCTATGCATTTGATGTATTGATGTTTTACCTTGCTTATTGTAAATCGCTCTGGATTAAGAGCGTCTGCTAAATGCATAAATTGTACATCTATATTACATTTTAGCCTTTGCATAAGCCTGTAAGTACAGTACTCGGGTGAATGTACTGTCCTACTCTGCTCTCTACATTCATTTACATACGCAATAATTTCCGCCCGCCCAGGACGTTGTTTTGTGGGTTGCCTGCCTATTACCACTGTCCGTTTGGCGCTGAGCGGCCGGGGGGGTCACCTGCCCCCCACACACCCCCTCTCATTCCTCCCAGCTCTTTGCCAAAGTAATTCTGACAGGCACATTAAAATGCAAATTCCTGCCAGTGCACTCCTTGCCATTTTGTCACTTTTCCTTCGCCGTTCCGCGCAGCTCAGAGGGGAGCGGGAATTAGAGCGCCGGCCCCTGGGGGTCGAATGTCGGCACTGTCGGTGGCGGAAACCTCGCATGTTCCAAGAAAACGTTACTTTTCAGAAAATGGGGGAAGAAAATTGGTGTTCTGTGTTCGTTATTATAGTCACAAGCTCTTGTTTAATACGTTTCATTGGTTCATGACTCAAAAAATATTTAAAAACGTGTCGCGATGCAACACATTGTGAGCTTGTAGATCAGCTATTTTTACTATTGGTAGTATGATGACATAGGGCGTTGATTTAAAAAAGAAAATATGTACTGTAATGTAGAAACACCACACAACCAAAAGTAAAAGTCCTGCATTACATTTTGAATCGAGTAAAGTACAAAAGTAGTGGTATCAAAATGTACTTAAAGCACCAAAAGTAGAATGTACTCTATTATGCATGAGTACATGCATCGCGACGCAAAAAAATGTAAATACTCAGTATAGTAAAATTACTGTACCTCAAATTACGTACAGTGCTTGAGTAAATGCTACACCACTGCTGCAGTGCCCATGAGCAAGACACTTAACCTCCAACTGCTCCAGCAGAGCTGCTCAGTGCCCAACAAGACTGTGGTCGTACAGGTCAGCTCCCATGGTTTTTAATGTCTGTGTCTATGGCCGAGAAATAAGCACTATTGTGCTGCAGCTCTACTAAAATAAAGCGAAAGAAACGTGGATATACAAGGTTTCTATCCCGACAGCGGCGACGTTGGAGCGGTCACCTCGCCTGATTTCCCACCAGGCGGGTTCCTCCATTTGCATAGCTCCTTGTACCCACTTAACGCCAATCACCGGTGGGTGTCCGCGGGCCAAATGCATGCACCCCACCGCTCAGGTCTAGCGATGACTGTGCAAGGTGCCAGGCACGGACAGCATATCATAATAATAAACGGAGATACCTCGGTGGCCGCGACTGTTTGTTGGAGCGATGGGTCTGCCATCGTCTTCCGCCACATTTTGCACCAGGAGCCTAAGTTCTAAGCATTTACCGTAACGTCTATTGAAGCAGGAGATCTCTCCACAATGAAAATTGCCATAAAGCGTTCTCAACCGATTTCAATTTTTTCATGCATGTATTTATGTTATGATAACACATTTGAAAATGTGGATTTTCATAGGAAAACACCTTATCCTACATAGAACCTTGACCTCTCTATACTGTCCATGTAAATTCCATGTATTTTATCTTTTTTGTTTTACAATTATATTTTCTGCATAGTACTGTTTTATTTGTCTGTCATTCAATGTTATATGAGTTAAAAAAGGACCCAAATTTAAACAAGCCAGGAGGCTTTCTTGCGGTGTTTATCCTTTTTAGTTGACCTTGTACTACTGTCATGTAACTGTACCTTTTCCTTTGCAAACTTCTAATAAAGTACTCAATCAATCAATCAATCAACAGTTTTATAACAGGAAAAAAATAAGTCAGAAAGAAAAGTCGTATTCTCAAGTACGGCCAGGGAGAGGGAAAATCTTCTCTTTTGTGGGTAAATTTCTTATGACGGGGGTCGGCGGCCAGATATCAATTTGGGGGTCAAATGGCGGACACATTTCAAACTGGGGTCCTTGAAATTAAAAAAGTCTTTGAATCACTGCACTAAAACAAAAGCATACAGTATCAACACATTCCCCCCCCCCCCCCCCCCCCCCCAGCAAATCCTACCCTAAATAGACCTTATTTGCATCCAATCCTCCAGACAACTGGAGAGAGGGCATCTCCATCCCATCCTCCAGACAACCAAGCGGGGGAAGACCTGCGCTGTGCATTGGCTTAACAGAAGTGCTCCATTTTGGCAGAAGTGCTCCATTTTGGCGGAAGTGCTCCGTTTAATGGAAGTTACGTCATGCGGTGCAGGTCTGTTTACATCCCCTAGTGAAATAAAAAAGAAAATACATTGTAGCTCTTAACTAGCTCTTAATAGGTGTAACTTTGTCAGAATCCATGTTTTGTTTGGATATAGTGCGAGCGCGAGCGCAACCGAATAATCGGCGGAAGTAGAACAGATTTATTTATTTATTTCACAGTTGGGAATAAGTTTGCAGGAACACCACACTGAAAAAAAAAGTCCCACGTTTCTAACCACTTTCTGCCTTAAATCGTGACCAGGCTTTTCTCTTCGCAGATGACTAAGCCTGGCTACATGAAGGTTATAGCTGGATAACCTCATCTTCATCCCATCCTCCAGACAGCTAGAGAGAGGGCATTGACAAGTTCATCCTCAGAAAAAAAACTCCATGTGGAGAAAGAAAAGAAAAGGAGGAAGAAGAAACTGTTACTCATTACTACTACCGCAGCTACTGTATCCCTGCACATAAAAAAAGGTCGTTGGAGGTCAGCATCTTTCACTGCAGCACCTCAGGGCCTACCGGGCCTGACGGGCCAATTAGGCCGTAATGATTGCATAATGCGGAATATGTGCACAATAGCATAATGTATTGGAGGCAAATTAGTTCATAATTAAATGAAAGCCCACCCAACCCTGCATTGTGCTTCATGCATGGGGCTAATCTCAGGCACCGTTGGACCGATTGGCATGAAACTTTACACGCACACTCCGAGAGGCCAAGGATGAGCCCAAATGATTCCTTTTGGCCTGTTACAGTCTCACCGTGAGGCCAATTTCTGCAAATAAAGATAAACCTTTTTTTTTTTTACTCCTACAATTTTTGTCCAAACCTCACGCCAATCACTCACATTATCACTATGGTCATGTGATCAAGACGTACTGTATGTGTCAGATTTCTCATATTCTATTCTGACTAGCTACGACAGGCTTCTAAGGTTTGCGGGAGTGGCCTATTTTGCACAAAATGCTACAAATCATGAACACAGGGTCTGAGTGACGTGATTGACTTTGCACCCACATTCACCAAGGACAAGCATCCATTATTTTATTTTTTCACCAAATGGGTTCCCAGATTGGACATAAGATGGAAAAAAGAAGCAGCGCATAGTGGGTTCTCATAAGGCGTACGAGGCCATATAAAGCTAGATAATGTCTTCATCCGTCGACCAAAAATAGCTCGGTGGTTGCACCTGATCAGTGTGTCGGCAACAAAACGCATAAATTACAAATTAGCCCATGGACGCTGCCTGAGACGTGAAGCGATGCAACATGTCCTCGCAGTCAGCCTGCGTCTATCTCTCTGCTGCTGCCGCCCGTGGCAGTGGCTGCCACCTTTCCTCCGCCGTGCCAGCCAGGGCTGAATGGCTAATTACCTGTTACACAGCACGGAGATAGAGCCACAGTCTCTGTGTGGTGTCTGGAGCGCGTCCAAAAAACAGACGCCCAGAGATGGGGAACTATAAGCCCATTTACTCTGTGGCGGAAAGTAACTAAGTGCATTTACTCAAGTGTTGTACTTACAAGTACAACATTTTAGGTGTCTACTTGACTGGAGTATTTCCGTTTTGTCCGATACTTTCACTCCTACTCCACTGCATCTGAGAGGCAAATATTGTACTTTTTACTCCACTATTTGAAAACTTTAGTTTCTAGATACTTTGTAGAGCAGTTAGAGGTTCAGTGTCTTGCTCAAGGACACCTGGAATCGAACCGGGAACCTTAAGTTTCCCAAGAACCCACTCTACTTCTTTTAGTACTTTTTTTTTTTTACATTATATTATATTAAATTATATAACATTATACTGTTACTTTTAATTAAATCAGAGTACTTCTCCCAACCACCAACGGAGAGCACGCTGTCTGCTGTGGCGTCTGGCGCGCCTCCAAATGACAGGAGCCAGGCGGGGTGGCGCTGCCCGGCTGAGCCTGTGTGTTTCTGCTCCGTCGCCTTTCGCGCCACGCCTCAGCATGGCAGCACCTGCACCGGGTAGCCACTGTTGTCTTTACTAATTTACCCAGGAATAGGCGCCCGTGCCCTGGGGCTGCGCAGTGACGCGGTGGCGCCTGGTGCCAGCCAGCCAGCCAGCCAGCCAGCATCTGTTTTGAACCGTGGGGTTGTATCATAATCGCGCGCTGGGCCGTCGGCCCCAGCTCCCGCCCAGGGACGTGATGGCCATTGGGAAAAGCGGGACAACTCCCGAACGGCCGGTTCATTCCGGGCCGGCCATTAGGACAAAATTAGTTTCAAATGTGTCGATTATTTCACAAAGCAAAGCCCTGCTTCATCATACAAGGCTGTCACACAAAAGTAGTGAAAACAGCAGATCTACAAGCACACAACGCCTCGCGGTGCGAGGCGTTGTGTGCTTGTAGATCGGCTGTTTTCACTAGTTTAAATAATTTTTTAAATGATAAATACAAAACAAACGGTTTAGGACATACAAGGTTTCCACCCGACAACGACGAAATATAACTCATGTAATTGGCCCACTGGCTTGTCACTTTGTCACAAATCTTTGAGTAGCAGCAGCGCTATAGAGAGAGATCTCTCTCTATAGGGCCTCTCCAACTCTTTTTCCCGGGCTGAATCAGGGGCCCAGCACGTCCCTGCTCCCGCCTAGAACGCTGGACCCGGTTCTGATGTTTCTTTTTTGACACATCATGGAGGAAAAAAGGGTTTAATGACCTACCCTGAGATTCAAAAGGGCAAAACATAAATAAATAAATAACTTTCTGGACCACGTTCCATTGGTCATTCATAAATAATAATGCGGCTTTAAGAGGTACTACTGATCGACCAGAACTCATGAAATATGCAAACCAAATTTAAATCCCAGAATTAAACTGCTGCACAGCTGCGGTTGTGTGTGCTGTGTGTGTGTGTGTGTGCGTGTGTGTGCGTGCGTGCGCGCGTGCGTGCGCGCGTGCGTGCGCGCGTGCGTGCCTGCGTGCCTGTGCTCATGTCTGTGCGCACCATGGAGAGGACCCTAAACAACAGAAATATTGGCTGAGAGATGTCATAGATATGACAGTATAATCAAACACCTTCTTTGAAGGTTTCCTCCATAAAATATTATTCTTATGGTGAGCAGAGAGTATAGGACCCATGAAGCACAGGTGAGTGGAGGGAGGCAGAAGAGCGGAAACTTACTGTAAAGAGTTTTATTTATTAATAACAAAGAACTGAATGAAGTGACAGGTACCAGACGAAATGTACCGACACGGACGTGAGTGTCACTGACCTGTGTCCACATGGTATACCAGAAAGAAGTATAACATTTCAAACCCTCAACAAGGCTTGGAATGAACTATGTTCTCTATTGAGAATGCATAGAATGAGGCGCTCGCGTGGCGCAGAGGTATAAAGTGCCTGCCCACTACCGCTGAGGTTGTGGGTTCGTTGTGAGTTCGAATTTGACGAGTGTGTACATTTGGCCTGTTCGGGGAGGGGAAGCAGGGCGGGGAAGGTGATAATCACTGCACGTATTGTAATCCTATGGGCTGGACATACAGTACCTAACAGTAGGGAGTGTTGGGCGGGAGGAGTTGGACAGGAATTCTTTAAGTTTTAGGTTTGCTTTGAGTTTGGGTTTTAGGTCCACACTTTGTGTGACAGTGCAGTAGAATGTATTGAACGCACTTGCCTACCGGACCAAGGCCAGGGGGCCCACGTAAGCCTCAAGGGGGTTCCAAACCAGAATCTTGCCATGAATGTTGCTGTTATAAACGTTGTCATTTCAAGGAGTCAGCTGAAGAAATAGCCTATAAACATTGACTATGTAGATGTCACAAAGAAAGAGATCACATCATGATAGGAGTAACACAAAACAGCATTCAAAGCTCTAATCTCCTGTTGAAATGCAGGTGTGTTAGTATGGTGCTTGCGTTCTGTGTAGCCTATGATTGTGCGCTGTAGATTCAAGTCTGCATGGCCCAAGCGCTCCTTGTCTCATAATCCACCTATGCGGAGGAGGCAAAAAATATAAGATTGGAATTTGGCTAGAGAAAGCAGGGAATGGCCTGGGTATGGGAATCAGTACAGCCGATCTACAACACAACGCGAGGCGTTGATGTGTCAGTCAGAATAGCATATTCAACACATATTTGACATACTACGTATTATGTGTTTCTGTTTCCATTCAAATCTGCTTCTGAGAAATTGAAACAAAGCTATGGGAAAGTGATCCAGCAGGGGCGTCAATTGGGTATGGCAAGGTGTGGCGGCTGCCATACCTTGGCTCCAGGGGAAAGAAATACATTTTACTTCAAAAAATACATTCATGAATGTCTATCTGTGTTGATTACAGAACATGTCTCCACAACAATTGTATTCCCCCTATCTTGACAAATTGTACATTCCACGGTTCAGTAGGTCAGCACAGGTGCATTGCAATTATTGTTAATTAGCAGCAGTGGTCTGTTTTCTGAAGTCGGTGGCAGACAGTTGTTTACTTGTGGTTGTGGTAAAATAATACAATCCACCGATGGACTAATCATCATGCCTGTTTTCATTAATTAATGACAAGTTCATCTTATGGGGCTTTGCACACAGACGTGTTTTTTTTTTCTCGCAAAAAGTGGATGATTTTATGTTTTTAAAGAATACAATGATTCTCTATGACCTCGCGCACACCGGCTTCGAATTTGCCATGCGGCAGGTGGCTGCGGCTGTGCGTTCAAACCCAGTTAGATTTTTGCGTCTTGCCGCATGCAGTAACTCATTGACTCCTTTTATGACTCCTTTTCGGATCCACAGTGTGGATTCTGCACAGCCTTGCACACCAAATCCAATGTGTTTTAATCAGGCAGCAAACGGAAAAAACGCAACGTTCCTGTGTGCAAAGCCCTTTATACTTTTGCTTCCGTTCCATGTTGTGTATGTCTCAGTCGGTGTGCCATCAAATGTGTACTATTATGCTCATGTAATGGGAGAGATATGACACTGGAGCAGCTCGGACAGTTGAAGCCTTTTTATTCAGCTGCTAGTATAACAAAGAAGTCAGAGTGTATTACTGTATTCTCACTTTTAGCTGCCTGCTTATTCTCTTCAACTTGTATTTGCTGCGTTTGGAGTTAAACTGGTCTGTTCATGCTGTGTTTTGTTGTTGTTAATTAATAGAATTATCAGTCATATTGCTTATCAAGACAAGGCAGGCTATTTCCCCGTTCTGCAATATGAATCTGTGGAACAGAGTCAAACTAAATGTAATGCCTGTTCTCCTACAGGCTTAAAGGACCACTTCACCCCTGAGACAAAAACCCAGATTTTTAAGTTATTTGGGAGACAAGGAACAACTTTCTGGTTTCATTTTGGTGTTTAATGTGTGTTTAAAGAAATGTTGTCATAAACGTTGTGCGATGCAAATTACATGATCCGGCGGACGCGGAAAAACTACACCCCTTTTCTCAGTCAGACAACGTCACCAGCCGCACAGACAGCCCCAGGCGTGTCCCCAAGATTTCGTTCCACCTTGAACCTTCTTTGACCCCTCCTCCACATCTGCATTCAGGGCTATTTGTTTGAACCAGAATATATGGAGAAACAACTCCGGATTAGGGACCAGGTTCAGGCAGCAGCGGTTGCAGCTGAAGCAGCCAGGTGGGTAGCAGTAGTTGCTGCCGGGGCAGAGGAGCAGCAGCCACGCGTTGGGAATGATTCTTGGTGCCTGTGTACCAACTGCATCCCAATGGAGACCGAAATAGAGTCCCCATGTTGCCATGAATTCCCCCGTGCGCAATTCCTCCTGGACGAGCTGCAGCATGAGATGGATGTCAGTGAGGGGGAACCAGAGCAACCGATCTGTGTGAGTCTACATCAGCTTCGGACCACACATTGACAGACACATTCTGGAAACGTACTTCAGGGTTCCAAAGAAGAACTGGAGGAATCAACCAAGGCCAGCGGGGGATGCTGGACGGCTGTCTCTAACGTAAGTAGCCTAAACATTGCTGTAAAGTTTATATAGCCAACTTCACGTTTGTGTCCCTATGCTAAGCTAAGTATGCTACGCTGGTGAATGGAGCTACAATGCGTCCTGGTCGCTTTGTTGCCTCTTTTCCAAAAAAATAATGGGTGGGGGGTCCTCAATATGATTATTTTGAGGGGGTCCCCAGTTCAAATTATGATTATTTTGGGGTCACAGCCTTGAGAACAACTGCTGTAAAACACTCAAACTAGATTCCTTGCTAGTTAGTTCAACTTTGGCCATCTACCCTCCAATTCGGGAAGCCATTTGATGCAACTATTTTCAGTGAGGTATGAAAATCAACTTGAGCAGACTTGAAGCTTGCTTGATAAAGGCAACACAGTGAACTTTGTGTCACCTTTGTGTTGTCAAAGTTAGATTTGCGATGAACTTTGCCAATTAACTGTCACAACATGACACCCACACAACAAACTGTTTTACAAACAAAACTCAAATTCAATTCAAAAGTCCATGACTAATTCATGGCAACATGCATATTAGCAGCAGAACTAGCAAATTAAAAGGTGGGTTAAACACTTATGGCAGCAGATGAGTGGGTATAGAGGCTGCCTGGGAATCAGAATGTAATCGGTTTACGTGTCAAAGAATCCCTGAGCAAGACACTTAACCCCTACTGCTCCCAAGATGACAAATTAGTAGCTGCCAAAAATGTCTATTTGCACCCAATATCATTTAAAGTAATTAAGCCTTGCCAAGCCATGAGGCCCATAGCCTATCTCCTGTTTCTGTAGCGTGAGGCAGCTTGATGTAACCTCGCATCACCAGACTTTCCACCGCGAAGGAAAGCTTGGTTTTCGGTCTAAACCGAGACCTGTGATCCGGTTTAGAAGAGAGAGGGAAGAAAAAAAAGTGGTTCCGGTGGTGTGTTCCAATTGGTGTAGCCTTGTTTTTGTTCCCCACATAATGTGAATCAATTAGTTTATTCTTGCTAGTTGCTAGCCACTCTACGAGTTATAAAATATGAACATACCAGTAAAGCCCGTATCAGAGTCGGGTCCGCGGTGGAAGGCTATCCACCGCGGTGTAGTGCCGTGTAGTCTTTTTGAGCGTTAACGTTGTAGTTTTATGACTCAAAAAGACTACAAGGCACTACACCGCGGTGGATAGCCTTCCACCGCGGACCCGACTCTGATACAGGCTTTAGATTCCCTAATCGGGAGATAAGCGACCGTCAGGTCGCAGTGTGATTTTAGGGAAAAATGTGTAGAAGCAGTGTCCAAAAATGTGTTTGAAAAAATCGGCCTGATGGTGGCGCTATATGGGACAGATCCATGTTGATGAGATGAGTGTAGACATACTGTGTACCGATTTGCGTGATTTCAGGGCACTACTCACGCGAATCGCTACACGGTATGTCTACACTCATGTCATCAACATGGATCTGTCCCATATAGCGCCACCATCAGGCCGATTTTTTCAAACACATTTTTGGACACTGCTCCTACACATTTTGCGCTAAAATCACGCAAATCGGTACACAGTATGTCTACACTCATCTCATCAACATGGATCTGTCCCATATAGCGCCACCATCAGGCTGATTTTTCCAAAGACATTTTTGGACACTGCTCCTACACATTTTGGCCTAAAATCACACTGACGGTCGCTTATCTCCCGATTAGGGAGTCTTACTGGCAAAATCTGTAGGAGCAGTGTCCAAAAATGTGTTTTAAAAATCGTCCAGAAGGTGGCGCTAAATGGGACAGATCCATGTTGATGACATGAGTGTAGACATACTGTGTACCGATTTGCGTGATTTTAGGAAAAAAAACTGTAGGAGCTGTGTCCATAAACGTGTTTTGGAAGAATCGGCCTCATGGTTGTGGTTTGGCAGGCAAGGAGTGTGTGAGCCAAATTTGGCATGGATCGGGGCAACGGTTGTGGAGATATGAGCAGGGCAAAAGTGTGACGTGTGACAGACTGACTGACAGACGGACAGCTGGTCGAGGTTTTGATAGTAACTGCGACCTGACAGTCGCAACCAAAAGGATTATTATAACAAAAGAAACAATGCGATTATACCAATTTAAACCAATTTTAAACTAGGGGAACCATTTTGGTTCCGGTCATTGGTTCCGGTCAGAGGATGATGTAAAGTTATCACCGCTCCAACCGGATCTGAAACCCGAAATCTGTATTGATCACCAGGCTAGCTTGATGTACAAGTACTGTACATCCCCTGGACATGACACTATAGAGTGTCACAGCAGGGACCTGTTTCCGTTCCCGTTTTTCAGAGTACAAAGTTATGGAACAGCCATTTCGGTAAATCGGTAACTTGCAGCAAAGATAAATGAATCCCGCACATCACATACTCAATACATTGTGAGCTTAAAGGGCTGCTGCAGTATGTCACGATGTTGCATAACTTGGGTTTCGCTCTCTTATCGTACCTCCAGTCCTCCTCCGGAATGCTTCACTTGGACTGGCTGGGGCTTACACTGCTTAAAACTTTACAGGCTCAGCTTAAAAGCCTGCGGTGGGAGTCTGGAAAGGAGTTGTGTTATTTTGGAAAAGTAGGGCTATTAAGTTTACTGTGATGAGTTCTGCTGGAATCCTATATACCATTGCTGTCGGTTGGAAACCTTGTATGCCCAAAATGGTTTGCGGGGAACGCGCGTGGCGAATCTGAAGCCGGTGGGACGAACAGTTCTCGAGATACGCGGATTACATACACGCAGAGACTTCTTGCATTTATTGTAAGATATCGTTGTCAGGCAGAAACCTCTTATCTCCATATTGTAATTTTTTTTTCTCGTAAATTAATGCCCTTCTTGATCACGCTACAGCGTGACACAAAAGTAACGTCTAGTTGAAGAGGTTCAGGCACCTATAGGCTGCTAATGTTGGACTCCTGATCCCAATGACCTTTGCTGCGTATTACTCCCCATAGTCTCGCGTCACCAGACTATTGACACCATCAATTTGCTAATGCTCCCGTCATACAGTCTGGGAGACAGAAGTTCTGATCATGAGTATCCGACTCGAGAAGCGATAAAGCGGATGTGAAGCTTCCTCCCCACTTCCGTTACATTTTTACAGCCGCGCATATTTATCCTAATATAAATAAAAATCATCTAAGCATATATATTGCGGAAATGCCAGCTTCCGTTACTCGGATTTCAGGAGGTGTAGTTCCAGACTCTATATATAGCATTCGGAGATCGTGGAATAGTTGTCTGGCTACGCGAAACTACTCCCCATCTCTCTCTCTCCCCATTTCCTGTCAGACCATTTCCTGTTCACTATCAGTGAAGGCAGAAAAGGCGCGTTTTGAGGTCGTAGATCTGCTACTTTTGCTGTTTTGTCAATTTATCCAGGAAAGTAACAGTTTTGGACATCTGAGGTTTCCACTCGACAGTGAAAAAAAAAGAACTAGAAGCCCACTATGCACAACATCATATGATGCGTTGCAAGCTTGTAGATCGGCTTTTGTGTGACATGACAAAGTAGGGCATAACATCTATGGAAAAAAACTAAACATAAAAAGTTGAAATATGGACATATGAGTTTTTTCCAGCCGACAGCAACGATATATCCCTGTCTGTTCTCAAACTACCCTTAAGACCCCTCATAACTCTGCAGGTTTATGTTGTGGTAAAGATGCTGATTGTGCCTTACAGTACAGTACATTGTGCTGAAGTGTTTTCTAATAAACTTGTCGTTTTGTGGTAGAGCAGTCCTCACAGCAGGTGAACTGTGACAGCATTCACATGCAGCAACCCAAAATTACCCCGAGCATTATTGTCAACCCGTGTGTGTGTGTGTGTGTGTGTGTGTGTGTGTGTGTGTGTGTGTGTGTGTGTGTGTGTGTGTGTGTGTGTGTGTGTGTGTGTGTGTGTGTGTGTGTGTGTGTGTGTGTGTGTGTGTGTGTGTGTACGTGTGTACGTGTGTGTGTGTACGTGTCTGTGTCTCTCTCTGCATTATGTGGAGACCAAGTGCACGTGTGCGTGCGTGCGTGCGTGTGTATGTGTGTTATTGCGCGTGTGCGTGTGCGTGTGTGGCTGTTTTGGGTGGTGAGTTTGTTGGTGGGGGAGAGGGGCTTATATGCAGCATCTGTCACACACCAGTGTGTTCCAGCAGAAATGGAGGAGGCCCTTGGGCCACAGGAGCCCCCTGGACATTACCCAGGGAGAAGGGCACTCCTCCACAGCTGCAATCGGAAGTGGGTTGGCATGCAGGTGGCATGCAGTGAGGGCCGGCTTGCATTTTTCAGTTACGAGGCAAACAGAAATGTAATTTTTGTACTAAGTTCTTGTGTTCAGTGCCAAGAACACGATTGAATCGTTAATCGCAATTATTGATGAGACAATTGACAATTATGTGGCTCGAATCACACACCAACAGAGCAGTGTTGATTTCATCGAGTAAAAATATGTTACATAACTGACAGACAGCAGTGTTATTTTTTTATGTCAATAGTCATATATTGTTATTAAGCTTTTGGGTGAAATCATTGAGAAATATGTAGTTTTGTTTTGGATAATTTTCTGAAAAACTATTTTTTAAAAGGACATAGGCCATTATTTTAAGAAGATGACGGTATGGAAACAAATCTAGAAACTGTGAAATATGTTTCATGGCTCGACATGGTTCACTTAGTTCACAAAGAAAGACCCAAATGATGGAGGGTTGGGTGTGATGGGTTCTTGTGGGTGGCATCATTAAATCCCACACAGACTTGAACAAACATGGCATTCGCTGGCATGTTTATCGACAGACAGACGATCCCACGCCACCATCCATCAGGGGTGGAGCCACAAAGGGCTCCGGCGTCTTGCCTAATAGCTCAGAACCTCCGCATTTCCATATACCGAATTAATTGCTCAAAAGTAATTTCCTCTGTCTCTCGATGAATGCCCAGTGGCCTGCATCTCCAACGTTGGCCCCGTCTTGCTCCACGGATAATTTAATTTGCATTCACCCCCTCCTCCCCCCTTCCCCCCCACTCTTCCTGTATATCGTTTGAGTATTTTTGGGATAACCCTGGGCCCTCGCTCATAACATATTTAATAGAACGTACCTTACTGGATTCACTTATTTGTTCATTACCTCTGTGGCTCTCTCTCTCTCTCCTCTCTCTCCTCTGACCTCGCTTGTTAATGGATTTTTTCGAGAAGCTTGAAATCTGATTGTCGTTAAGCACAGTGTAATGGGCTGTCTAATCTTGCATTATGAATGCATTGGGCCCGGAATACAAAACATTTGTCTCCATCGCCGCTATCTGACTTATAGCCTGGTCGCTGGTGATATGTGGCAAAGTAATGAAGCATTGTCTTTCTGTTCCTGAGGGTTTGGCGGCAGTGATGGGAAGTACTCACGTACATGTACTGCACTTCCCATTTATTAATTTATTTCTTCTTTACTGGAGTATTTCCACAACACTTCTACCCCACTACATCTTGGAGGCAAATAATGCACTCCGCTACAATTATTTGAAAACTGCTTAGATTTAGTTTTTTACAAAACTTACATTAACCCACGTTCAGCTCTATACACTTCAGGTATCTGAAAATAGCATATCTAAAAGCTCATAGCATGTGACGATGCAACACGTTGTGAGCTTGTAGATCTGCTATTTTCAAAAGATTTCTATTCATATTGAAAAGTTATGAAATTGTTATGCTGCATAATTGCGACCGTAGGTCGCAGTTTAATATCAAAACCTCCACCGGCCGTCCGTCGGTCGGTCACACGTCACACGTCACACCTTTGCCCTGCTCATATCTCCGCATCAGTATGACATCACACTGCTGACATCAGTATGACATCTCACTAAGTCTGACCTCACAAGCCCCATATTTGGACACGAACAACATATAACTCCATATGTTAAACAGTTGGTTGCTAGGGTAAAAAACATGGTTGCTAGGGTAAACAGTGGGCTTGTTTGTGTATTGTATGACATCACGCCACATTGTCAGCTGTGGACTCTGTGATGTCATCGTATCTCCATATATGGCCATCTCCGTATATGGAGATATAAGTCGTCCATGCCCAAGTATGGGCTGGTGAGGTCAGACTTTGTGTGATGCGTAGGTTATCTCCATATATGGAGATTCAACATTCCAGGCAATGCTCTCTTCCCTGGTGAGAATTGCCCCTTTATATAGGGCTTGTTTGTGTATTGTATGACATCACGCCACATCATCAGCTGTGGACTCTGTGATGTCATCGTATCTCCATATATGGCCATCTCCGTATATGGAGATATAAGTCGTCCATGCCCAAGTATGGGCTGGTGAGGTCAGACTTTGTGTGATGCGTAGGTTATCTCCATATATGGAGATTCAACATTCCAGGTGTAACTATGGCTGCCCGTATGACGTGAGAGGTGGAGGTTGTGATATCGTCTAGGAAGGATGGTGTGAGTCATGCTGGTGATAAGCTATAAGCTTAGTTGATCCTGGCGATAAGGTCTGAGTCGAGGAATGCTCTCTTCCCTGGTGAGAATTGCCCCTTTATATAGGGCTTGTTTGTGTATTGTATGACATCACGCCACATCATCAGCTGTGGACTCTGTGATGTCATCGTATCTCCATATATGGCCATCTCCGTATATGGAGATATAAGTCGTCCATGCCCAAGTATGGGCTGGTGAGGTCAGACTTTGTGTGATGCGTAGGTTATCTCCATATATGGAGATTCAACATTCCAGGCAATGCTCTCTTCCCTGGTGAGAATTGCCCCTTTATATAGGGCTTGTTTGTGTATTGTATGACATCACGCCACATCATCAGCTGTGGACTCTGTGATGTCATCGTATCTCCATATATGGCCATCTCCGTATATGGAGATATAAGTCGTCCATGCCCAAGTATGGGCTGGTGAGGTCAGACTTTGTGTGATGCGTAGGTTATCTCCATATATGGAGATTCAACATTCCAGGTGTAACTATGGCTGCCCGTATGACGTGAGAGGTGGAGGTTGTGATATTTGTGGAGATAAGCGACCAACGGTCGCTTATCTCCCGATTAGGGAGTCTTACTGGTAGTATATAGTTGCAACCTTAGGTCACTGTTTAGTAAGTGAACTGTCACAGCTTGACCGTATCTCTGTCTGTCTGTAATGCCTGACACTGTGACATCACATGCAACATCACAGTGATGTCAGATCCGCAGAGCAGGGATCTCCATATATGGGCATAAAAGGGATCTCCATATATGGGCATAAAAGGGATTGTATGTCAGACGACAAGAATCCATATATGGCCAAGATAGATGGTGCGGCGAGGTCACTTTTTTCCCCTTAGGCGTCTTACTGGTAGTTTTACTTCTGGTACATTAAGTATATTTGGTGCTAAATTTGTACTCTACAACATTTTGGATAGTGGACTTTTAATTGAGGGTATTTGCGGTATTGATACTTTAAGTAAAAGTACCAAGTAGCCTAACTTATCCCGTTACTGTTTGGCAATGGGGAGTGATTACGTCCGCTGTTATTGTCGTGTATAAAACACTGTTGGCGTGCTTTGAGCAACAATGGAGGCTGTTCAGACATGGCACTGGTAACCTGCTAAATGTCTATCCCCGGAGGGAGAATTAAAATGTTGAATTGAATTCAATTAAAGGGCTAATTTGACATTTAAAAACACTGATTGCTCATTAGGGCCGTAACTATCAATTATTTTCTTAGCTTTTTCTTTTTATATAATTGCCTAAATTGATGAGTCTATTTAAGCACTTAAACCCTGTTTTATACGTTGCTGTGTTGAACATTTATGTCGCCTTTATTGACAAGGAAAACGCGCACGCACGCTCTCACGCACACACGCACACACACACGCACACAACTCACACACACACACACACACACACACACACTCACGCACACGCAATGAGAGAAATTTACGTTATTATTTGTTATTTTACTTTCTTACAATTTCTTCTAATTCTTTATCATTTATTTGTTGTTGTACATTTGCTGCTACAAGGTTGAGGAAACAAAAGCATATACTGTAGCATTGTACTCTTGTGTATTCTACTCCTTATATAAGATGGAAAAACATGACTCATCTGACCAGTCCATAACCCTTTCCCACATCTCGGCACAGGGCTCTTCAACGTGTTTTTTCATTCATAGGGCACTGTCATCAGTGTTTTGTTGGAATGTGAATTTTCAGACATTTAACCACCTAGTCCCTGAATATTTATAGAAAACTTGCACTTGGCCTGCTCTTGGCGGACGGACGTGACCCGAGTAGGATGTGTAAATTACGTCAGACTTCGGTACACAGTGGTGGCAAAACCTTCACGGACATTTAAATGAATTATGTATTTGGCCGCGAACCATCATCTGCAAATATTTTCTACCCGGGGGTTTCTAAGCTCATTTTGATTATCGCAGTGATTTCATTAAAACAGTTATTTGGGCAACAATAAAATTGATATGAAATGTTGATGTCATCCCATCCCTACTCCCATCCATGCCCCAATAATAAACCCTCTTTCATAGTCTCTCAGATCTTTTTTCTTCTTTTTCCCTTCTTTGGATCAAGATCTCTTGCTCTCTCTCTCTCTCTCTCTCTCTCTCTCTCTCTCTCTCTCTCTCTCTCTCTCTATCTCTCTCTCTCTCTCTCTCTCTCTCTCTCTCTCCATTCGTCATGGCAACAAAACCCTCCTCACACACATTTTGTGTGTTGGCACTTCCGTTATATCTGACTCACCTGCCAGTGAGGAGCCCCCACCAGGAGGACGTAGTAAGCCTTCCTCCTACTCCTCTCGCCCAACACTCCCTGCTGACAGGTTGCCGGCCGCATGGAGCTCCAGTAGGAGTCCGTGCAGTGCAGTGTTGATTTCGTCGACTAAAACTATGACGAAGAAGAAAAATGTTAGTCGACTGTTTTTTTCACTGATGAAAACGAAATAAAAACGAAATAAAAACTAAACTATGATGACTAAAACTAAGACTAAATATATTGACAATTTCGTCAACAAAATAAAAACTAGACTAAAACATTAGGGAGGGACTAGTGGAGAAGACAGTCATTTTTGGTTGCTCTCAGGTGTTGCGTGCTGAAAATAGCTGATCTACAAGCTCACAACGTGTTGTGCTGCGACGTGTTGTGAGCTTGTAGATCGGCTATTTTCATCACGCAACCAAGTGTAAAATCAGTCATTACGATGCCATCAAGGCCTGCCAAAATACGTACATCTTATATTTAGTCGACTAAAATTAGGCTAAAACTAAAACTGTTCGGGTGACTAAATTATTACTAAAACTTTTATTCAAAAGACTATGACTAAAACTAAATCAAAATGTGCTGTCAAAAACAACACTGGTGCGGTGACTAATATCACCCTCCCCCGGCTTCTCTCCCTCGAACACGGGCCAGTCGGGTTTGATTTTAAAGGCTCGACAAAGCCGGGCGCAGCGCGGTGGATTCTCCTGCCATCTTGATCCGAAATTGAGGTCAACTGGTTCTGCTCTGCATATTTCATACAATATGCCATAGAACAAGATGGGATGGTAATTGCTTGATTGCATTATGTAGCACACCTGTATGGACACGCTCGGCATTCATTATGTTTCACTCATTCGGGTGTTGCCTTTAATTTGTCAGCCATATGCATATTTTCTAGTCAGAGCTTGCAGGCTTGTGGTTTGGCTGGTGGAGTAGGCAATACAGTTATAAACGGGTTGCTAAAAGGGTTCGGAAGTGTGTCTCAAGTCACTGTTTCAAGGCTGGTTATTTCCAAGATATTATGTCACATTCTTTGGCTCAAAGAAAAGCAATTAACTACAAAACAAGAAGAGAATTTAATCAAAGTGCCGTGTTGAAAATGGCCTTCGTACGGGCAAGGGTTTAATTCATTTGGGATTTTTCTCATGTCAAAATAATCCCATTATATTGCCAAATAAGATGGCTCACACAACACAAAATGAAAGAAGTCATATTTCGTGAAGCGGCTTAATAACCTTGGCTTGTTTTTAAAACCATTCCCCCAAGATGTCTCTCCTTCGCCAGGCGGAGATCGCTGGGGAAATGGCAAAACACAGACGCTTCCCACTGAGCACGCCGTCTAAAAGTGGTCTAATAGTGGTATAGATTTGAACGTTTTTTAGTTGTCTAAACTTAGACTAGTCTAAATATAGACTGTCTACATTTAGACGACTATTAGAAGTCTATTAGTCGTCTAGTCTAAGTTTAGACAACTAGAAAACTTTCAAATCTATACCACTATTAGACCACTTTTAGACGGCGTGCTTAGTGGGTTCTGTCTTAACCCCTCGAAACCAGGAAAGCATGTCATTTTAGATTTTAGCAGCAACACAAGTTTTTTTCAGAAAACTCATAGGATTTAGAACAGTGGTTTAGAACAGTGGCTCTCAAAAGAATAGCATATCTACAAGCTCACTACTGTTTGACCAGAATGCAGAGCCTTGTGTTGTATAGAGAGTTCTGCCAATGCGGGGTCAGAAACAGTGCCGGTCACGTGGTTCGTTTAACTCGAAATGTCACTTTACCCTCATAGACTCCAATGCATTCTGTAAACCTCCGGTTCGTGCTTTGTCACTCTTCACCAATAGATGTGTGTGTAGAAGACCTGGCCCCATGAAGTGAACGGGAGTGACGCGACTCTCTCTGAATACACGGCTCTGCCAGAATGGAATAGAGCCTTCATCAGTATTATTGGTAACACCTGTGCAAAAAGAGAAAAGACATCCAACTTGTCTCCAAAATGGCTGCTGTGCATATAGCATATTATGTTGAAAATAGGTGAAAATAGGTGAAGTCGTCCTTTAATGTGTTACACTGTAGGAGTTTCTGCTGCACAGCTTGCACATTTTAACACGGACGCAACAACTTCCCGTCCCTGCGTCAATAATATTCCGGCTTGTTAGGCAACAAAGCGCTCAAAAGCCGAAAGACTTATTCCTGCTCTGTTGTTTCCTGTCACAAGCGTGCACGTGTGTGTGTGTGTGTGTGTGTGTGTGTGTGTGTGTGTGTGTGTGTGTGTGTGTGTGTGTGTGTGTGTGTGTGTGTGTGTGTGTGTGTGTGTGTGTGTGTGTGTGTGTGTGTGTGTGTGTGTGTGTCAGCGAGAGATTGCAGCTTTGCAAGTATCTCTTTGTTGCAGAGGCTCTTTGTCTAACGTTGTGTGGAAGCCATTAGGGCCCATTAGAAGCCATTAGTCTCCACAATGAGTTGCCCGAGGAACTTGAGAGAGGAACAGCATTGGTGTTGCTCTTGTGTGCCTCATCACATTTTTATTATTATTATCATGATCTAATGTCTAATGCCTACCATGCACTGGAAGACTTTGAAGAGATTTTGAAGATACTTTTATGAGACTAACGTCTGACACATCTATCAAACAGGTTTTGAAGAGACTTTGAAAAGACTTGTGTTTTGCCCTGATGAAGGCCAGTCGTGCGTCATTTTCTGTTCTATTATGTATCAGCCTGTTATTAAAGCTTTTCAACTTCATGAAGAGTGATTTATTTCTATTTGATCATGGATTTTATTTAATGTTTTTGTTTTCCTGCTACTTTATATGTTGATGAATTGAATACCACGATGGAAACAAGACCGCAAGGACTTTTTTGGTGTGCTCCTTTTAGACTAAGTGTTTTGACTGTAGGCCTACTTTAGCTGTTTTACATTTCTGTCTAGTAAGACGCCTCAGGGCGACAAGCGACCTCGCCCTAAAGTGCAAGGTCGCGCCGCAGTGATGTGGACATCAGGGATCTCCATATATGGGCATAAAAGGGATTTGTTTCCCTGGCAATAAAAGGGATTCTGTTAGTGTGACATCACAGTGAAGCCAGAGCGTGAAGCCAGAGCGGCAAACCCATTCTGTTGGAGTGGTTCCCCTGACATCACAGTGACATCAGAGCATGATGTCAGAGCAGCAAACCCATAGACCGTAAAAATGTGTACACGTCTACACAGACGGACACGGACAAGCTGTGACGTTTCTCATAGTAAACTGCGATCTTCGGTCGCAATTAAAGTGATGTTTACAATTTACAAAAACATCAAATGCATGCATAGACTGTATAACATCAAGACATAAATACACTGTACTGCACATTGATATTATAGAAACTATAGGATGCCAGGTCCACAGATAAACCATGGCTTCTGTCTACATGCATGCTAAATTACATAATAACCTTTGCATATTAAGCCTGCAAGGTTGTCAAGGCTTGGTCAAGAGGGTTGTTGTAATACCTTACAGGGTTGGCATGCCATGGATGGACACGTCGATTCTGAGCTAAATCCTTTCAAATCAAACCCACTGAAGACACTTGACATTTCTGTTGCTATGCTGTGTGTCTGACTACAGTTGACTAAAATCTGATTTGAGGACAGGAATAATCTTCAAAGGTGATCGTACACACACAGACACACACACACACACACACACACACACACACACACACACACACACACACACACACACACACACACACACACACACACACACACACACACACACACACAGTATTTGACTTCCCGGGAACAGCCACCATGCAACCTGTCTATCAAAAGTGAGTTTGAAGGCAGGGGGGTATAGGGTTGGGGGTGCGTGTGCAGTCACCGTGTCGGCACAATTCCGCAAAATGTATTGGGACATATTTATAAGTCATGGCGGTGTTGTTTTGATGCGTTCCTGCTGTCGTCTCTATGTGTGTGTCATTCGGACAGTGTTCTCCACTTCACCAAGGTGATTTTCCGAAGGGTTTCGTCTGAATACTGAGTATAAGGGCGAGTGCTTTGCTTTCAATGAGGCTTGTTTGTGCAGTGTGTGTGTGTGTGTGTGTGTGTGTGTGTGTGTGTGTGTGTGTGTGTGTGTGTGTGTGTGTGTGTGTGTGTGTGTGTGTGTGTGTGTGTGTGTGTGTGTGTGTGTGTGTGTGTGTGTGTGTGTGAGTGAAGCCTGATTTTTTTACTTAGTAGTTTGGTTCTTAAAGCAGTGGTTCTCAAACTTTTTGATGTCAAGCACCTCCAATTTGACACTTGTTAGCCCGTGGACCCCCCATTTGAAAAGATATGCCAAGGACGCCCATAAGAGAAGATCTTTACGGCTCTATAGCAGTGATTCGCAACCATTTTAATTTCAAGGACCCCCAGTTTGGCATGCATTCGATTACGGACCCCCATTTAATGGCATTTCTATATCCAATCTATAGTGTAAAAATATTTAACTCTGAGAGTGTACAAATGGAACCACATGGATCCATTTGTACTCTCTCTGAGTTACAGACCCATAAGGGTCCATTTGGTTCCTAACTATTATTTAGCTAGGGACCTCCTGGAACCCCCTCAAGGACCCCTGGGGGTCCCTGGACCCCATCCACTGTCTTAAAGGACCTATCTTCATATGATTGGTCCTCACTAACGCTCATGAATCAGGCCTGGAATTTCGTCATTTTAGAGGCAAGGCCAGTCAGAGGCAAGGTGTTTTCTTTTTTTTTTTTTTTTTGAGGGCACAAAGGCCAAATGCCAGGGCAGGAAGCAGGGGTCTTCAACGTTTTCAGGCCAAGGACCCCTTTGTTAAAACTTGAGACAGAAAGGAAGCAGGGACCCCCACAACCTTTTCATAGATTCCATAGATTCATTGTTTTGTTTGACAGTACGATCATCAGTGTATTTTGGATTCATGTCAATTTGTGTTTTCAGATATTTAACCACTTGAAGCATCAATACTTATTAAACTTGACCTTTCACTCTGTACTTAGTCGGCTCTTTTTCCCCTCTACACCAAACCTCTTTGGAGAAAATAGCCGATGTAAGAGCTCACAACGCCTCGCAGCGCGAGGCGTTGTGAGCTTGTAGATCTGCTATTTTTGTTTGAAGTTCTCCGAATATGGACGCTAGGGTTCATATAATAGGGTTAATATAAAAAAGGAGAAAAAAAGTTTCTATCACACAAAGATTTGGAGGACCCCCTGTAGTAACTCTGAGGAACCCCTAGGGGTCCTGGACCCCCTGTTGAAAACCCCTTGCCTAGCGCATCTAAACTCTATCTGCCATTGTTAACATAAGGGAGATGTACATTTTTCCACCTAGACCTACTGTGATATTGTTTGGCTAAGCCAGGCTAGGGCAGGAGGGCCATCGAATAAAACACGATTTTTGTCCATTGAAATAATTGAGTTTAAGGGTTAAGGATGATTTTACATTTGATATGTAGACTATGCAGTGAAGTAAATCAATTATGGTATTTACGATCTGATCCTAGCCCTGCACCAAAATAGCAGATGTACAAGGTTCACGTGACGCGCTGAGACGCACTGTGATCTTGTACATCTGCTATTTTGGAAGGTGCGACACGGCACGCAGCCATAGTAAAATAAATCATGCTTCTAACCCAGCAGGGGGCTTAGGTACTGTAGGACTAGCTGTAAGCAACATACGCCAGTTCCTGTAAACAAGTGGAGGCTTTTGAGTTGTTTTCTCAGATGTGTTTCACCCTGTTAGTCTCTCTCTCCTTCTATCGGTGACTCATATTTTTCCGACTGTATTTCACACTAATCTACACAGCTTGAATTGGGGGGGTTTGGAAAATGGAGTGTGGTAAAAAAAAAAAGAAGAAAAAAGGAAAATAATGCGTTGAAAGTGAGCTCGCAGGTTGTGGGCTCGGGGCTTGAAGCAAATGAAATGTGCACGTATGTTTGAGGACAATATCAGAGAAGATAGGTGGTAATGAGTTCGGAGCAGACAATGTCTCACCACTTTTATCTTCGGTAATTGCCTGGTCCACACAAAGTACCGCCACCACCTGATACCCGGCAGAATCTTAAAAAAAGGAATAGAAAATAGCCCAGGAGGTTCGGAAAGTTCTGCTTTCATCGCTTTGTCTCTTTCTCTCCTGTCTGTCTTTCTTTTTTTTTTACATTTTCTCTGGCCAACAACCTTAGTTTCCTTAGTTTCAAGGTCTATCTTTTATCACAGGGGTTGTCAAACTTTTTCCATCCCAAGGACCAGTGGTGGAAAGTAACTGAGTGCATATTTACAATTTTGAGGTGCTTTTGCTTTACTGGAGAATTTCCGATTTTCAATTCTTGTACTTCTACTCTACATCTCGGAGGCAAATATTGTATTTTTACTCTACTACAATTATTTGAAAACTTTAGTCTGACCGAAGATCTGACCACACATATGGTCATGCACATATATGGGAACGTCCTACTTCTAACTTGAGGCACACGTCACCAACTTGATGTTGTTGGTGTTGATGTCACCAACAACAAGTGCGACCTGAATTAAATAACAAGATTGCTGTACTTGTCGTGCTCTGCAGTGCTGGCACACAAGTAGGCCATATGTAGTAGGCACAAGGCACAAGTTGTCACCTCGACAGAGTGCAGTCTAGTTGCGTCCTTATATTAAAATCGGCTAATGGGAGGGCCGGTGGGCGGACCTCTGATGTCACTCTGACTCAGCCATAACCATATAAGCCTAGGACTATATGGGAGACGTGAGCAATATGAGCGAGGCGTCGGGCAGGTCCATCTGTGTCTCTTTTATACCCATATATGGAGATCCCTGATGTCATCACTCTGACATCATGGTGACTAGCCTCTATGTGCCACAGTAACAACTTGTACACACACGATGACGTACATAATATAATCAAAATCTGAAGTCCCAATAGCGACACCCAGGAGACAGGACCCAGGGGATCTGACGAGTTCATGGCCTCCAATCAGGGAGGAGCGATGCGACCCAACGGGCCCCACGCCCAATGGTTTAAACTGGTGCTACTGGGCGAGATGGCTGTGGGGAAATCCAGCCTGGCCATCCGCCTCGTCAGCGGTGTGTTCCACAAGTCGCAGGACAGCACGATCGGAGCGGCCCGTCTGAGCCACACGGTGTGCCTGGGCGACGCCGCGGTGAGGCTGGAGATCTGGGACACGGCGGGACAGGAGCGTTTTCACAGCCTGGCCAACCTGTTCTACCGGGGCGCCCAGGCCGCCGTCGTGGTCTACGACATCACCAGTGAGCCGTCCTTCGTGCGGGCCAAGAGCTGGGTGGAGGAGCTGCGGACGAAAGCCAGCCCCGACATGGTCATCGCTCTGGCGGGCAACAAGGCCGACCTGGCCGACAGGAGGGCCGTCGACGCACGGGACGCGCGGTCGTACGCGGACGACAACGGCCTGCTGTTCATGGAGACGTCGGCGAAGACTTCGGCGAACGTGGACGAGATCTTCGCGGCCGTGGCCGAGAGGTTGCTGCCTCCCGAGGGCAGTGAGGAGCCTCCTCAGGCTGCGGGCAGCGGGCAGAGCCGGGGAGTAGACCTGGAAGCCACTCCACCGGCCAAGGTCAAGGCCCCGTGCTGCTCCTGGAAAGGTTTTTAACTTCTATAAGTTGAGTATATATAGCATGGAGAGAAGGGGAAATTAACGGTCAAAAAAGAAACAAGTAGAGATCTGCCAACGCTACCGGTTATCGATGCTTTTGAGTTTTGACTGATAGCGTTGTGTTTTAAAGTTCTAAATCAATTTGAATCCTTTAGTCACCCTGAAGAAGGCATTGTGCCGCAACGCGTAGGTGCTTTTTTATATTTCTTTTAACTGTCCCTCAAGAGTGCCTTGGTCTAACTTTTTTTTGCATCAATTTAAATCAATTTGACAAACTTAAATATGATTTTTTTGAAGCGGTGAAAGCCGCTTCCAAGGAGTGGCTTTGTGTGTCCCCCATGTCCATATATGGTAATTTCAGTCCAGAATGAACAGGTTTTATCTGTCCGTAAATGTGTCCCCCATGTTCATATATGGTCATTTCAGTCCAGAATGAACAGGTTTTATCTGTCCCGTACGTCCAGAATATGTGTGTAGTGTCCGTCCCGGTCTGATGATTGGATGATTAAAAATGTCCAATGAGACCATAGTTTGAGGATTGGTCAAGCTTCACATGACAATCCGGCCCTCCAGATAAAATCATTCATTCATTCTGAATTCTGAATTCTGTAGCTCTAGACAATCAGATTCACCGCTTCACTTCAAACCGAGTTTTGATTTTTCTTTTCTTCAAAAAACAGAAAATAAAAAATAGACTATCTACAAGCTTATAGTTGTGATGTGTTGTGAGCGTCTGCAATTGTTAGGGACGCCAAGTGGTTCAAATAAGGACTCATCAGCTGTCTAATTGCAGATAATCATGGTCATCAAGAAAGTCAATAATGGCTGCAACCAATATGGGTCTGGCTCTAAAAACAAGATGGGGTCTTGTAACGTCCATGATCCATCATCTCAGATCCCATATGGCCTGTCAACGATGTCAGTCATCTGTGATTCATCTCATTGCAGTCTCCACATTTCAACTTTTTTATGATATTTTTCCCTTGAACTAATTCCCATACAAAAGTAGTGAAAATAATAGTTTTTGGATATACAAGGTTTCCACCCTAGAGCGAGATTAGGTTGAGTGCTCTCTCTGTCTGTGTGGACAGATATAGCCATATATGGACATGTCCGGTGTCAGCACAAATGGCTGTTGTTAGTTAGTGGGCTGTGATATGTGTGATGACAGCCTTTAGTAATGGCATCATAGAGAGCACAGACAGACAGACAGACAGACAGACAGACAGACAGGCAGGCAGGCAGGCAGGCAGGCAGGCAGGCAGGCAGGCAGGCAGGCAGGCAGGCAGGCAGGCAGGCAGGCAGGCAGGCAGACAGACAGACAGACAGACAGACAGACAGACAGACAGACAGACAGACAGACAGACAGACAGACTAAAAGTGGCCCAATGCATATAAAACAGGGGGGTTGGTTTATAACACAAGTGTCAAATCCAGGTTAGCGTGGCATCAGTGTCTGCGGAGCTGTGTGAAGGAGAGGAAGCTGTCAAATGTCATGTCAGTATCACACTGGGGGAACGTCAAAGAAAGGACAGGATTGTACAGAATAGATCTTTTTGACTATTCTGTCAAATTCTGCTGTGCTTTCCTGACAACTGATGCTCGGAGAAGGAGCCGCAAACCAGTCCTCTCCCCAGATGACAGGTAGCTTCTCGGGAGATCACAGTAAAACACATTCTAGCTTTCCTTTTATTTTATTTATTCCTTTCTTTTGTGTAAAAAAAGAAGAATACGAAAAAAAAAGCATGGTGTTTGCTCCGGCCATGAAAGCTTTCAGGGAGTTCATGGTTTTATTTGTCCCCCCTTTCCTGGAGCTCATTGATTGATTGATTGATTGAATGAATGAATGAATGAATGAATGAATTTAATGATTTTAGGGGCAAGGCAACTTGGCCTTTTGTGTTCTCAATATTTTGAGGGTACAAAGTCTAAATGCTAAGAGGCAGGAAAGTCATGAAATAAAACAGATTGAATGCCAGGTCTAAATCACAGCACTGCACTTATTTGAAAATGAGGTGTCAGGGTGAGAATTCAGAATCTCAAGAGACACTGGTGTTTAAAAACAGTATTGACAGGAAATAGTCAGTGCGGTGCATTCAGCAATGTGTGCGGGCATCGTGGCTACAGTGGCCTCACCTCAGGTCATACTTTTTTTTTAAGAGGCCTGAAAGGCTAAACTGAGGAGTGACTTAATGTCCTCTATGAAATGCCTGCCCTGATACATACAACTATAAAGGGGGAAAAAGTTAAGTGATAAAATAAGGGAATTTTAAGGTACATATAGCTTCTTCAGGCATGAAATCATATAACAATCTCTTAAAAGCTTCAACGGGAACAAAGTAAACCAGCTTCAAACTGTCGTGACATTTTGTTCCATTTGACATTTTGTTAGAGGATGATGGAGTCTGGGCATGTGTCTGGGCCTTAGCCCCTCGGGTGAATCATTTCCACTGCTAGGTGTCCTCATATTGCCTGCTCTAATAGCGGTGATTTACGCAGACAAAGTAAAGTGCCGAAAAAGATGCCAAAGGGGGGAAAATGATAAGCCCGCTTTCAGATCAACACAGAATGTCAGGAAAAATATGACGGGCTACCTTGGCATCTCCCTGCCTCAACCCTCGAGTGGGGTGCCGAGTCTTTGAGGGGTAAATCAGACCACTGACATTTTTTCTCTGCAACATTCAAATGCTTAGAATACATAGCACATTTGACACATTTGAACTTCTATACACCTCTACACATTTGAAGAAGATGATGCTTACAGTATTTGATGATTGTTAAACAATACGTCACGAAGCGGACGTATTGTTTGTTAAAGGAGTAGTTCACCAACTTCACCCAAGAGCATATAGTATCCGGTTTGCAAGTTGAGGCGATATAGGAAGAGACTTCAAGAGAAAGTTCATATGAATGGCCGCTAGTTTCGCTGTTTCCCCCCTGCTGGTACCAAAACTTGCCAAACTTTACACTTGATTTTATTGCCTAAATAAACATTGTCATAAATACACAATGCTTCCTGTTGCTAGTTTAAAGTCTTCTTTCATTCACCATGATATGTGTTTTGTCATATTATGGTCCCATGTATTTAAAATTGATGATAAAATAGCGTCCTCCATAGGAGGGGCGTGGCTAGCTTGATTGACAAGCTCCCAACCAATAGCAGTATTGACCCACCCCCCGCTCTGTCCCAACCAAGAATCCTGATACCATTTCCATTTTCAGGACGTACTGTATCAGTCACACACCCCATGAAGGCTTGAATTCATGGAGATTTTGTTTCGTTTTTATCGCATTCCTAAGCCTCATGAGTAGGTGACTCAAATAGACTCTTTATATTTCTAAAAGGAAATATGTTTACCCCACAGCCCAAGCCAAAACTAAATTAAGCAGAATGAATATAGTTAATATAGACTCAAAGAGTCCACTAGACTCAACAAAATTATTGGCTCAGAAATGTGACAAAAATAAAAGAAGAAATAAGAAATAAAGAAAAACACACAGACCCGGACGTATCTTCATTCATTTTGTGCATTTTCAAAAGTCCTTACACTCAGAACACGGCGCGTTAGTGAGCTTGTAGATCGATTACAGTACTTGTGTGCGCTCTGCTTGCGCAAGTAAAGACTATGATTAACACTAAATCAAAATATCCTGTCAAAATCAACACTGCACTGCAGGGAGGTACAGAGTTACAAACAACATTTCGACAAACATCTCAAACTCTGTGAACTTAAGCCCCCTCGTTCGTTTGTGGATGCAATGCTGACATAAATCGGGGCAAACTTCATTGGCAAAGCTGAATGATTCTCAGAGGTCAGAAGCCAAGTGCATTTTCTAGAGCTACGCTGACCATAATTATACTGCTACGGTTTTGCTTTTCACTCCATTTCTTATTTAGCTATTGATCAAATACAGCTGTGCATAATCAGTGGAGGCATTTGCATGCTACAGTGTTTAGAATACAAATCCACAGACCTAGACCTTGTGCCTATAGCCTACAGTATACAGTGGTGTAAAGTTAGTAAGTGCACCAATACTGTACTTAAGCACAAGTTTGAGGTATTCACTGGAGTTTCAATATTTTTACTTTTACTCCACTAAATCTCAAGAGGCAAATATTATACTTTAACTCCACTGCAATTATTTGAAAACTTTAGTTGCTAATCGATTTTGATTATTATTACAAAACATACATTACCCACTTCAGCCCTATACACATTTCGGCCACATGAACATTTTCAAAAGATTTATGTACATTTGAAAACTTGTGAAATGGGACATTCTGTGTAATTTAAGTACTTTCTACTCTTGGTACTTTAAGTACATTTTGATGCCCAAAACGTATGTACTTTTACTCAACTTAAAGGAGCTATAGTCAACTTTTTCTTGAAAAACGGATGCTAAAATAAAAAGAATGTTTCAAAAATATTTCATGAAAAAATAAGCTTCATATATGTGTTTCTATTCAAAAATGACCACAAAAAGCGTAAAATAATGATAAAATAATCATTTTGGCCATTGTCAGACCAACACTTTGTTTACATTCTAGTCTATAGACTAGGATGTAAACAAAGTGTCGGCCCTACAATGAAAAAGTTGACTATAGCTCCTTTAAGTCAATTTAGTATTACAGACTATTACTTGTAAACTATTTTTATTCTACCTAAGGGATTCTGCCAATGCATTTCAATGGGAATTGGGTGATTTGCTGCCGCGAATTTCTGTCCAAAAACGCTCCATTCCCATTTAAATGCATTGGCAGAATCTGCCCTCATACTGTAGGTAGAATGAAAATATTGTATTTCTAAATTGCAGTATTGATACTTAAGAAATGTGAGGGTTTTTCCACCACTGACCATATGCCTCCCCCTTCCCGCTACTGTTCATATCAGCTAGCGTTGCGTTGCGGTGCTAATGCAACTTCATTATTATTGAATACAGAATGCGCAGTGAGAGCTCCATCCTTTTACCTTGGGACCATAATCAGGCCTGACGTGAGGTGATGCTGCCTCTCATCCACAATCTCTCTTGAGTGTGCATGTGCAGCGTGTTTGAAATGCAGTCCGGGCCTGGCCTGCCATCCGTCTCGGGTTTTAAGACACTGCTGCTGCGCAGCGCCGATGATTGACGACCCTCAAAACCTCGCTCTGGAAAGAAGAGGCGAGGTCCCCCGGTGGACATGTGAGGATCACAAATCTCTCCTCCGTCTCTCTCTCTCTCTCTCTCTCTCTCTCTCTCTCTCTCTCTCTCTCTCTCTCTCTCGCTCTCTCTCTCTCTCTCTCTCACTCTCTCTCTCCCCCTCTCTAGTATGTGTACAAAGTGTGCAGCAGTATATGTTACAGTTAGATTGGGTAACTCAGTTAGATCGTGGTAAGAGCACTACTCGTTTTGTCGTTCACCACACACCCCTAGCCTACTGCCACCTGGATCAATTCACTTTGATAGTCTCTTATCAGCGCACATGTGTAATTCTGCGTAATCACCATGAGATGGCGACAACAGCCATTCACTGGTGTAGTCACTGACGTCACTCGTTTGCGACCCCTCTTTCTTTGTTTATCTACTAGCCTAGCTCAGCTGTGTTTAGCGGCCATTAGCTTACTATGCCTAACTCTAACCCTAACCCTAACCTTAACCTCAGTAAAACTATGCCTAACCCTAACCCTAACCCTAACCTCCATGGGGTGAGACGCTATCATTCCTGCCGACGCTACGTTGTCGTTGTCGTTGTTGTGGATCAAAGCGACCGCTTGTTCCACCCCGTGCCGCACGACGAGTGGTGACATAGACATTTAAACATTTCACTGCTGCTGTCGAGCAGAAACCTAGTATCTCCATG
The DNA here is from genome assembly GCF_963921795.1 of Nannobrachium achirus. Classification (NCBI taxonomy): domain Eukaryota; kingdom Metazoa; phylum Chordata; class Actinopteri; order Myctophiformes; family Myctophidae; genus Nannobrachium; species Nannobrachium achirus. The sequence goes on along the minus strand of NC_137825.1, from coordinate 33,155,222 downwards.
TTTACGTGTAAATGAATGCTGTACTTCATCACACGAGGGTGCTGCGCAAAATTTGTGAAAATTGAATTGAATCATCTGTTTTCATACTAGGATTCGACCTGACAACGACGATTTGTTGTCACATGCTCTTTGTCTCCAAGTTTTCTCCCGTTTAAATCCCAGCGGCGAATGCAGCCAATTGCTCACAATGTGTTTTATGAGCATGTACATGGATCGGCTATTTTTGGCAAAGAAACTTCTTCTAGAGAGCCCACCACTCCTCCCACAACGCACGCGCATTTATGCATGCGCGCACGCACGCACGCACGCACGCACGCACGCACGCACACACGCACACACACACACACACACACACACACACACACACACACACACACAGCTTCCATAGACAACTCCCTAGCTGGTGGCTTCGGTTCCAACTGCAAAGACCCAGGCAGTGTTGTTTGTCCTGGACAGTCAGCTGGCCTTTAAGCCCCGCATTGCAGCAGCCACTCCGGAAGATTTACACTTCTGAAGTGACATCTGAAGGATCAGACCCTTCCTCACCCAGGAGTCTGCCTGGCTCCTTATCCAGGCCTCAGTCATCTCAAAGACTTGACTACCGTAACTCCCTCCTTACTGGCCTCCCGGCATGGCACACGCCTTGTATAAGCCCCTCCAAATGGTCCACAAAGCCGCAGCGCGCCTGGTCTTCAGCAAGCCAAAAATATTCAAGGCCTGATGCAACCCACTTACTTACTGACTGTACATCAGCTAACACAAGAATGCAGCACAAACCTTCCCTAAAACACTCTTGACAACACTCCACACATCCTAGTCCTAGACTGCATGTTCTTCCACCTGGCTCCCCAACTGAGGAATAAACTACCCGTTGCAGTCAGAACTGCAGACTCACCCCCAATATTCCACTTGTTAATCTGAAGACTCAACTCTTCAGACCCTCGACCCCCTAGCACAGGGGTGGGCAACTTTGATGATGGCGAGGGCCACTATATTTCCATCTTCACTCCAGAGGGCCACATTGCATATTGCTATAAGTCCTACTTTGTCATTCTAGTATCTCATACAAAAGAAGCAAAAATAGCAGATCTACAAGCTTAAAACGCATCGCGTTGCAATGCGTTTTGAGCTTGTAGATCGGCTATTTTTGCTTCTTTTATATTGGAATCCTGAATATATATATATATATATTTTTTTGAATTGGAGTCCTGAAATGTAACATTTTGATTTAATTTCAAACGCATTTAGTTATATAATACAAATGCAGTTACATAAAAAAATACTACTATACTAGTCATGTTAGGAATTGTAACAGCTGAATTCAATAATATATCAGTATTCCAGTATTAACCTGCGGGCCGCATTAAGCGAAGGTGGGGGCCGCATGTGGCCAGTTGCCCATGTATGCCGTAGCACTTCATTCTCTCTGTACCCCTTCTTACCACCTCTTTCTTTCCATTGATGCTATAACAATTGACCAAGACCTATGCAGACGTACATCTTGGTCACTTCATGGTTCACATGTTTTTGAGCGGTGCTAACCGCTCCTTTGCGGCTTTGTGTATCCCTATGTCCCTATGTCCATAGTACGAGACTAACGTCATAGAAAGTATGCAGCGACCGACGTCACCACAGCTGATGTCACGGACAGAGCGGCCCATACAAGGAGATATGCACGTGTGTTGTGTTTGATTGCGACCACAGGTCGCAAGTTTATATGAAAACTGGCACATCCACGTATCCGTGTATCTCTAAAGGTCACGCCTGACACTGGGGTTCCCCTGACACATCACTGTGATATCACAGGTGATATCACAGGTGACATCACCTATGTAAAAGTCCATATATGGGTATCCCCCGAGGGTCCGCATCAGTGTGCCGACGGGCCGGTATTCCAACACTAAAACTAACCCTAACTCTAACCCTAACCCTAAACTTAACCTCAGTAACCGTGACGAGTAACTAACCTGCCGACGCGGGATATTGAGCGGACCCCAACTTGATATGGGAATGCCCTATGGAGGAGGACAGCCCATATATGTGTGGCTGGTTCAGACAGGGATCTCCATGTGTGGGCATACAAGGGATGTACCATATACAGTACATGGATCTCCATATATGGTTAACAGGGGTCTCCATATATGGGTAACTGGTCCGATATACATCACTGGCCAGATGGCCAAGAATTGGCATGACCTCGCCCTTTAGGGAGAGGTTGCATGTCGCCCTGAGGCGTCTTACTAGTACCATGTGTACAGGTGCGATTTTTGTTGCTTAGATGCATCTTCCTCTACCACAAAGATAGCATGTTATTTAGACAGATGCAAGGTTCATTGATTACCTGTTATCATACTGTATAGTGTCAATATACAGAATGTTGTTAAGATAGCATGCTGTTCATACAGATGCTAGGTTCATTGTTTACCTGCTGGTATCTTAGTCTCTTTGAGGCCCTACTCCTTTCTCTCTGCACTCTGTTTATGTGATTATTAATCTTGTTTATTGACTAGAATTCAATAAACATGTGTAAGCTGCTCAGGATAAGAGAGTCTGCTATATGTCTATGTCTGAATTGTAAAGTGTGTGTGTGTGTGTGTGTGTGTGTGTGTGTGTGTGTGTGTGTGCGTGTGTGTGTGTGTGTGTGTGTGTGTGTGTGTGTGTGTGTGTGTGTGTGTGTGTGTGTGTGTGTGTGAGAGTTTGTCTAGCTATACTTATGGGGACTAAGCGCATGTTCACACAGTCACCTGCAGGGGACCTCTGACAGTGTGGGGACAAAATAGTAGGTCCCCACAATGGTTAGGGTTAGGGGTTAGGTTTAGGGATAGAGGTTAGGGTAAGGCCACAGGACTTGCATAAAAATGAATGGAAGTCTATGTAATGTCCCCACAAGTGATGTAAATATATAGTGTGTGTGTGTGCGTGCGTGCGTGCGTGCGTGCGTGCGTGCGTGTGTGTGCTATATCAATATGCTTCTGAGGGCCAAATGTGTTCCAACAAGTACAGTAGATTTCCTTTTTTAATTACACATTGTTAGGCTAGTGGATTCGATGTTTCGCTTTAGTGTTTCTTTCCGCACGAGAGACCACGAGTTCGAGTTATGCTTGATTTATATTTACATTATTTATACTGCAATATAGCCAATCTAAAGGGCTATGGGGGAGGCTATGGCTCAGGGTATAGAGCAGGTGTCCATGATCCGTAGGTTGGCAGTTCGAATCCCGTCTCCTCCTGTCCACGTGTCAAAGTGTCCTTGGGCAAGACACTGAAACCCACATTGCCTCCAATGAGTCTGTCAGTATTAGCTCGCCACCATTGGTGTGTGAATGTGGGTAGTGAGGACGCTGGCGTCGACTGTTCGCCGCTTCACCACCCAATGAATGGACCATTGTAAAGCACTTTGAGTTAGCAACTTGCTTAGAAAGCGCTATAAAAATGCAATCTATTAATTATTAGGGCATTCATGAAAGATAGTCCTAAAATGTGGATATCATCACAAGTAGGCCTATAGTAACACCAACACATGTGTCCGTGCATGTAAAAGAAAAGGAGAGGAATTGAAAAATAAATAAATAAATAGAGAAATTAGAGAAAAATTATTTACTCTGAGAATAGCAGGAATTGAGGCAACCTTCTGGATTCAAGGCCATTTTCATCATCCCCGCGGAAGAATAAAGAAAGATGATTTAGCCTCAGTGAAACACATCTTGGCAGCGGACCATGGCCAGCGGCTATGAAGGACCTTGATCCTCCCATCATGTCCCTCCGTCGTGTCATTTCATTAGTCTAATGACCCATCGATTCAGCATTTATACGCAACAAAACGTTGTATTGGAAGTGGCTGCGCGCCAAGTCCATCACAGGGACACGCGGCGGTGCGTCTTGGCAGAAGAGAGGTCAATTTAACACACAGTGGTTCTCAAACATTTTCATGTCAAGGACCCCCCGAACTGATGTGTATTTGACCGCGTACGCCCATCTGAGGAGATGGGTTTAATCAGTGTTGCGTTGGTGATTCAATGTTTGGGGGGGACGCGATTTGAATGACGTCACGCGCACGTCACTTAACACCTACTTTACAGGAGTTAACAGGTTCAGACAATGGTCTATTGATATGAATACACACCTTCGTCTGTAATATATGGTCAGAAGAAGATATTAAGCAGTTCAGAATCAGCATTATTGTCACATATCACAGGTTTACGGAAGTAAAGAAGTGGGTGAAATTGATTTCCTTGCATAGTTCCCATCATATTGTTTCCATTATTTCCATAGAAGAAACAAAGGGTAGAAGAGGAGGCTGTGGGACAAGGGGGGAAAGGAGACAAACTAAAACTAAAAACAAATAACTAATTATCTACATATTTACACATGGTACCTGAGATAAGATATAAAGGTGCGTGCCGTGCATAGCAGCAAATGTACAGTATACTCTGTCTGCATGATATACTTATGGACGTTAGTTAAAGTGCAAAAAAAAAACGAAAAAAAGACAGAAAAAAGTGCGTAGTCATGGGATTAAGGTGCAAAATGCTCATAAAGTTGACTGACACTGGTATAATCCGCAAGTGGGTCCATGAGGAAAGGAAAAAAAGGCACTTGTCGGTATAATCCACAGTTAGGCCAAGGAAGAGCTAAAAAAAATCAACTCACTTGTCACTGACATAATCCATATACAAGGTCCAAGGATGGTAGGTTTCGGTTTTGTTTCCCTTCCCTTCCATTTATTTTTATTTTTTTATTATTTTGCTTTTCCTCCTTACCTGCATATGCAGAGTCGCAGACAGACATAGATTCTTTTCAGTGGTGGAAAGTATCTTTTGTACTTTTAATGGACTTTTGCCCACAACAATGACTGTCGCTCTCATTGCAAATGAACCTTGAGACAGTAATTATGGAAATTAAAATTATTTTTTTGTTATGACATCCAAATAAATAAAATATATGCTGCAATGGCCCTGTCACGTGGAATAGAAGGGGGACTGATCATAACTCTGACCTTTCAATATTCCGACCAGGTTAACATTCACCAGGTTAAGCAGGTGTTTCCAGTGGTCGTTTTGTTTTTACTTAAAGCAGCACTATGTAACTTCCCTCCTCTACCCCGGATTTGAACCTGGTTTCTTTTCTCTTTTTTTTGTTTTTACCATTGAGCTAGTCTGCCTTCTTGCTCAGGGGATAAATTGAATCTTGACCATCCAAAACAGGTCCAAATTGTCAGATCCCATGTGTCTGATCCTGTGTGTAGTGATCTACAAGCTCACAACGTGTCACGCTTTGACACGTAGTTCTACTGGATCTCTTCTCCCTAACATTTTAGTACAGTTTTTATTTGTTGACAAAATTGTTTGGTCTTAGATTTAGTACTCATACAGTAGCTTAGTTCTTATTCCGTTTTTGAGCGGTGCTAACCGCTCCTACGCCTGACTTTGTGTGTCCCTCTGTCCGAAAAGAAAAAGAAAGGCTGTGAACTCAGCACAAACATTTGAGTTTGCCTGTCACGTATAGCCTATAGGCCTCATCAGTCACCAAGTGCACCTGCAGCAGAAGTGGACATCCGCCTCCCTAGATCTTCGTTTGCGAAGCAAAGCCATGATGAGTATGAAATTGTGTGTCAATATGTTCGTTTTAGTCGACGAAATCAACACTGCGCCACTGGGTGTCACATTTAATATCCTACATGCCTCAAACTCTGACAAACTTATGGCCCTCCAACTGACGGTCTTTGGGTGTCACCCTCCGCACCGCCCAGCCGCCATGACAGACGATGACAGTCCCCAGTCATCTTCTGAGGGTCTCCCCCCGGCATGCCGCCGCCCTTTGTCCCCCATTCATCTCACACCCCGCTCCTCTTTTTAACATATTGGCATTTCTGAGGTGCTTGGCGGAGGGTAATTGTCAGCCGAGCCCGGCGCGGGCGGCATCGGCGGCTCCCTCGTTTGTTGCGCTGACATTTCGCCTTCTGCTTGATTGTGTATTTAAACGGGAGGAGGACGAAAGCAAAATTAATTGGAGAGAGAGGAGGCCTAATCTGTCTGCTCGAAATGTCACCCCTGTATTGCCTCGTCCCGCTTTGACATGGTGGGTGGGACTGGGGGACGGGGGACGGGGGGGGGGGAGCGGTGGCGAAGACGAGAGACAGAGAGAGGAAGTCAAAAAGGTGTTAGGGGATTCAAAGGTGTATGGGCCGGCTGTGGCTCAGGAGGTAGAGCAGGTCGTGGGTCGGAGGTTCGAATCCCAGCTCCTCGTGTCCACATGTGGAAGTGTCCTTGGGCAAGACGCTGAACCCCACACATTGCCTCCAATGAGTCGATCAGTGTTTGACAGCTTGCCACCGTTGGGGTGCGAACCTTCGCCACTTCACCTCCAAATGAATGAATGCATGGCCCATCGTAAAGCGATTTGAGTTCACAACTTGCTTAGAAAAGCGCTAGAAAAATGCAATCCATTATTATTATTAGGGTCCGATATATATATATATATATATTTTTTTTTCTTTTTTTTTTTTTTCTTTTTTTTTACTTACGGTAAGTAAAACTATCAGTACTCTTGCAGAAATAGTCTGTTACAAGTAAAAGTACAAAAGTATTAGCATCAAAATATACTTAAAGCATTATGAATTTCACAAGTTTACAAATGTATTAAAATAAAGCCTTTGAAAATAGCAGATCCAGTAGGATCATACTCCCTACAACGGATTCAGGCACTATAAAAGGCAGCCTGATGCTACATTCGGGTCCTTTCCCACTGCCTAGAAACAGGAAGCACTGTGGTAAGAGTCAAACATATTATGTAAATATAATCAAACAAATCCAACGTGTATCCTTGTGTTGTGTGATATCATTCACATGGGAAATAACACAGGAAACTTAAAGGTCGTTATCGGTAACATCAGTATAGCAGGGTGAACTGCCACAGTTTTATATGTATATTGAACAAAGGAAAAGTATTAACAGCTTGTGACTAAAATGACATCTAAATTGGTTCCATTGTAACACAGGTTATGTTTTCCATTTCTTCAAAACAAACAGTTTTGGGCCTATAGGGTACGAGCTTTCCACCCACCAAGTTCACCAACAGTGTTTTTTTACTTTAGTAAAAGGATCAATATCACAATGTAGACATACTCTGGCTAGCTAGGGTTGAAGAGAAGTATAAAAAAATCAGTCCCAGTGTGAAATGAGGTGCTCTTTATGGGTTAATTTCATTAAACACCCCGCAAAGCTTGGCCAATGTGTCCCTGGGCATACAACAGACATTGAACGCTTTTTGCCAAGACGTAGGCCTGATGTAGGCCACACTTCAGAGCCCAACAGTGGGTGTGCAACAAACTTTGAGCGCTTTAATTTGTCTCAAGATGTAGGCCAGATGTAGGCCACACTTTGTGTCCCGGACAAAGCCAGATGTTGGAGCTTAGCTTCTTCCAGGAGCACTGCTCAAAAAATGGAAATACTCAAGTAAAAGTGCAGTGCTCTATCTAGTAAATTCCACCAACTGAGCAGCCAGACAATCTCACTAGCAGAATGGAGACCATTCCATTCCCCCACTTTCACTTTTTCACAATCACTTGCTTATCAATGACGATCCTCTCCTCTTCCACTCTTAAATGGCGTCATCTGGCCCCATTCCTGGGGGCGAGAGAGACGTTGAGGCAGCGATGATGTGAATGCGAGGGCCAACTCCACCTCAGAATAACACGTCTCCAGAACCTTGGGAGACAATTTCATGATTTCTCGATCCAGCAGCCGTCAATATGTGTTCCCAGCTATTTCAATCTGTGGGCACTATCGGGTCTGGAATGAAACTCTGTCGCTATATTATCATCGCTGTGGGGTGGAAACCTTGTATGTCCAAACAAGTTGCTTTTCCAAAAATGGAAATAAAGAACCTGTCGTTCCAATGAATCGAATGTTAGAGTTTAGTCACAAGCTCTTGTTAATAGACTTTTCGTTGGTTACATAGTTTATAAAACCCACAGACGCAACAACTTTTCACTTTAACTTAAAATATACTTTTTTAAAACAGGAGAAATTGCCATGTTGTGAGCTAGTGTATCAACTATTTTCACCACTTTTGAGTGGCACATTTCTTAACTCATATAGTGCCAATCCCGAGAAGACTTGTGAAAAATACTCGAGTATCACATGGTGCCAATCCCGAGTATACTCGTGAAAAGTAATATATTACTGTAACGGCGGATACATTACCGAGAACAATGGCCGGAGGTCCGGAGACGAAATCCGTCGCTGATTTCGCATCATCACGGCTCCACGAGCACAAAATAGTCCCATCCATAACATTGAGGTGGACGGGGGATCTCATCTTTAATGTCCATTATCTCAAAACTACACTTTAGAAGCTAGGATGGAGGCAGATGCTCGCTTATGTTACACATGTATAAAAGCTCCCGGTCCGCCATTACACAACTCCACGTGGACAACGATCGGTTCCGGCGCAGGACGCGATGACGTCAGACCGGAAGTGTTTAAGCTGTGGACTTCTGGCCTTCAAAATAAGATAACGGGGGTGATGCCAACCTGAGACTGGCATCGTGGACTTTATAATCCGTTAATTTCATGGGCACTAAATGAGTTAAAGTAGGACATTGATTTACAGGGGGAAAAAAGAACGAAAGAAAGGTTGGACTTTCAAGGTTTTCCTACCGACAACTATGATATAATGATTACACGTGCTCCAGTCGTCTGGTATTGGAGCTTTGAGTAAATGGCTTGCCTTTGAATACCAACCGATGCCAGAAAGTTCAATGCACAACACTAGACACCTTCAAGGTGTCTGCAAATGATGACCTGTGCTCCGTCGTCTGGTGTTGGAGTATATGGCTTGTCTTCCCCTGTGCGTTTGGATATCAACAGATGCCAGAATGTTCAATGCACTAGACTAGACACCGCCTTCAAGGTTTCTGCAGTCTTAAGACATTCTTTACGTCTGGCCACATTAGAATGCAGTAAGGGTGGAATTCATTGTCTGTGATATCTTTTCTGCAGCTCCATCTGCCTGTAATTGTCGCTGTCGGGCAGAAACCTCATATCTCCATGTTTCAACTAGTTCAGCTTGTAAAGCTGCTATTTTACCTATATTAGAACATGTTTGAAAGTAGTTAAAGGGATATTTCACTTTAAAAACTCTTCTACTCAGGCTATTGAGAGCACCCCAGACAGTTTTTTAAGTTGCTCGATTTGACAGCGGAACTCCATCTCAATATATTTTGTTCCAGAGACCCTGAGAAAGAAAGATTTGAGTTAACAAATGTTTGCTTTAAAAAATACTTTTCAAAGATAGTAGAGCTACAAGCTTGTAGCTTGTATATCTGCTATTTCTGAATGGCTAAAGTATAAAATAATGGTTAAAGGGGTTACAATCTAAAGGGACACAGATGCTTTCCTGGTCTTTAAGGGTTTAATGAAGAGTATCAATAAGAGCTGGTATTACTGTACATTGGATCTGTTGGAACAGAGGTTTTGTTTTCATTTTCTAAAAAGTAACAGTTCTGGACATACAAGGTTTCCACCCGAAATTAAGCGATATATATATTTTTTTCATCGCCCTTTTTAATCTCATCAGGACAAATACTGTGATAATTAGGTTTAAGTTCTCACCCCTAATGAAATCACTTCACATTTCCACAGCCAAAACCGTCTGCAAACCATCTCTTTTTCTCCTTCCTCTTCTTTTCTTAATCAGAGGTGATGAGAATGAAAAGGCAGTATTGTATCTGTGTCTGAGATCTCTCCACTGACTCGAGACCATATACAGTATGTTCATGGTTTCTTTTCAAGAAATTCCCAGCTGTGCAGGAGCGATCTTAATTGTGGCCCTGACTTTAACAATGCCAGAGCCATAGGCTCCTATAGCTCACTCACTCTACCCCAGTGGTTCTTAACCTGTGGGTCGGGACCCCCAGGGTCCCCACATGATTTTTGGGGGATCCCCAGATGCCAGTGAAGTGCCAATGAAAGACTTTTAAGACCCTTTAATGTCTTTAAAAAAGCATTAATGCATCAAACATTGGCCAAATTGTCAAATTTTATATGAAAGAAGCCTGCAGTCAGGGGGCACAGTGGCATAGGCGGTAGTGCCATCAAAAGGGCCTACCTTTCTTTGTTGAGTTTGCATGTTCTCCCCGTGTCCCCTAGGGTAAAAACATGCAGTAATCCTGGTCTCTATGCTGCCTCCCCCTGGCCAGCCGGAGCGCCTGAATGGAGGAATGGAACTGGTTGGAATAACATGTTCCTTCCACACACTCACTCCTCATGCACTGAAGGAAGCATGAGCTCAGTTCAGGGCTCTCCCCAGGTTGGCAGAGGGAGAGCAGCGTCCAGGATTACAGCTTAGGCAATTGGCACTGGGTGAAAAATGGGTTACAAAATCGTGTGATAAAAATGTAAGGGGAAAAAAAAGAAAGAAGCCTGCAGTCATCATAATAGTGACCCAGGACCCATTAAAATTGCATTATAAAACACAATGTGAGACACCAGAGGGTTAAGTATGTTTTGATGTCAATACTTTTGTACTTTTGCTCAAGTTTGTTTTGATTACTGTACTTTTACTTGTAACAGAGTGTTTCTACATTGCCGTATTCATACTTTTACTTAAACTTGATTTGCAAGTTTAAGTAAAAGTATTCAAACTTGTAAATCAGGTACATGAAAAGTACTTTTTCCCCCACGGCTGCTTTGCCAAACCGGTAAAACCTGCTGTCAGACACACCCACTCGGCTCATGTGGGCCAGGACTCACAGAAAGTGTGTTATTTCCTACTCTCTGTGTAGCACTGTGTGAGCGCGTACGCGTCTAAGTGTGTGTGTGTGTGTGTGTGTGTGTGTGTGTGTGTGTGTTTCTGTCTGTGTGCAGTGCACTCTGCCAAGGACGGGCAGACGCCAGCAGAGAGATTCAGCGAGACAGACGGAGACAACTTTGGAACGGAAGGTAAACCCATTCTTCCTCTTCTCTCCCGGCCCTAATGGCCTGCCTTTCCAAGTCACTTTGATGATGGAGGAGGGTGATGGAATTTCATTACTTATGATTGAAAACCGATGGGCTTCTGAAAGGGGAGTTGAGATGGAAAGGTGCTCTCAAAATGCCAGTGTATACCCAGGGGCGTCACAGGGGGGGAGAGTGGGACTGAGTTACTAGGGCCCAAGGTGGAGGAGGCCTTAATTATTTAGCTATTGAAAAATGGCAGATATACAAGCTCACAGTGCCGTGCTGCGAGCTTGTAGATCTGTTATTTTTGAAAAGTCGTGATAATATGTGCAAATCTTTGAATATATGTATTTTTTTAAGCAAACATTTGTAACTCAAATTGTGCTGCTTCCCTGGAACTAAATGTTTTGAGATGGGGAGTCCGTGGCCAAATACATATCATTTTGGGGGTCCTTCACATGAAAAAGTTTGAGCACCGCTGACATGGAAACATAGGAGGATTAGAAGGATTTGAAATATTCAAAGAATTTTCAAGATGTTTTCAAAAATAGCAAATCTACAAGCTCGCAGCATGGCACTCGGCGCCGCGCTGTGAGCTTTTATATCTGCTATTTTTCAATAGTTAAAGCACAAAATAGTTAAAGCTCATGGGGGGGCCCCGCAGTGAATCCTTGTACCCAGGGCCCAGGATTTGGTGTGACGCCCCTGCCCCCCCCACCCCCTGCCAGATGCCAAGCAATCTAATTTGCTGTCATCGGTAATAAATGCGCGAGGCCTCTGGATGGCGGAGATAAGGCGCTATTTCACCGTCGGGGTTATCACTTAATGTCTGATAATGTCGATTGGGAACAATTGTATCCGACAGTTAAAACAGGGAGACCTTAACTCCCCGGTAGGACAAATAATCACGGGAGTGGGAAGAGTTGTTAATCCGTCAGATCGGTTGGGACTTTACGCGATAAGGTGACAATATGGGGTCGCGAGCTTAGCATGTTAATGCCTATAATGCTCAGAGCACGAGGTATTAATCTCATCCGTAGCCTATCCCTTTAATTGAACTCTGTCATAGGTTCATGCGTGTAGCGTCCTTGCCTCTGTGTTTGTTTGTTTTGAAGGGACAAGTGTGATCTGTGGCTATTTGATTTGAGAGAAAAAGCTTTGACACTTCTAATCGTATATGGCATACATTAAGAGTGGCCTACCACACAAGGGTAAAACTGTTTGGTTCCTCAACCTTGTAGAAAGCAATGAATGACAAACAACAATTACATTATTAAATAACAGCAGCGATCGTAAGGAAGAAAATGTGTCATGCATTAGTCATGGCACACTTTGGGGTGCATGGATGGTTCCTCCTCCTAAATGTTATCCTTACCGCAATGTAGAAATACTAAGTAACTCAGTAAATACTAATACTAAGTCCTGCATCAAAACATATTTACCAAAAGTAAAAGTACTTGTTATGTGGAATATCCTGTTTCACAAGTAAACAAAATGTATACAAATCCTTTGACAATAGCAGATCTACAAGCTCACAATGTGTCACTCTGCGACACACTGTAATCTTGTAGATCAGCTATTTTCAAACAACCCTGTATAAAATGGGACATAAGAGGTTAATGCATGGATAATAATCTAACTGTATCAAGTAACATGTACGTTTTCTTTGTAATGGGAGTAAAAGTACAATATTTGCCTCTGAGATGTACAGTGGAGTAGATAAATACAGAAATGTTCAAGTGAAGTAAAAGTAACTCAATATTGTACTTAAGTACAGTACTTAAGTACATGCACTTACGTACTTACTTACTTTGCACCTATGTCCTTAACATGTGCATTAGTTTAGTGTTAACTAGCAGCCAAATGTTACACAAGTCTTACTGTACGTTAACTTAGCCCACTGGTTCTCAACTTCAGGACTGGGGACCACCAGGATCTTACAGGTCTGTGTAACTGACCCATATTTTACAGGATTTCGCAGTATACTTGGACAGATCAGACCCGCACACTGCTGCTTGCAAGTTCAAGATAGTTGTTTAATAAATAGAGCAACGTTTCGGTAATGCTTCCTCAAGCATTAAGGTCTCACGACCGAAACGTTGCTCTATTTATTAAACAACTCTCTTGGGCTTGCAAGCAGCAGTGTGCGGGTCTGAACTGTCCAAGATTCCTATTTAAACTGGGGGTCCTTGAAATGAAAAAGGTTGCTATATCACTGAATTAAATGCTGGAACCCCCAATCTACACTATAAAATCCTGTTTATTTTAAACTGTGAGCCTACCCGTAAGTGTCCATTCAGACCCCTTGTGGTCCCTGAACCCTAAGTTGAGAACCAGTGATCTAACCCCTCACTTGTTGCGTCCAATCTCCTCAATCTGTTGTTTTGTATTGAGATGACACAAGATCCACCCTAACAGGCCATGCAGTGTCTGAACCTGGAATGTTGCCTGAGGTTTAGCATACATTCAGGAACAGCTAGGCGATCACCTGAACACGCCCCAGGGAAAAGCCAATGAGCAAGCTTTTCCAAAGAATGACACAAATAAAAACAAGTCTTGTGCCTTTGTGACACCAGAGACTTAATGTGTTGTCTTCTTAAACAATGGCTGAGTCATGCACTATAGTCATTGAGGGAACAGAAGTCAACCAGTTCGTATTGGTACCTGCCCATAATTTGTTTAACTACGCATTATATGACAAGCAAAAATAGTCTACTAGCTCACACGTTGTTTGCTTTGTGACCAACACTTTGAAAGTTTGAGGGCATTTTCGGATGTTTTCACCTACAGTATAATGACATGCCTAAAAAACAGTGAAGCGTGGATAATATTTCATTTCTCTTTGCACGAAAGGGAATAGTCTAGTTTTGTAATTGGATAAACAAACAATTTGTAAAAAAAAAAGAATGTCCAAAATAGGGACTGTGTGTGTGTGTGTGTGTGTGTGTGTGTGTGTGTGTGTGTGTGTGTGTGTGTGTGTGTGTGTGTGTGTGTGTGTGTGTGTGTGTGTGTGTGTGTGTGTGTGTGTGTGTGTGTGTGTGTGTGTGTGTGTGTGTGTGTGTGTGTGTGTGTGTGTGTGTGTGTGTGTGTGTGTGTGTGTGTGTGTGTGTGTGTGTGTGTGCGCGCTTGCCAATGCCTTTGAAATAGAGATCCGAAAAAGGTCACACGGGACATTACTCCAGCCTAGGCCTTGTTAGCAAGAGAAACATGACATGTAAACAATGCTGTGCAGACTTGGATATATATTCATTCTTTTTCTCCACATTCCCATACCATGTTTTCTCCATCTCCCAGACACCCTGACCCAGCTAACCTCCAGCCCACCTCATTCCAGCGTCTTCATTTGAAGCCTTTTTGCTCCCTCCAGTCCTCACCCAACCAAACGACCAAGCCATGGGCCGGGGTGCGAGCGAGGAATGGAATGAGAAGCACGCGGACACAATACAGAGCCAGCCGCAGCACATGGAGCACAAAGCACAGCCGACGGCGGTGGCGAAGGAGGACGACGGGGACTCGCAGAACGGCTGCATGAAGTGCTGCATGCAGACCAAGAACTGTCTGATGAGCGGGGAGTGCGGCCGCTGCCTGCAGATCGCCAGCGTGGTGTCGTTCTGTGGCATGTGCATCCGCATGTGGGTCTAATGTAAGTGCAGGGCCAGGGCCATTGATTCATCCTCATTTATTTGCAAGTGAAAGCAGTGGCTTATATAAGATTGTATTGCCACTGCCGGGTGGAAACCAAGGGAAAACCCTCTCACTCGCACTTCCGCGTTCTCCTCAAGGTAAATAGAGAGGTAAAGACAGCCGAGACTATCCACCGTTTCCTGTCTGGGAACCAAATCTCGCGATACTTCGGAGACAGAAACGATTATTATTTACTGTTATTATTATTATTTCATTATCTACTGTGCACATCGAAAAGCAAGTGATTGTAAAAATACCTTTGATATGTCTTCTTTTATATTCCTGAACAGATTAGATGACAAAGGTCTCAGTAGTTCATAAATAGTTTTTGTTCCAGGTTTGTTCATGAGCTGATCAAGCCAGCTCCATTCACTGACGCGACCACGGTTTTCCCAACGGCCCTGAGCGCAACGGTTGCTCTCAGGGTCACCGTGAAAACTGCGGTCGCTTCAATGACATGTATTTTATCGTACTTCCGGAGCGAGTTCTGGCACCCATGGTGAGCCCCATGATGCATGCTCAGTGGTCACGTGTTTCCCTTCCTTCTAAAATAACTTCCTTGGTTCTCCTTCAGCCTGCTGTTCCTGTTAATGGCCCTGCAGAAGTGGCTATTTCCCCTTCTACCGGTCGGAATACTTTACCAGTAAGACTCCCTAATCGGGAGATAAGCGACCGTCAGGTCGCAGCGTGATTTTAGGGCAAAATGTGTAGGAGCAGTGTCCAAAAATGTGGTTGAAAAAAATCGGCCTGATGGTGGTGCTGAGTGTAGACATAGTGTGTACCGATTTGTTTGATTTTAGGGCAAAATCTGTAGGAGCAGTGTCCAAAAATGTGTTTGAAAAAATCGGCCTGAAGGTGGCGCTATATGGGACAGATCCATGTTGATGAGATGAGTGTAGACATACTGGCCCTCATTTATCAACGTGGTGCAGATCAAAATTTGGGTGTACACCGAAATTTAGGGAAGTCTCGACATTTATCATTTCAACTTGACTTTGACGTTGGCGTAGGGTAGGATCAAATCTCACGTCAAGTCCAGAGGTGGTGTAGGATTCATCCTACACCACTTTGTTCCATTGTAGACGTGCGGAGCAGCATTGTGTAACTATTTGACAGGCAATGGACACATGTATACACTCGAAAATGTATATCCAACACAATAATAAATAATCCTGTGAAAATATAACATTTTATAAAAGTATATTATAGCCAGCTACATCATGGACATGCACGCCGATTTTATTTCCAAGTTACAATGACAAGCAATCAAAATCTAGCAACATGGAAGCAATCTACTGTTAAGTCCTTTAACAGTCTATATTTTAAGATTGCAGACCTGGCTCAGAACAAGCACATTATAGCCTACGAACGCATGCGAGAGCATTTTCGGGACCAGCGCGGCGCCGCTGTGATCTACCGTGAGGCGTGAGCCTTCAATTTATACAGTGACGCGAGTCCTTTTTTTTTTTTTTTTTTACAAATTTTTATCCCACAATTTTGTAACCCATTTTTTCACCCAGTGCCAATTGCCTATGTAATCCTGGGCTCTGCTCTCCCTCTGCCGCGCCTGGGGAGGCAACGGACTGACCTCATGCTTCCTTCTATGCATGAGGAGTCCAAGTTGCTTCTTTTCACCTGACAGTGGAGATTTCCCTGGTTTGGACGTAGCGCGTGGAAGGAACACGTTATTCCAACCAGTTCCTTTCCCCTCCATCAGGCGCCCCGGCTGGCCAGGGGGAGACGCGAGTCCTTTTAAATATGGATAAAACCCGAAGCTCCAAACCTGGCTGTGCCCAGCCCCGCGCACGCACGCTGCGGATGATTTATTTGGGGGTCCACGGCCCACCTGGGAGAAGACCAGCCCGCGCAGGAACGGTACATGATCGCTAGTTCAAGCACTCAAAAGTGCATTGCGCTCGTCACCGAAATTGGGTTAAATTAATATCCAAAACGTAACCGTGGGGTCTCTCAATTTATACAGTAGATACTGTACACTATGCTGGAGTTAATGATGAAACCCGACGTGGGGAGCCTTGAGATCATGGCCATGGGGAATATGATTGCTTGTAACCAAATGAGCGCGCTCTGTCTGCCCACGCACGGCACGGGTAGGCAATGGTTTAAATTAATATCCAAAAGTATTCATGGCAGTGACCAGTGACTTGTGTCATTCATGTCGGCTGCGGTGCTATAGCCTCCTTGTCAAAGATTGTACCGTTGGTTAATCCCACGTTTCCACTGTCAAAGACTGCTGTGTAAACCAAAATGCTGCTGTTCCAAGTAGCCTAGTTGCGTGTGTAGGTGTGTGCGTGCGTGCGTGCATGTGTGCGTGGTCTGTGTGGGACGCGGACATGGCTTTTCTTTGGTTGTTAGGTCGTATTCGGGTTGTTCTGGTCGTAAAATGGGGGCGTTTCGAGAATAATTAAGGGCGTGTTATTTAAATTTCAGCCTGCGCATTTATCAACGTTGGGATCAAATGTACACCAGGTGTGTCTGTTTAGGAAGCATTGATAAATGCCGTGCACACGTTGCCCTACGCAAAATTTGGTGAAAAAAATAGACCATTTTTTACACTCCATTGATAAATGAGGGCCACTGTGTAGCGATTTGCGTGATTTTAGGGCAAAAATTGTAGGAGCAGTGTCCAAAAATGTGTTTTAAAAAATCGGCCTGAAGGTGCCGCTATATGGGACAGATCCATGTTGATGACATGAGTGTAGACATACTGTGTACCGATTTGAGTGATTTTAGGGCAAAAATTGTAGGAGCAGTGTCCAAAAATGTGTTTTGCAAGAATCGGCCACATGGTGGCGCTAGAAGAGGGCCATGTGAGAAATGAGGGGTGGGTTCTCCGCGCCGCCAAGGCGGACAAATAGGTACCGGCCCCGGCTCTCCCGGTCGCTCCTAGCCCGAGTTACGGCATTTTATGTGCGCTGCAGTGGCAGGGGGTCCTCCACTGGGGGCGCCACCACTTTTGCATCCGTTCTGGAGCACCAGGAGTCGATGGTCCCCGGGAATTCCCCGTGAGCAGCCCCGTTGGGGTGGTCATTTGGTCATTTTTGCACATTTGGTCATTTTTTACATCTGTGGGGCCCCTGAGCTCCGGGGGTCCTTGGAGGTTGTAGTTTGGCAGGCAAGGAGTGTGTGCAAAATCTGGCATGGATCGGGGCAACGGTTGCGGAGATATGAGCAGGGCAAAAGTGTGACATGTGACGTGTGACAGACAGACTGACGGACGGACGGACTGACTGACGGACTCACAGTTTGTGGAAGTTTTGATAGTAACTGCGACCTGACAGTCGCAATAATCTCAATACTATAGTTAAAGGGATATTTCACTTTGAAAAATAATAATAATATGCTTTTGGGAACACCCAGGACAGTTTTTGAATTGCTTGATCTAGTATTTTGAAATTTGATATTCTTTTCCCCCCATTTGCTATACAAACCCATTGTAACTTCAAACTCCATTTTAACCATAATGGATTCAATGAAAACACCGTCCTTTTTTCTGGTGACTCCTGACACCCTCCGAACGTGTTTTTTTGGTGAATGAGAGATATATCGATATCGTCGATACTGACATATCGGTGTGGTTGTACTGATACGCCCTTTTAGCTGTCTACTGACCTCCTGTTGCATGCAGGCACAGCACTAAGTGAAGAGTTGGAACGTTTTCGTTGTTGCGTTTTCTTCCCTCTATATGTGGGATTTTCATCAAATGTCAATATCCACCCACATAAGGTGGTTGCACACTGCTGCGTTTTTCGTTGCGAAATGCGTTTTTCAGGGCAAGGAGAGAGAGGGAGATAGAGAGAGCAAGGGACTGAGTGGTGCGCGAAACGGGCGGCAGTGTGCAAACGTGACTGACATAAGTGAGGTTGATTTTTTTATTTGCGTTCTCCGAAATTCACTCCGATATTCGGCCCGAAAAACGCAGCAGTGTGCAACCAGCTTTAGACATAGGATTATTTATTCCACTTTGACTGAAGAGAGTTGAGATAAAATGTATTCCAAACCCGCTTCGGTTTCTATCACTTAAAAAAAAACATGTTGGCCATCTGTTGCATCAACATGTCATGTCATTGCTCGTTTCCAGCGGTGGAAGAAGTACTCACATTTTTTTACTTTGTAAAAGTATCAATATCACCATGTAGATGTACTCTATGTGGCTGAAAGTGGTTAAGGTATGTTTTGTATTGTCAAAATCTACAACGTAACTAGCAAATATACGTTTTTAAATCATTTTAGTGGAGAAAAAAGTGCAATATCTGCCTCTGAAATGTAGTGGGAGTAGTAAAGTAAAAGTATTGAAAATTGGAAACGCTCCGGTGAAGTAAGCGTACTTAAGTTCAGCACTTCAGTAAATGTACTTAGTTACATAACATGACTGCAAACTGTTACACATGTACATGTCATTGCCCATTTCTGCTATTACCTGACTAAGCCCCCCCCCCCTCTCTCTGTCTCTCTCTCTCTCTCTCTCTCTCTCTCTCTCTCTCTCTCTCTCTCTCTCTAACCTCAGACACGATGATCTTAAGAGTGATGTCTTTATTCCTGATGCGTTGCTCTCCTCCAACCGCCCAGCAGAGGAGCTTCACTCACTCTAATCTGTGCTGATGCATGACTGCTCCAGCATCAGAGCGCAGCCATGCACGTCTCATCCACAATCATTACTATTTAACATTATCGTCACTGTCAGGCAGAAACCTTGTACTTTTTACTTTTTTTTAATTTATTTGTAAACTAAAGGCCTGCTTCATCATACCAGAGTGTAGCACAAAAATAGCAAAAATAGCAAATCTGCAAGCACACAATGACTTCGCAAGGCGTTGTGTGCTTGTTTTTTCACTATTCTTTTCACTATTTCAATTGTTTTCACTTAACTATTTTCACTATTTTAAGCGGTTTTTAAAATAAAAAAGGGAAGGTTTTTGACAAAAGTACAAGGTTTCCACCCAACGACTCTCTCTCGCTCTCTCTCTCTCTGTAGTATTTAATGTATATACACTGTATGTCTGCTTCTGTGAAAAGAAAATGTTGAGATTTATCTTAGTTATTAGATTTTATTATTAATTATTCGATTTTTAAATAATAAAATATAGTATTTGTTCAGCCCTGTTTCCGTTCATTGCTTGCTAAGTAAAGGGTCTTATTTGATTAGAGCTGGCTGGACAATCTTTGAAGCAGCACTATGTAACCTTCCTCTTCTACTCCCGGATTTGAACTTGTATTCCTGCTCAAGTGCAGATTCTTTGTTTTCCCATTGAGCTGATAGAGGATAAATTGAAATTTGTGTCCGATCCTGTGTCTAGGTGAGTGAGACATGACCTTTGACATGATAAATCGCAATAGAAGAGCTGAATTGTATATAGTCACTAAAACTGTCAAATAATTGTAGTGGAATAAAAAGTTAAATATTTGCAAAAAAAAAAAAAACTGAAGTACTTTCCCATCACTGACTACACTTGACAGGCACAATCTTTAACCTTTAGAGGGGAAAAATACCCGGCTCTCACAAGCTCACGAGGCGTTGTGAGCTTGTAGATCGGCTATTTTCGGCAAAAAGGTTTGGTGTTGAGGGGAAAAAGAACAGACTTAAGTATAGAGTAAAAGGTCAAGTTCATTAGGTAATGACGGCTCAAGTGGTTAGATATCTGAAAACAGAAATTGGCATGAATCCAAAATACACTGATGACTGCTGCCAAACGATGAAACTATATGGAATCTATGAAAAGGTTGTAGGGGTCCCTGCTTCATCTCCCTCTCAACTAAGGGGTCCTTGGCCTGAAAACGTTGAAATACGAGGAAATATTGGTCAAATGGAGCCTTTTCCAGACTGAGAAGTGACAAAACAAATCCACTGAACGTAGCTTAGCAGGCTGGTATCCAGGCTACTTTTTTTCTCCCTTCAAATGAACAATGTTATACGCACACCAACCTGTATTGTCTTTCACTAGCCAATCTGTGAATTGTAAAAAAACAAAACAAAAACACTAGCTATAAAATAATCTTTAACCTCCAGGGGCAAACTCGTTTGAGCCACTGAATAACCAGAACATGTGTGAATATACGAAACATTCTGTCTGGTTCATCCTGTATTTTACAGTTTACGGCACTGCAAAAGAAATATGCCACGAACATACGTGCTCTGGTTTATTAAAAAAAAAAGAAAAAAGTTCACCTCCGGGGGCGAGCTTGTTTCAAACTCTGAATATTCAGAACATATGGTTATGTTAATTCGACCAAACACTCTGGTTGTTTGCTGTGTTTTACAGTAACACCACCAAACAGAACTCTAAAAGAAACATGGAGCGAGAACAGGCAAGCTGTTTGATAGCGTTCTTTTGCATGTTGCCAAAGTACACAATCATGTTTGTGGTATTGTCAGAACAATGAGTTTTTTTTATTGTTTTTTTATTTTATTTTATTTCCGACCTACCTGCCCCTTGGAATTTCAATTGTATTTTCTCTTACCACAGCACTACACCTGTTTGTTTAACTACTGTACATTACATTGTTCATATTTTAGTATTTTAATAACCCATTTAGGCCAAGAATTATTGAATGCTTTAACCAGTGAAAAATAGCAGATGTACAAGCTCACAGCGCTGCGAGCTTGTAGATCTGCTATTTTTGAAAAAGTCGTGAAAATGTGTGCAAATCTTTGAATATATATATTTTAAAAGCAAACGTTTGTAACTCAAATTATGCTTCTGGGTGGTCCCTGGAACTAAATATTTTGAGATGGGGGCCCGTGGACAGATTATTTTGGGGGTCCTTCACTTGAAAACCACTGACATAGTGGTCTCTCAAGAACAGACTAACTGAGCTCCAGTTAAGTGAAAAGGACCCTTTCTTTGACGATGGCTAGCCAGATTGCTGACAGAAATAGTGGATTCAAAAGACACTTATAGAATCGGGTCCAAATTCAAATTTTCAAGATTTTTCGAAAATGGCAGATCTACAAGCTTGCAGCGCGGCACAGAGTGCCGCGCTGCGAGCTTGTATATCTGCTATTTTTCAGTAGTTAAAGCATAAAATAATGATACACAATAATGTGTACCCGTTCTGAATTTTATAGGGCCTTTTGTGTTATCGTTTTAACAATAAATGTAAACCGTACCTCTGTACAATCTGCAAACTGTTAAAGTGTTCAATCAATCAACTACTCCTGCTACGTGGAGGCGGTCTTCTCTCCCCAATGCAAAAGTGGGGCCAAAGTTGCTGTATAATCAATGCAGCCGGAATTTATATTATCAAAGAAGCACAGTAGCAGTGTTAAGGACAGATAAAGACAAATTACTTAGTCATGTAGTCTACACTCTACAGCATGAGAGCAGTTAGGGGGCTTGCACTTGAAAATGTGTATAATTGAAATGTATTTCAAACCTTGTTCAGTTAAATCTCTCTCAAATGCTAGGAGACCTTATAGTAACTCATTTCAGTTAAAGTTTTGCCCTGCCCGCCCACTTGCCCTGCAGTCTTTTGGTAAGTAATATCAGTTGCCTAACCACTGTGACAGCACTCTTCAGAAATGTACGTCCCACATTGCAACCTCACCTCATTCCCAGTTACACACAATTTATTGCGACCGTCAGGTCGCACTTACTATCAAAACCTCCACCGGCTGTCTGTCCGTCCGTCACACGTCACACTTTTGCCCTGCTTATATCTCTGCAACTGTTGCCCCGATCCATGCCAAATTTTGCACACACACTCCTTGCCTGCCAAACTACAACGACCTTTTCTCACATGGCCCTCTTCTAGCGCCACCATGAGGCAGATTCTTGCAAAACCCATTTTTGGACACTGCTCCTACAATCTTTGCCCTAAAATTACGCAAATCAGTACACAGTATGTCTACACTCATCTCATCAACATGGATCTCTCCCATATAGCGCCACCATCAGGCCGATTTTTTAAAACACATTTTTGGACACTGCTCCTACAGATTTTGCCCTAAAATCACGCAAAAAAGTGCTTGTCAGGGTGGATGCAGATCAAAAATGTGTCTTGAGGAATTATTCACTACTGTAGATAATCAGTGCAGATTCATCTGTCCTCCACAATACAGTAGGTTGATGAAAATATTTCCAGAGGTGGCAATCAATAATTAACACGACTTAATTAAACCAGTAAGACTCCCTAATCGGGAGATAAGCGACCGTAGGTCTCGCTAGAAGAGGGCCATGTGAGAAATGAGGGGTGGGCAGTGGCGAAATTAGACCTTATTCCCCATGGGTTTTCAGATCAAAGGGGCCCTGGGCTCAGGGGCCCAGGGACCAATGTGAGCGGGTCAGTCCGACGGCTAAGACCCACAATTGTCGGGTCTTGTCTAGCACAGATTGACAGCCATACACTACAATGATTAATTCAGAGTGGAAATCATAGGCTAACAATAACTGCTGTGAATAGCCTAATGAACAACTACATGGCAGAGTTCTGTGCATTCGTCTATATTATTTAATTTTAGACAATAGAAGGAGCCAACAAGCCAAAAAGGTGAAGCAGAAGAATCAACCATGAGTGATTGGCATGACAAGCATTCTTATATTGCCAAAGCATTACATACAGTATGATACAAAATAAAATAATCTCTCCCTTTCCATATCACTGCTTTAAAGTGACTCTCTCTCTCTCTCTCTCTCTCTCTCTCTCTCTCTCTCTCTCTCTCTCTCTCTCTCTCTCTCTCTCTCTCTCTCTCTCACACACTCACACACTCACACACACACACACACACACACACACACACACTCCTTGTCTCCCTCTCTTTCATGTGCAGTGCCACTGTGCCACGCACCCAGGCACCACGAATCAAACATACACGCGACAACCGAAGCACCGAAATGAAGTGCAAGCGCAAACACACGCGAACACTGGAACACCACCACCAACACAATCAAAACAAACACACGCAGGCACGCGGTCACGTTGTTACACAAAAAGACAGACAGCTTAATGGCCCATTGGCTGCACATCAGTGGATTACACTGATTACAGCAAGATAAATTCAGATAGACCTACCTTTGCTTTAGGTCCAGAGTCTCCTCCAAAAAGCAAAGCAAGCATCCACACCAACAAAATATACGATTTTGTGGTCTTTCCATTTGTTATTTTATATCCTTTGGACGTGCACCCAGTATCTTGACTTCCACGTTTTCTCCCGCGAACATGAGCGTTTGTTTCCCTTCCCCAGCTTTCACTTGTTGACAAGTTGGCTGACAAGTTTGAATAGCACATTACCGGATGTTTATGATTGGCGCTTCCTCACGATAATGCGAAAATAAAAGCTTTTGTACTTTTATGAGGGGGCCCACAGATTAGGAGAGTAGAGACTCCTAATATATCGGAAATGACAATAGCCTATGAATTTATTATATGTAGGACTATATAATATGGAGCGCATTGGGCGTCTATTGAAAACAAATTTTATTTTGACACTAGGGGGGGCCCTTGGGTTTATAAAACCCAAAAACCCGTCCAAATTACGCTTGTGGGGGTGGGGTCTCCGCGTTGCCTTGGCGGACGAATAGGTACCGGCCCCGGCTCTCCCGGACGCTCCTAGGCCGAGTTAGGGCATTTTATGTGAGCTGCAGTGGAGGGGGTCCTCCACTGGGGGCGCCACCACTTTTGCATCCGTTCTGGAGTACCAGGAGTGGGTGGTCCCCGGGAATTCCCCGTGAGCAGCCCCGTGGGGGTGGTCATTTGGTCATTTTTGCACATTTGGTATTTTTTTTTACACCTGGGGGTCCCCCAGGGACCTGGGGGTCCCCCTGGAACTCCGGGGGTCCTTGGAGGTTGTAGTTTGGCAGGCAAGGAGTTTGTGTGGAAATTTTGGCATGGATCGGGCCAACGGTGGCCGAGCTATGAGTAGGGGGAAAGTGTGACGTGTATGTGGTAATGTTTTTACACTTGGGGGTCCCCCAGGGAGCTGGGGGTCCCTGGAGCTCCGGGGGTCCTTGGAGGTTGTAGTTTGGCAGGTAAGGAGTGTGTGTGCAAAATCTGGCATGGATCGGGGCAACGGTTGCGTAGATATGAGCAGGGCAAAAGTGTGACGTGTGACGTGTGTGACGGACAGACGGACGGACAGACGGACACCTGGTGGAGCTTTCTGTAGTAAGTGCGACCTACGGTCGCAATCATTGCACCGCACATTTCATAGCAAAATACTGTATACACCGTGGTGATGAATCAAAAATAAATTGCATTCGTCGGCTGCAACAGAAAACATTTTATAATAATATTCAGAGAGTTCAGAATAAACAATTTGATTTAATCATCTGCTGCCATTACCGTTAAGCAGATGTCATGTTTTGTATTAATTTATGTATTTATTTGACCAAATGGTGAAAGTTGAGTCTGGCTTTTGGAGAAAGTTTATTCTAGCAGAAATCGAAAGGAAGCGAGGCGGCAATTCTTGTGATTATGAATGAGGGCCGATATTTTAGCAAAACGCGGAGGCGCAGCACGGGGGATGACAATGGCGTGATAAACCGAGAGACGTTTACTGGAAGGTCGCGGCGCGACATTTACCTCTAATGGACACAGAAGAGGGACTAATTCAAGGACTGAAATGCCTCCATGAGAAATATTGGTCTAATTCAGTAGCAGCCATTATGTTCTTGCCTTCGCGACGAATGCGCTAGTGCTGGGATACCGGCAAGCTTTTCAGCGACACATGAGAAAATGCAAGGGGGTGGACGATTTCAGCTATGTTAAAACCCTCACAAGGTAAAATGCCTTGCAGTGCTTTCAGTGAATGGCAGAAAATAACATTCCTTTTTATTATCAATGCTCCAAGAGACTGTGTTCCATGATTCCAATATAGGTATTATTTAGACAGAAATAATAACTTTTTTTTTTACCATTGAGCTAATAGAACCTGTCTGCTTTGCTCAGGGGATGAATTGAATTATGGTCAAGATTCCTGTCAGCAGGGACATGCTGGCCTGCTGGGCCCCTGATTCAGCCCGGGAAAAAGAGTTGGAGAGGCCCTCATTGCGCGCTATAGAGAGAGATCTCTCTATAGCGCTGCTGCTACTCAAAGATTTGCCATTTCAGATCATAACAAGTGACAAGCCAGTGGGCCAATTACATGAGTTGTATTTCGTTGCTGTCGGGTGGAAATCTTGTATGTCCAAAACCGTTTGTTTTGTATTTATCATTTTAAAAATGTTTTAAACTAGTGAAAACAGCCGATCTACAAGCACACAACGCCTCGCACCGCGAGGCGTTGTGTGCTTGTAGATCTGCTGTTTTCACTACTTTTGTGTGATGGCCTTGTATGATGAAGCAGCGGCTTTGCTTTGCGAAAAAATGTACAAATTTGAAACTTGGAGATAGGAAGGCCGAAATCTTTTTCCCTATTGGCCGGCCTGGACCGGCCGGGAATGAACCGGCCGTTCGGGAGTTGTCCCGCTTTTCCCAATGGCCAGCACGTCCCTGCCTGTCAGATCCTGTATCCACAAGTTTCCAGCGTCCCATCGTGCATTGCACAGAAGGTGCAGAGCCGAGCCGAGTGTGATAAGCTCACAGCGGTCGCCGGTCACATCTGTGACGCGACATGAACTTGTATGTCAGCTGTTCTCAGCTGTTCTCTACACGCTTACCGGTTGTGTTCCACACTTAATTCTACTGTCAATTCCTGCGAAAACAGGTGGATACTGTAGTGCAGGTGAGACATGACTTTTGACATGATCCAAATGTCTCAATAGAAGAGCATGGAGACTAAATACAACAACCCAGATTGTATAAGTTATTTGTATTAACATACTCTACCATACAGATTGGACAAAATTACCTTTTATTCATTAAAAGAAGAAGTGACATGGTGCCGCTTTAATAATAACAAATAAATGCACAGCATTTCAACAATAAAGGTCAATACTAGATAAATTACCATAGGTTCAGAGGACAACATGTCTGCAGTTTGAGTGTTTCTCTAGGGTTATGTCCAGGCTATTTTCATTTAAATGTGTAATTTGAATTGACTTGTTCCTGTGCTGTTTAAACGTAAGTCACTATCATTGAGGCTCTAGCCATTGTGTTTCACAGTCCTAAGCTGTGTAATTTTGTCTGTCACTTGGCCAGTTGTAAAATAAACTGGCCAATGTCTCTCTCTCTCTTTCTCTCTCTCTCTCTCTCTCTCTCTCTCTCTCTCTCTCTCTCTCTATAGGTCGTCCTCAGTCCATCGTCGCTTCAAGTCATCCCGGTTCTGCATACATCCTGCCAGCTCGTTGGTGCTTTGCGCTCCTGCGTCTTTCTTGAGTAAATCCACGTATGTTAGTGCGGGACGTCCTTGTGACTGGTGCCCATGTGTTGGTTCCCACAGCACCAGTTTGCTGGCTGGCTGCTCTTGGTGTCTTTGGCTATTTTATCATTCACCCTTGGTATTCCAACATACAGATTCTTGTTGGTAACACATGTTTACTCTTGCTGATGTTGAGTACTACACACAACATCCTGGTGTAGCACCCATCTAGAGACTTCTGCACAGTTGGCATCAGGGTCCAGCATTCACTGTTTACTGGTAAACTAAAGGTTATATACACAGGCAGCCCAAATCTTTTTGGCATTTAAAGATTTGAATCAGATTGGCTTTATTAACTTTGAAGAGGAATCAGATTTGGACCATTTCCCTTGGTGGTTGGAAAATGCAAATCAGATTTGAAATGTGATTTCTATAGATATGTCTCAGTCTGGACACCGGAGCCGGATTTATACTTCATCGCATGGTGGTGTCTCTCGCTGAAAGCAGCCAGGCTACAAGCTGCATGTTGTTTTATAACACTATGGGGTGGACAATCAGCCATACGCAAAGATCAGATCTGACTGTGTTCAGGCGCGTAGCTATAGGCAATGCAGGCAATGCAGTCGCATTAGGGCCCGCTCCCAAAAAAAGAAAAGAAAAAACCTTTATTTTGAAATGCCCACCGGATTGAGAGGAAACTCTACTGTCCCACTTGACGCCTGCATTCGCTCTTCTGCGTAACATTAAACAACATGCTGTACAGGCTTCATGGAATATAAACATAAAACTTTGGGGCAACAGTTAATATTTACCATGCTCTCTGAAACCACAACAGTGTACGTAGGCATATGGATATTATGGAACAAAATATTCTCTTTCTTCGTCCTCCTTACTTAGCAGGTGAGTAAAGTAATTAATTATAATGCTGGCTCAGAAATATGGACTTACATATTCCGGAGAGCTTCCTGATGGATAGATTACACTTGGAGCAAGAAGGGACCACCTTATATTTTGCATTTGTGCATGTTTGGAGCAGTAAGGGGATCAAATGGGCTATTACTAGGACGATGACTGACGCTGTCTCGAGTTAATCTGGTCTCAACATAAACTAGCACACTGGCAATTAAACTGCGTGCCATCATGGGGGGTGTGTTGGGGTTGGGGGGCCTGTGGCAGGGGGTCGCTATGACAGTGACTGTGTTAAATACATTAATGGACATTTAGAACCTTCTGTTCTTGTTCCCTGTTGGTTTTGGTAGTTTGTTGCTGTCCCAGTGCTTCTTATTATGTAGTATTGTTCCTAGTGTTTCCTCTTTTCATTAGTTACCTGTACAGACTGTTATGACTGTACCTGTCCTGTCTAACCAGTCTTGTGATTTTGCCAATGTTAACTTTCCACCTGTGTCCTCCCAGTCCCCCAGCCTAATGAGCCTATATCCCAGTGTTCATTGTCAGTTTGAGTTCTCCTGTGTCTAGTTAGTCCATGTCTATTTATACTCCCCTGCGTGTTCAGTTCTTTGCTAGTTTGTGTCAGTGTATGTGAGTTACTTGTTAGACTCATGCCGTCTGTGAACTTTTGTCTATTTTGCCTGTTCTATCCTTGAACAAACCACTGCACCTGTATTGGGACTCTTGTTTTTGCCCGGCCTGTTTGCGGCTTGTCTTTAGTTATTAAACATGTGTTTGATCCGCTCCACCTTGCTTTGTCTGGGTCCATATCATCTCACTGTAACAGGTCTGAGCAAAGCCTGCTCTGACTAGTGCGGTGGTTCACAACATTCTTTATATTCTTTTGGATCTGAGGACCTTCTTGGAAAATCTTGAAATCGTTTGCGGCCCAGTCATCTGCCCCACCACGCAGCCAATATACTGCTATGTTAAGTGGTCAGATGGGTGGGCTGCATACATTTTCAGAGCATATGTTTATTTTCTGCCAGGGGTTTTGAATTAAGGTAGCTAGCTTCTGCCAAAGAAGGAGATCTCCGATTTATCTCTTTATTTAATCAAAGTATTAAGATCGATCTTACCTATCGGTGGATCAAGCTACAGTTGCTAATAGTTGCTCCGAGACGAAATAACCCGGAAACAAAACATCGCTTCCCCATCCGGTCCCATTCTACCAACGAAGAAGAAGCGCCCGTGTCTCCCCATTCTAACGCTGGAGAGGGGAAACGGCCCCGCCCGCATGAATGTTTGCACGCGTACATTGAACAGGGAAAGGCAACCACTGCACGGTGCACGCTGACACACACAAAGTGTATAGGAATGACCGCAAGCAAGCGGAGAAAACGCACGGCACCGTGGACGATTGTCCTCCAAAAACAGGTCAAAACACCCAAAACCGCCGGCATTTCCTTCTTTGGCATATAATCAATCAATTGTATTCCGGTTTGGATCAGTGGAACTAACGTACTACGTGAAGTTCATACAGTATTCATCGGTATCACAATGAAAACAAATTTTTCAAGCTATTAAAGAAAGAATACCAACACTTTTTATCTGGGAGCACACTCGCTGCAAGCACATAACAACTCACTTCATCAATTGCATTTTCCACTTTAACTGAACATACGTTGAACCATCAATCACACAGTGACATGTGAAAAAAACACATTGTTGATTATATCAACATGCATATTTGCTGTTGCCAAAACGCAAAGAATTCCTTTTGTGCTGCTAACAGCTATGCAGAGAGCCTGATGTGATCACACAAGCCCAGATGGTTGGTGTCTATCTCTATCATTCATGGGTGTTGCTATCTCAAGCGGCACTTGACGTGACATCTGCATTTTCCAGCCTGCGTAAGGGTCTTTTTCTGTGGTGTCGGCCCCTGTCTCTGTCTCTCTGTCTCGCTATCTCCCTGTCTACAGTAGCTGTCTCCCTGCCTCTCTGTCTCTCTGTTTCCCTTTGAAATGCCCCTCGACACAAGTATAGTATACAAGTACACACGGACGCACACACACGCACGCAGGAACGCAGATTCTCGCACCCACAAAGACACACAACTGCCCCTTCTCCAGACCATATGGGCCACGGACACAGAAAGGCGAACATTTGATTATTTTTTCCCATGATGAAATCCACTGCAGTGCTGCTGTTGGGAGACATAAAGAATTAGATGAAGAATAAATGGGCCCTGCTCAATATCGCATTATTCTGGTGGAGAGTGCATTTGAGCTGATCAATATGTCTCCCAACAGAAATTCACACTGTACTTGTCGACCCCCTGACTCCACTTCCATCTCCACAGTTGTGCATTGATGCTAAAGCCCTCGTTTCTGAATGAGATGACAAAGAGCTTAAATCCAGGAGGTCTGGAAGCCTGCAAAGGTGTTTTGTATAATTATGTACTTTACTGGATTATTTCTCTTTTTATATACTTGTGACACTACATTTCAATGACAAATATTGTATCTATGACCTCAGTAAAGGAAGGGGTAAAAGTACACTGTGAATTAAATTAACCACTTCAAATAGTGAATGAAAATGTTTCTCAATTTGTTTCAACATTATTGATATTATTTGTACCTTGTAATTTCATTTTTTGAATAGGCCTGCTATTAGTTTGACAAAGCGACTTCCACTTGAAACTTGAGTACTTCTGTATTTGACCAGAAGCAGATGGTGGAAAGTACAATGTTGAGTTAATACTTTTATTTCTACTCCACTGCATTTCAGATCCAAATATTGTACTTTTCACTCCACTACAATTATTTGAAAGCTTCAGTTACTATAGTTACTTTGTAGATTTTGTTTATTATTACAAAACATTATCCATTTCAGCCGTATATACATTTTGGCCATTTGAAAATAGACGATCTACAAGCTCAATATGCGACACATTGTGAGCTTGTCACATGAAGCTTGACCAATCCTGTCTGATTGGATATTATATTGTCCAATCAGAAAAGTGACAGAAAAAGTCCATTGGACTCAATGGACCTTTGGGGTTACAGAACATGTAACAGAAAACGTCCACTCAACTCAATGGACTATAACTTGGTTTGCCTACAGCAACAACACCAAAAACAGCAGATGGCGCTGTTTTTCCCCTTATTTTTTCATGCTGATGGCTTCCCAGATGGCTGACCCCCTGACTCAGCTTTCACATCCAGACTTGTGCATTAACGACGAAAAAGATGTATTTATTCCTGAACGACATGACGAAGAGCCCTATCCGACATCCAGGAGGTCTGGAAGTATGAAAAGGTGTGAGTGGTGCTCAGCATCTCCTCTCTCTCCCACCGCCGTCAGAATGTTTATAAGCTTCCGCCCGCAGCACATTGTGTACGGCTGTCACAGATGGATGGGCGTCTCTCACAAGCTGACATGGCTTGTGTGTGTGTGTGTGTGTGTGTGTGTGTGTGTGTGTGTGTGTGTGTGTGTGTGTGTGTGTGTGTGTGTGTGTGTGTGTGTGTGTGTGTGTGTGTGTGTGTGTGTGTGTGTGTGTGTGTGTGTGTGTGTGTGTGTGTGTGTGCGTGCGTGCGCGTGCGTGCGTGCGTGCGTGCGTGCGTGCGTGCGTGCGTGCGTGCGTGCGTGCGTGCGTGGGCATGTGTGTACTGTACACACGTATTGCTAAACTTGTGAGGGCCAAATGTGCCCACAACACAGTAGTAACATTTATTTCAGACATTTGCATTGGGAGGAAAACATTTCCTGGTCCTCACAACTTAAGAAAAATGGTTGTTTTATGGTTGAAAAAGACTCAGGTGTCAGGTTTGCTATCAGGAAAAAGAATCAGGCCTAGGATTAGGATTTGAAATTAGGTTTAAGGTTGGCTTTTAACTCATTCTCTGCCAAGTTCAACTTGCCTGTGCAATAGAACTGCCAAGGATTTCTGACGATTTCACTCATCTTGGAGGGACAATTGCGCATTGATGTTGAGGCATAAAATAACAAAACAAAGGCCTATTGGAAAGGCCTATTCGTGTGCTTTCCAGTGGTCCAAACCATACGTTTCAAACATGTTCGCTTATCTCAGAAAGTGGAAAAGTAAGGGCATGGTATGGGGTCTTCACAGGCTGCTGAGAAGACATTTTGAGTAAAAGCATGTTTTAGTTTTGAAAATGGAATAACTTATGAATAAAATATGATTGCTATTATAAACTATACCTTGCTGGAAAGGCAAATTCGTGCTCTTTCCAACGCTCTAAACCATACGTTTCAAACATGTTTGCTGATCTCGTAAGGTGGAAAAGTATAGGGTATGGTATGGCGAAAAAACGGCTTCTGAGAAGAGTTTTTTTTTGGGGGGAAAATTGAATAAATATGAAGGAGCTATGAATACTATATAAACTATACCTCTCTGGAAAGATGAAGTCGCCTTCTTTCCAGTGCTCCCATCCAGATGTTTCAAACATGTTCTGTTGTTTAGAAAATTGGCCATGTATCACCCAAAACACCTCTAGGAACAAACTGAATACATGTTTTAGTAAAGTAGACTCTCGATCAGAACTCCTTTCTGCCTTTTATTTTTGGCTTCAGTGATGCAGAAGATATTTACAGTGTTTTCAAACAAAAGGGAAAAATAACAATGAATAAAAAATAAAGTGATTTTACAGACTTCAAGTGCATTCACAGTTCTCAATAGTGCTTTTTTAAATTACAAAAACAAGTGTTCTCATTCTCTCAGTAGTGGTTCAAGTAAATGACAATGAATAAAGGAACATTTCAACCCCCCCCCTCTGTAGTGGTTTTCAAGTAAACTACAAAATATGAACATTCCACGCCTTTTCAGTAGTGGTTCAAGTAAATGGCAATGACAAAAGGAACATTTCCCACCCTTTCAGTAGTGCTTCAAGTAAATGACAAAGAATAAAAAGTTCAGTTCTCACGTTCGCTGAGGGTTTCAAATGAAATAAAATAAAAATGTCAGGAACAGAAGAGCTGGGCAGTGAATCCACTGGCTCAGAAGCTGAAAAACACAATATAAAAAATAGGCTAGTTATAGTTTTTGCAAGGTAATATTGTGCACAAAATCAGTAGGCCTACATTGTTTCCATCCCCATCATGTCTCAATGTATGCATTTTGACACTTAGAATGAATGAAGACTTTTACAGTTGCTATGTGGATGTTTGGATTTTTAGATGGATAAAAGCATTGAACACAGATACAATAAATGTAGGCCATCTGTAACAAAAATAACCGTACCTTGACTAAAGCCAACCAATGATTCGCTGTCACCTGCAGATGGACCTGGCTCCTCACACTCAAGTGTCTAGATTGATCACAAAGAAACAAAGCACACAGATTTAGTACAAAACTAAACTGCAACATGCGTGCACACCCACACAGTGGCGCTCTCGCTCAATCTCTCTCTAGAGAAAGATCCACAATACATGTGGGCATACATTGTATATACTGTTTGTTCAGACTTACTGTTTTCTTTTTTCTTTTTCTTTACATACTACTGCATAGTACTGTGTTCTATTTGTCTGTCATTCAATGTTATATGAGATACTTCAATGGTTTCCAGTGGAAATAAGCTTAGTCTTTTCATGGATAACCTTTTAGTAGACCTTGTACCAGTGAACTGTACCGTCATGAAACTGTACCTTTTCCTATGCAAACTTCTAATAAAGTCTTCAATCAATCAATACATGAGGAAAAACAATGCTGCCATTCGTTCCAAAAGCCATGTAACTATACAAATGCCACAATGTTTGGGCTCATTGCGCGCAGATCAGAGTGGGTATGGCAGGGGTATGCAGCTGCCATACCTTGGCTACAGAGGTAAATAATAAAAATGTAGGCTCTACTTTTCATCGTGCCTGTTGCTAAGGTATGGCAACATGACTGGTGTCTTGCACGCGTGCCCTGCACGCGCGCGTGCAAGACACCAGTCATGTTGCCATACTTTAGCTTGTTCTGAACTGACGCCACTGGGAGAGATGCACTCACTCCGTATGCAGAACACAGCGATCACATACAGTACAGAGAGAGAGAGAGACTGAAACACGATACAAATGCTGTTCCCCCCTTCTGATTTACCAAAGTCATGATTTACACAAAATGAACATTTGTATTTTATTCTAGAGCAACGAGCGCGCGCGCACACGCAACCTCAACTAGGCAACACAACGAGGAGCACAGATCCGTTGGGAAAGGCCTGGCGTTGTTTGCCAACGTGTTTGGGCTCATTGCGCGCAGATCAGAGTGGGTATGGCAGGGGTATGCAGCTGCCCGATCACATACAGTACAGAGAGAGAGAGAGACTCAAACACGATACAAATACAAATAAAATGCTTCGTACCACTGGTGTTGGCAGCATCCCTACGGCTCCATGTCGCCGTGGTCCGTCTCTTCCGAGTCGTAGGAACTTTCAGCCAGATCCCTGAACGCAGTGACTCTCAGGCTGCGTCTAAGACCTGGAGTCGCTGCCATCGGTCTCCACTCTCCACTGCAGCAGCCGCGGGTGCCACAGGGCGCTGGCTTCTTCTTGGGCGCTGCGCTTCTGGAGCCGCCTGGACAGCAGGGTCGGCGACGCGTCGATCAGTTGTGTGAACATAATCGGCACCCGATTGTGCATTGAAGATGGAAGGTTTAGGAGGATTGTTCAAGTGAGCTGAATCAAACTCGTTCACGCCATGGCCAGAGCCCTAGAGTTGCGTCACTCCCGTTCACTTCATGGGGCCAGGTCTTCTACGCACACATCTATTGGCGTATAGTGACAAACGGCGAACCGGAAGTTTACAAAATGCATTGAAGTCTATGAGGTGTAAAGTGACAATGAACCACGTGACCAGCGCTGTTTCTGACCCCGCGGTGACACCACTCTCTGATTATACTGCTCTGGCCATGGCCAAGCATGCCTGCAGGGAGAAAAAAAAGAGGAGAAACCGATCGCTAACGGTCTGTTTGAGCGACCGTCATGTTTCAGGGTTTATGGATTATAAACTATCAGGTAAGGCTATGTTTTACAACCATTTATACAGCGATCTGTCTGTGTTGTTGTTGTTGTTGTTACTTTTGGCACTGAATTGAAATGATGTTGTACTGTCTGAAACAGAAAGCGGACTGGTATCTGCTTGCTGGATTGCTATAGTGTGTGTGTGTGTGTGTGTGTGTGTGTGTGTGTGGGGACATCACGATAGTTTTTCACTTCGACGTGCTGTGTTAGTTGTGTGAACATATCGGCAATGTTTTACAACCATTTATACAGCGATCTGTCTGTGTGTTGTTGTTACTTTTTTTTTGTCTGAGAAGGGTAGAGAGAGGTTTTGAATGTTGTACTGAAACAGACAGCGGACCACCCAGCTGATTGGCTGGCACACACACACACACACACACACACACACACACACACACACACACACACACACACACACACACACACACACACACACACACACACACTAGCACGCCCACACACAAGCCACGGCTTTCTGGTTACCCGTCTCGCTCTCATTGTATAATTGGTTTCAGGTTTCTGAGAAGAGGTTTTTCTTTTTGGACAATTTAATGATGTTTAATTTCATGTGAGGCTGTGCACTTTTGTTTAATGTTGTAAAAAACACTGTCAGACTTTGAGGAAGTGTATCATATGTTGTGAGAGGCTGGATAAGGCTGAGATCTTTTGTGTACAGTATGTACAGTAAAAGACGTCCAGAAGACGTCTGGCACCGACATCCCCAGGGGAAAAGACGTTCTGAGGACGTTTAGCAGGGAGTGAGTTAACATTTTCTGTACACTTTTTAGAGAATAAATAAATAAGCTTCCTCCTAGTATTATCATAATACCTAATGATCATGTTTTATGGAGAGGCAAAAAATCATGTCACTCTAAACTCAAGGTCTCTAACCTTTACACGCCGGTATTTAACATAAGATCTCAATTAAGGTTACGATGCGTAGCGCTGTGACGTTGTGAGCTTACAGATTGAATATTTTTGGTTGCTTTAGGGTCAGGGTTAAAACACAGCAAAACAAAAGGTGAACGTGGCATTATCCAAAATTGCTGTCCTAAAAATGTCAACATCCATCGCCGTGTTGGCTTGAGGTGGACATTCTTGTCAACATTCTATTTTTTGCCACGGACATACAAAATGAGCAGACAATATTATTACCAGAAACACATATGAATCACATTATGAATGACCATAACAGGTCTATAACTCTGAGAGAAATGGACACTCACAGAGTTGTGGTGGTCTTTGAAAACGTTTGAGAACCACTAATATAGAGGAATCCTAATGTGCCATACTGTGCTTAGTGTCGTAGTAAATCAGTGTCATACATATTCTGAAGAAAACCTGGAGACTGACATTCAATAATTGGGTCTCATGATCAAAATAAGAACATTATAATGGTGTGTAAAACAGAAAATGTAAAATTTGCCACAGACAAGGACAAGTATTTGCCACGGACACATTTCAACACGTGTGCGGACATGTTGATGACCCCTGAATGCGTGCCTGCATGCATGCAGAGGCCATCAGCCTTACCCTACTCTCCCCATCCGGGGGGGGGAGAGGGGGAAGCGACCCTGTCAGCCCATACCTGACAGGGGTCCGCGGGGCCGTCGGTTGATGCATGACATGTTCCCCCGCAGCCGGCAGAGCCTCAGTCATTGCGTGGCGGCCGCCTGCAGGAAGGCGGTGGCAGGCCAGCGGTGGCGGGCCAGACCAACTTGTCTTCCTGCTCTGTTTTGCAGGTCAACTCGGCGGAAGGCAGATATAAATCATTTCTACGGCGTTAACGCTTCCTCTCTCTCTCTCTTCCTCCCCCATCTCGCCGCCTCACGCTTCTCTCTCTCTCTCTCTCTCTCTCTCTCTCTCTCTCTCAAAACATGGCGCGTGACTGAGATGCATGTCAGAGGGGTTTCCCTCTGTCCGTCCTCAGTGTCTGTGGTGCACATGGAGGGAACGTTTGAACTCCTACGGTCTCAATCAGTGGTTTTCAACCTTTTTCGTGTCAAGGTCCATTATGGCATTTGAGCCCCGGACCATCAATTGATGAGATTTTGTCTCTCGGACCCAAAATATTTTGTTATCGTTGGATAGGATTTTGTCCACAATTCAATGCTGTATTGATAGGCCATAGGTGAGATAACAGGTCAATCAAAATAACAGTAACTCTACATTCTGTAATTATGTAGACTTCTTGTAAATTAAGTAGGCTAATGCAGGTGTTTAACAATAATTTAACTCTTGAGAGCTTAATAAAACCAAACGTGGTTTCATTTTTACTCTCAAGAGTAAAAGATCTGTAAAGGTCAATTTGGTTACCAACTCTCCATCATTTAGCTGGGGACCACCTGGAACCCCCTCAAGGACCACTGGTGGTCCCCGGACCACTGGTTGAGAAACACTGGTCTAAATGGATGGTGTGCTCTAGGTCTTTGTCAACACGTGTTTAACCAACCAAACAACTCCTGTCGTTTTTTTGGTTTGTGACCATAGGTCACAGGTTTCACATTTAGTATGAAAACCTGCAGATAATCTGTCCATGCGTGCGTCATGCCTCATGTCACACTCAATGTATGGCCAAGGTTAATAAAAACCAGGAAGACAGATAACTTTGTACCTTTGCCTCTCACTGCGGCAGGTTGGTGTCTTGCATGGTTGAGTCAAATGTAGGCTACTATATGTGTCTTTTAAATGTAGTGGAAGTGGAGTGAACTCATACAAATACTCGTGCTGAAGAAAATGTACGTTGTTATTGTCCGCCAACCCAGATAGAAAAATACATTAATTTAATGTTGGATTTTGGTCAGATGGTTATTTTTGGTTGTGGTTGAAAAAGCTATGTTGATTCAATGTTTAATTACAGATACCATTTCAACAGTTGAAAAAAATACATGGAATTGACATGGTTTCAATGTGTGTGGTGCTGAAACCTTTCCACTGTCAGCAATGCAACAAGAGTGTCATTACATCAGGTCATTTGAAGAGACACCACCGTGTCCACACAGGAGAAAAACCTTTCCACTGTAAAGTGTGTGACCAGAGTTTCAGTGAGTTGGGTTCTCTACAGACACACCATCGTGTCCACACAGGAGAAAAACCTTACGTCTGTAAAGAATGTAACAAGAGTTTCAGTTTATCAAGTACTCTAAAGCAGCCAAGCAGGGGTTCCCAATTTTTTTTTTGTCTCAGGGCACCCCATAAAAAATGTAATCCGAGGCACCCCTACATTATAATTTTCACTCCCAGCACCTTATATTTATAGCATATCGTCGTTGTCGGGTGGAAACCTTGAATGTCCAAAACCGTTTGTTTTGTATATATCATCTGTAAAATGTACTAAATTAGTGAAAACAGCAGATCTCGTCTGTTTTCACTAGTTTTGTGCAACAGAGGTTTCTGCCTGACGATTTTTTAGTGATTGTTTAGTGAGGAAAACATTGAGATAATAGCCATTTTGGTTAGAACTGACTGGAAATAACGTACTTCAAGTTTAAAATGATACTAAATATTTCAAGTGTCTAAATAAATTCCAAATATTATCAAATGATCTTGCGGCACCCCTGGACTGCTGTCACGGCACCCCCTAGGGTGCCCCGTCACCCACTTTGAAAACCCCTGCTCTAAAGAGACACCAGCAACTTCACAGTGGATACAATACTTTCCAAATTTAAACAGGAGAGAAAACCAACAATGTGACAACAGCTGGTCAAAGAGACAGATGTGTTCCTGATGAGCGAAGGCACATGTGTAAGCAAGTTGCATGGCTTTAGGCCAAACGAGGCATGACGTATGCCTGTTTAAAGTTTGCATTTTCAAACGATTGCTATAGTGCCCCCCTTTGGCCAATTAGAGTAAGATATTGTTTTCAGTGATATTTGGAATGACCCTCTACCATACTACAAAGTTTCATAAACATCTGTCTGCATGTATTTTGGGGGAGTGTTTGGGGAAGACGAATAATCTTCATGAAACTGCAAAATGCATTGTCCCCTGGAGGCCTAATTTTTTCACTGTTTAACACCTTGCAAGCCGCGGCAGAACCCTCTGAACAGAGGTAGCGCCGAAGAAATAAGCCATTTATTTACAAACATGTTTTAAAAAAACAAAGCCCACATGATAACAACACGTAATGGAGTGCTCGATACAGCGTGTATATTCATCCTGCAGAGGTCGGCGATCTTACTTTGGCGAGGCGGAGGGGAGATCAATTCCATTCGTTTACGTGCGGCGAAGCAGGGAAAGGAGCGATAGAGAAGCGGCGCCCGAACGTGATTGAGACCGCGATCCACGAACAGAGACAAAGACCAGCCATGTTGTGTGTCCTTCTTGTCGAGTTTCAACAACGTGGAGAGTAGGAGGCCACTCCTAGCCACCCATCCATCCAGAATGTGAGTCAACGGCGCGGCCTGCTGGATACTACGAGTATCACACCCAGTCCCAGAAAATGATTGAGAGAGGATATTAACCGTTTCAGATGGCTCCAACAAGACACAGAGAAGAATGGCCGATGTTTTTTTTTTGGATTATTATCATTTATATCAAAAGTCCGGGAATAGACGTGTGGCTGATTGGACCAAGTAGGAAGTCCGAGGGAGTACGGCCAGGCTTAGAAGGTGTTCATTTTTTACACTGGATTTGTGGACAGGCCTATACGTCCAAAGTTCATGTGTAGAACGTTTCGTATAGATTGATAAAAAATCCCAGAAGATAGGGGCACGTACGGTGGCACAGTCAGTATAGTGCTGTCGCCTCTGCTAGAAGGTCCTGGGTTCGATTCCTGTCGGGGAAGCTGTGGGTGCTGGGGACGTGTTTTCTCCTCCACGTCATCAGTGCCCATATACCCTAGGCGGGGTTGGTAAAAGGGCCTTTCTGTGTGGAGTTTGCATGTTATCCCCGTGTCTCCTATAGGGTAGACCTGTACCCTCACAAAAAACATGTAGTAATCCTGGTCTCTATAATGCCTCCCCCTGGCCAGCCAGGGCGCCTTAGGGGAAAGGAACTGGTTGGAATAGCGTGTTCCTTCCACGCGCTACGTCCAACCAGGAAAATTCCCCCCTGTAAGGTGAAAAGAAGCGACTTGAAGCGACTTGGACTCTGCATGCATAGAAGGAAGCATGAGGTCAGTCCGTTGTCTCCCCAGGTTGGCAGAGCGAGTGTAATGCCCAGGATTACATTATTGACACCGGGTGAAAAAATGGGTTACAAACTCGTGGGATAAAAATGTATAAGAAAAAAAAAACAGAATTTCATGCCTGTCGGTCAAACAGGGCATGAGTTATACCTGTATAGTGCTACCCTTTGGCCAATGTTTGTGAATGTCATTTCTTGGCCATTTTGCATGACCCTCTACCATTATGCTGTGTGGAACTCCTTGACTGTTTCCCTGAAGATCTAATTAAAGGTCTGAGGTCAAAAGTCAGCGAAAGTTGGCATGAGGCATGAGGAGTGCACTGTGGAGCTCCACAGTGTCATCATCAGCGCTCATCGGAGCAACATTTCCGGACACAAGCTGTGCACCTGCTACTTTTTTCAGTGACAACTCACTGACAACTTCCATTTCACATGATATTTTGTCTGTCCTCGCACGCCAGGCAAAGCAATTAAGTGATTTGCCACAGAGGGGTCCGTCTTCTGGGGGGCGTCGGTTTGTTCTGTCAGCGGCGCTATCCGCGCGCTCGCCTCGTGCTATACGGTACACTTCAAAAAACCCTGGCCTAATTGAAAGCAGGCTTATTTATCCCCAGGTTACCGGCTGCTACAAACCCCGCCAGGAAATGAATGGATCCCGTTTCAATTTGCCAAAATTCTGCCCGGCTTTTCATTAAACTGAAAATGATCGTGAAATTAAAAAGGGGCAGAGAAAATGCTACGGCTATTAACTCTTCTGCTCGTTTGTCCTTGAGAGGACCAGCCTGTCAGCTTTCACATGTGTTTTCTTTGGGTTTTTACATTGCTGTTCCTGTTTCTCTCTCTCTCTCTCTCTCTCTCTCTCTCTCTCTCTCTCTCTCTCTCTCTCTCTCTCTCTCTCTTTCGTGCCATTCGTCTCTCCTTTGCGCTGTTATGTTGTTGGTCACACACACGCACGCACGCACACACACGTGCATGCGTGCAGTTGTGCGTGCAGGTATCAGGTAACGCGCATGCACACTCACACAAGAGCATGCAGGAGTGCACACACGCAATGTCGCACGCACACACACACACACACACACACACACACACACACACACACACACACACACACACACACACACACACACACACACACACCTGTCACATACTTCACAAGATACAAGTAATTTGCACTGTATACTGTATATCGTCTCATGGTCTCTGTCGGCTGGAAACCTTGTATGTCCAACCGTTGTGTGCTTGTAGATCTGCTATTTTCACTACACTGTTGTGCAACACTCTTGTACGATAGTAGAGCTTTAATTTATGAAAAAATAAAGATACAAGGTTTCTGCCCAAAAGTGAGGGTATGTATATACTAGGGGTGCCACGGTTCACGGTATAAAACCGAACCGTACAGTACGCCCTGCACGGTACCCGGTTCAATACGCCTTTAAGAACCGCGGTCTTTTTGTGGTTGCAAATTAATTAATTTCTTACAGCTGGACAGCCACTGTGCATCGTGCACAAGACAATCTCCAATATAACCCCGCTCCGCAAGTAAACGCACACTAATGTTGTCCCATCACCGTAGCCCTCACCCCCACCTACTCTGTAACAAGAGCCGACATTCACACTCGCAGCAGAGCAAAGCAGTTGAGAGTCCTCACAGAGACAGAAAAACAAAACGAAGCCAGTCTTGCTAATCGCTAAGCTGTGCAGTGCGGAGCGCATAGTTGTTGTAACATGGAGAACAAGTCCAGGAGAAATCCGCTTGTTGTTGTTAGTCCCATACATCATTACAGTCTGTTTTTAGACTGACCATAGCAGGCAGCGTTTGCAAGCAACAAAGCCAAACGTAGCGTAGCCCCCAGCCAGAGTGTCAGACACCCGCTAGTCTCACTGACTGACTGAGTGGAGAACAACGCATGGTGAGTGTTGTTGCAATGTCTGATTGTTATAAGCCACGTTGAGCTTGTTTTTATGTAAAGTTGCTTGTAGGCTAAATAATGGTGGATGCGGTGGTGAGATTGTAGATCGGCTCGGCCACTTTCAAATAGCCGACGTGTATATGTTTAAAGACCTCACGTGGCCTATATTCACTTATTTAAGCCTTGTTTTCATAGATCTGGTTGCTTATTCCTCTCGCAAAGTTTGGCAACACAGTGAACACACCCGTCTATTTTGGTTATAGTAATGAAAACTTACAGAGGCTATTTGCTCAAGCTTGTAGCCTACTATAGTATCTCTTGTTGTGTGCAAAACAATTTGTTCATAAATAAAGCACTTTTGAAACTGAAGACGATGGCCAATATTGATGATAATGATAATAGAAAAGAAAATAATTTTTCCCCCTTTTTATTTTTATTTTATATTATTATTTTTAAAACCCACCTTAAGGCTAAGAGGCACTGTCATAATTCAATTTGCTTAGAAGCAAATTAAAAATCGATTTTTGGAAAGTCCTTTTTTTATTTTAATGCAAAACACGTACCGAACCGTACCGAAACCGTGACCCCAAAACCGAGGTACGAACCGAACCGTGGGCTAAACGAACCGTGGCACCCCTAGTATATACAGTATAGTATGTGTGTATTGTGAGTAGAGAGCTGAAGAGAGATGCGGCAGCGCTGTCAAGATGAATGACGGTCACACATGCGGATCCTCGCTTTCGGGTGAAAACCCTTGTAGATTTCAACTTCTTATAATTCTTTTGTGATTTAACACCCTACCTCCTTGTACGAGAGTGTCGCGCGAAAGCAGCTAAAATAGCCAACTTACTTGCTCACAACCGGTCGCTTGGTGACCCGTTGTGAGCAATTATTATTATTATTATTTTTCACAATTTCGTAAATAATGATAATATAAAAAATCACACCTAGTGTGAAGTGAGCTGTGCTGTTCAAGAGTTAATTTCATTAAGCGCCATGCGAAGCTTGGCCAATGTGAGCCTGGACGTACAACAAACTTTGAACTTTGTGCCAACATGTAGGCCAGATGTACTGTACAGTAGGCCAGATTCAGAGCTTCAGAGCCAGGACATTTTTTTGGGGGGCCCCGGCCCGACATTTCTTGAGGCCCGTACAAAGCCAGATGTTGGAGCTTATAGCTCCTTCCAGGAGCACCGCTCAATAAGAGGAAGGGCTTTGGACATACAAGGTTTCCCCGAGTCATGCAGATGTGACCTTGATCAGCCCTGGGGGGAGAGAGACGCTGTCATAAAGTGGTCTCTTATGCCAGGGGGGACTCCATTAATTCAGTCATAACACAGCCCTGAAATACGACACTGACATTTATGAGGATGTGACAGCTATAGCTATTGGCTCCGGCTCCGTGTCTGTGCTACAGTATATACTGTACACTACATGCTGATGGCCAGGTAGATAACTCTCTGTGTGCTGGGAAAAGTAACCAAGTACATTTACTTAAGAACTGTGCTTTTTAGTTTTTTTTTACCCACAAAATCTCAGAGGCCTTGGTAGCAGCATCCTCTGTACTGTATACTGTAGGGTAGGCTACCTTTTTGCTGCTACTGAAGCTTTTTACCAAATTGTTGCACATATTTTATCTCCAAATTTGATTTAATTACTTGTACAGATGTGCTGTTTCAGCTCTTCAGTATTTACTGCATTTTTTCTTTCCTTGTTTTCAAATTTTCATGGAGAATGAAGCGTATATTTGCAGAAACTTGCAAATGGCAAGAGAAACCACTCCATTCCCTTTTAAAGTAGCTGATCTACAAGCTCAATGTTCCGCAAATCCCCTGAAAATCTACTGTCTTGCCGAAGGCAGGATGTGTGAAGTTTTGAAATGACAGAATTGTATATTAAGTACTTTTACTTTGATATTTTAAGTGTATTTTGATGCCAATGCTTTTCTACTTATAGTATTTATTTTTTATCGTGGTATAATGCTACTTTTACGTAAAAGTGAAACACCTGAGTACTTCTTCCTCAGTTCCGTCGATACCTCCACACACCGCACCGCTCTCACAGCAGATGTGCCAGTGACAAATCATTTGCATTGCCTTGCACGTAGC
Source organism: Nannobrachium achirus (assembly GCF_963921795.1). Taxonomy (NCBI): domain Eukaryota; kingdom Metazoa; phylum Chordata; class Actinopteri; order Myctophiformes; family Myctophidae; genus Nannobrachium; species Nannobrachium achirus. Next base: position 33,111,287 of record NC_137825.1, on the reverse strand, counting down.
GCACATTGAGTTTTATTTATTACCGCCGAGATTGGGGTCTGCTTTTATTGGCGCTTTGATTCGATTTCATTTGCCGTTCTTGTTTCTGAAAGGTTTTTTATCTCAGGCATCGTTCTAGGCTTTGTTCATGGCCTGAAACCTATAATCTCATTTGTTTCCCAAATCTGTGCACTGACTGTCCACACTGTTATTTCATCTCTGTCCGGTGGAAACCTCGTGTACAAAAATTGTTTCTTCACAGGACTCAAATTCAGGCGTAGCAGATCTACAAGCTCGAGCTTGTGGTTCTGCTTTTTTTCTATACTTTTGTGCAGAGGTGTCGCACCAAATTCTGGGCCCTGGGTACAAGGATTCACTGCGGGCCTCCCATGAATGTTCTTCATAGGAGGAGGGGGTTTAACCCATTTAGACTGGGAACACATTATTACGCATTCTTTTGTGCTTTACCTATTGAAAACTAGACCAGGTCAACCTGGTTGTGCCAGACCCCCTGTCTGTCATCATCATTTATGACATCATGCCTTTTGTAGGCATGTCATCATCATGTCATCATCATATATACCCTTTATATAGAAAACCCGGACAGACCGACATTTGCTTATGTAGGCCTACCCATTTCATGGGTCTGGCAAATAGCAGAGCTTGTAGATCTGCTATTTTTTTTTCTTGTGGAAATGTGTGCAAATCTTTGAATATTTCAAATCCTTCTAAGTTTTTTTTTTTTTTAAACTATGTTTTTATGTCAGTGGTGCTCAAACCTTTTCATGTGAAGGACCCCCAAAATGATATGTATTTGGCCACGGACCCCCATCTCAAAACATTTAGTTCCAGGGACCCCCCAGAAGCAAAATTTGAGTTACAAATGTTGACCACGAGGCTTCATTATAAAGTGTATTATACGGCCCGTCAGCACTCTCAAACAAGAACATTTTCCCAGAGTATAATTTGTCAGGATTCCTTGTTCACTGTTGTCTCATTCTGAAGGGGTCAGAGAAAGGCTATTTTATTGTATTTTTTTTACCTTGCACGTCTGGTTACATTTGCTAATGTGAAATAGGCTAAGGCTTAGTAATTTGTGTTTTGTTCAGAGCACACACCTGACAAAAGACCATTGATATTAAATATTGATGATAGTTAAATAAAATTGTTTAAATGCGATGCATATGTATGTGACTTTGTTATGGTCGGACTGAAAGTATATGTCAGGAGGTGTAGTCGGCCCTTGGGTGTTTTAATATTTTCTAATGTGGCCCCCTTTTAAGAATGATGGTTGGTTACAATTTTAATGAGACCTTTTTTCCCCTCACCTAGTTACTTTTGGCTACACTGCCATTTGAATCAAGACAATTAATTGGACTGTAAATATTCATGGACCAGGATAATTTAGCATACTGCATAACACATTTCCATATTTTAATTATACCACATGTTTTGGACACCCCTGGTGTAAGTACATACTGTCTTAAGGTGGTGTCACTCGCCAAACGTAAGTAACCATGCTTTCACCTCCACGGGCTGTCTGTGAGTGAGTGAGTGAGTCAGTCAGTGAGTCAGTGAGTCCGTCACACTTTTGCCCTGCTCATATCTCCACAACCGTTGCCCCCATCCATGCCAAATTCTGCACACACACTCCTTGACTGCCAAACTACAACCTTCAAGGACCCCCGGAGCCCCAGGGACCCCCAGGTCCCTGGGGGACCCCCAGATGTAAAAAATGACCAAATGTGCTCACACGTCACACGTCACACTCTTTCCCTGCTTATATCTCCGCACCTGTTGACCCGATCCATGCCAGATTTTACACACACTCCTTGCCTGCCAAACTACAACCTCCAAGGACCCCCGGAGCCCCAGGTCCCTGGGGGACCCCCAGATGTAAAAAATGACCAAATGTGCAAAAATGACCAAATGACCACCCCAACGGGGCTGCTCACGGGGAATTCCCGGGGACCACCGACTCCTGGTGCTCCAGAACGGATGCAAAAGTGGTGGCGCCCCCAGTGGAGGACCCCCTGCCACTGCAGCGCACATAAAATGCCGTAACTCGGGCTAGGAGCGTCCGGGAGAGCCGGGGCCAGTACCAATTCGTCCGCCAAGGCAACGCGGAGACCCCACCCCTCATTTCTCACATGGCCCTATTCTAGCGCCACCTTCAGGCCGATTTTTAAAACACATTTTTGGACACTGCTCCTACAGTTTTTGCCCTAAAATCACGAATATCACTACACAGCATGTCTACACTCATGTCATCAACATGGATCAGGAAGATTTGGGAAAAACACATTTTTGCCCTATTTGTGGAGATAAGCCACCTACGGTCGCTTATCTCCCGATTAGGGAGTCTTACTGGTACCACATGTTTTGGACACCCCTGGTGTAAGTACATACTGTCTTAAGGTGGTATCACTCGCCAAACGTAAGTAACCATGCTTTCACTGCCATTTGTTCGTCAGTTATTTCACTCAGACAGACAAACAGACAGGTGGAGTTGCCTACCGTACTTGGACTGCTTTTTTTCTGTCTATACCAAATCTCTTTGCCAAACATAGCCGATCTACAAGCTCACAACGCGGCACTTTGTGAGCTTGTAGAGCGGCTATTTTTGGCTAATGTTCCCCAACAGAATATGGATATGGAAGTGGTTAAAGCTAACATTCCTACCTTGTTTTTAGATTGACAGGTGTGGTAACTACAGTGATGTATGAACTACAATGACAGGACGTGTGTTTTCCATGAGTCTAAAGTGTCATTCCCACCAGGCACGATAACTATAACGATAATGTTCACATCAATTATGTACAGTTTATATATATATATATATATATATATATATATATATATATATATTCAAGCAACTTAAAAAATCAGTGTGAAGTGATCTGTGCTATTTATTAATTGCATTAAGCGCCCAGCGAAGCTTGGCCAATGTGGGATATGGGGTGAGACATACTGTACATAAAACACACGTATAACATACAAAGACAAATCCAGATGTAGGAGCGGTTAGCACCACTCAAAGATAATTGTAATGTTCTTTCTGTCAGCCTCACTGCCACCAGCATATTGTCAGTTTACCGCTTGAGAGAGTAGTAAAAGGCTACAGTTCAGAATAGCTGTAGCAATTGGCGTCGTTAAGGCATGCATGGCGACAGTTTGTAATTTGTGTAGTTTCACACCAGAATATACATAAGATGATGCACTGTTGAGAATGACTGCAGACGTTGCGACAGGGTGAGGGTTGCAGACCGACAGAGAGACTGAGTTAGATTGACAGAGTTAGGCACAGAGACAGACAGACAGACAGACAGACAGACAGACAGACAGACAGACAGACAGACAGACAGACAGAGTGATGCTGCGCTGGTCCGTTACCAAAGCAGAAGTACCAAAGCAAGTCTACTTTGCTTCTGTAGTGGTGAGGAACAAGCTCTATTCCTTTGGAAGCCCACTTGATGAACATTCCTACAGCGGATTTCAGATTGATGTGAGCGTCTTCAACACGGTGTCATTGCGCTGGGAGAAGTTGCATCCAGTAACAAATGGAGGACAAAGTGACTTTGTCTTTGACACCTGCTACTACTACTGTGACCACTTCTATCCTACGGGCTTCGGCCTCACAGCTGTGCTGATAGAAGATATCATCTACATCTGGGGAGGTAACTGTAACTCCAAACGTACTGGTTGCAACCTTTATACCTTTGATGTCGAAACCCATGGATGGTTAAAACCCAGGGTTTCTGGGACCGTTCCAGGTCGAGGCCAAAGCCACTCAGCCTTTGTCTTGGGGAAAGTCATGTTTATATATGGAGGAATTATTCATGGAGGTCCAGACACTGAAGTCATGAAGTTGGACACCGCCACAATGGTCTGGTCTTTAATTAACACCAGTGGCATTCCGCCACCTAAATCAGATCATCATGCTGCCACCATCATCGGGACACAGATTTTTGTATTTGGGGGCGGGTCTTCGTGGCACAAGTTCGGCAACAGCATCAGAGTGTTTGACACGGAGACCGACTGTTGGCTGAGCATGCCTTCCACACATATTCTTCCGGAAGGACGCAGCCATCATTTAGCCTTCGCCTACAATGGAGAGCTGTACATATTTGGTGGCCAAACCTATAAGTATAAGTTCAATGATTTGTGGAAATTCAATCCAGAGACCTTCTCGTGGACTGAGCTTGTGCCCAAGGGGAAAGGCCCGTGCCGTCAGGGCATGTGCTGTTGCATGGTGGGAGGTCGTGTCATCCTCTTTGGAGGATACGAAAACCACCCCACAAGAACTGTTCATGACCTGTACGTCTTAGACTTGAGTCCTAGTCTGAAGACGCTATGCAAGCTAGCAGTCATTCGGTACCGCCTGGAGCAGTCGGAACTCCCACGCAACATCGGCTGGGAACTGGCAGCCATGACAACCAATAACACCAACAAAAGGAAAAGAACATGTTGAGTCAACTAATACAACATCACTTGTGTACTGTATGACAACACAACGCTATTTTCATCTCCAGAACTTTCAGCCGAAGGCGACCTTTAATATTATATATTATATTAAAAATAACATATTGTATATATATAGGAAATTCCGTATTTATTTTGAACTTTTATTCAATTGTTTTGAAACTGTTTTTATATTAATATTGGGTAAAGATTGTGTTTTTTTCAAAAGAAATATAAAAAATAAATGAAAAATGTAATCGAAGAAACGTGGCCCCCCTCATGTATTAGACGGGCAGTATGAGTCACCAGAAACAAGGACGGGTGTTTTCATTGCATCTATCATGGTTGAAATGGAGTTTGACGTTACAATGGCTTTGGGCATGTCTGATGAAATTAACATGATTTGAGGCATTTTGTTCCAAAAATGTGTTTTGCAAAAGTTGACCTGCTGGTGGCGCTATAACAGGCCAATGTGAAAAGGGTAGCATTTGTTCCTTGGCCTAGTGGAAATGTGCATGCAAAATTTCACACAAATCGTAGGCTGCTTTCATGATTAGATGCATTTTCTTGAAAACTGACCAATCCGGAAAAAAATGTAATCCAATCTTAACCAATTAGGATTGGATATGAAACATCAGACAAATCTGTCTTGGTCACAACACTAGAGATACTGTGTATTGATTTGTGTGGATTTTGGATCAAATCTGAAGGAGTAATATCAAAGAATGTGTTTTACATAAATTGGCCTCCTGGTGGCGCTATAAAAGGCAGATGTGAAAAATTCAGGGCAAAGGTTGTTTTTTTTTTGCATCTAGGGAGTGCACATACAACATTTTACACTGATTGGTGGGCCTGTTATAGCGCCACCATGGGGCTGATTTGAGATTTTTTAAATTTATATTTCTTTCTCTGCGTGCCCAATTTAATTAAAATTGCACGCTGTGTTCATGATTTGAGGCATTTTGTTCAAAACGGACCAATCCTGCAAACTTTGGAAGCCAATCTTTACCAATCAGGATGGAATATGGTAAATCAGACAGATTCCTGTTGATCACATGAGTGTAGAGATACTGTCTACCGATTTGTGTGATTTTTTGACAAAAAATGTTTTGATCTGTAGGAGTACTGTTCAAAAACCGCCCAGGGAAAAGCCGCCGGTGATTAGCTGGTAAGGGACGGACGGACGGACAGACGGACACAGGCGAAAACATAGTCTACCCAAATCTTCGGCCTGGCAGAGACAAATACTGGATCGAGCAACTTAAAGACTGTCTGGGGTACTCCCAACCGCCTGGGTAGACCATAAAATGACTTGATTCTATTTTCGATAAGGGATATTTTACGTGAAATGTCCCTTTAATAAAATGGGAGACCTTGGAGAATGTCCTTGAAATCAAACAATTTAAATACTTCTATAACATACAGTTTTTAAAATTATGGATTGCCGTTTTGAAGCATCACTATGTAACTTTTTGAAGCGGTGAAAGCCGCTTCCAAGGAGTGGCTTTGTCTGTCCCGTACATGTTTTTTTTTTTTTCAAGATTCCCATAGATTCCCAAGGAGTGGCCTTGTCTGTCCCGTACATGTCCCGTGCATGCAGAATTGAGGATTGGTCAAGCTTCACATGACAATTTGGCCCTCCAGACAAAATCATTCATTCATTCAGAATTCATAAAAAATATAGAACTAAAGCACATAGAAAGTATAGATCTAGAACACAGAATGTATAGATCTAGAACACAGATTTCATAGCTCTAGAACACATAGAATAAAAATCCACCGCTTCACTTGGAACCGACGTTTGATATTATTTCTTCTACCCCGGATTCCTCTGCGCACGTGCTGCATTCTTTTAATAATCAGGTCAAAAAGATCCTGTGTCTACTAGGTGAGACATGAAACATGTCTGTATAGTAGAGCAGGAAGACAAAATCACCCAACTGTAGAAGTTACTGTATATTGTCGCCCTAAAGGGCGAGGTCGCGCCATGTCTTGGCCGGCTGTCCAGTCATGTATATCGGACCAATTACCCATATATGGAGATCCATGTACTGTATATGGAGATATGCTGTGAGACCCCAAACATTCTTACTCGGTTATTTGTGATGTGAAAATCCTATGACGTCTATCACATCTGACATCATACATACAATCCCTTTCATGCCCATACATGGAGATCCCTGTCTGAACCAGCCACACATTTATTACTTTACTTTACTTTATTTGTTTATTTAGACGGGACAATGCATATTAATGAACACTACATAAAAGCAATATAAATACACCGGAATTAGCAAGAATGCAAAATGTCATCCGTAGTCAAAGACAAAACAACACATACCAACAAACAGTAACCCTAGTTAAGAGAGGGCATTTAAAAACATACATACAAATACTATTTCTCCTGTGGGCTGTCTTCCTCCATATACAGTATGGGCATTCTCACATGAAGTCCTGTTAGATATGGGCTAATATTGATGACATCAGGGATCTCCACATATGGGCATAAAAGTGATTCTGTTAGAGTGGTTCCCATGACATCACAACATGATACAATACATTTTATGCCCATACATGGAGATCCCTGTCTGAACCAGCTACACCACTGTGATGTCACCTGTTTATGCCCATATAAGGAGATCCCTGCTCTGAGTATCTGACTGTGATGTCACCTGTGATGTCACATTGATGTGTCAGGGGAACCACAGTATTAGGCATTATCCTCTGAGCCTGTGATGTCACAGTGATGTTTCAGGGGAACCACAGTGTCAAGCATGACGTACAGACAGACAGACAGACAGACAGACAGACAGACAGACAGACAGAGATACGTGGTCAAGATGTGCCGGTTTCCATATTTAACTGCGACCTACGGTCGCAATTAACATACTCTACCATACAGAGTGGATAAATTATATTCATTAATGGAATGTCTGTCCGCCGTCTGTCTGCATGCTAACATCACTGATACTAAACAGTGTCGCCACCATGGTAACAGCCGCATGCTGAAACAATGTCCAAATTTGGAGATTGACATCACTGATTGACATCACTGACGGACATCACTGACTGACATCAGTCAGCCCACATTTGAGATGACTGACCTCACTGATACTAAACACACATTTGGAGATGACTTCATGACTGACATCACTGATACTAAACAGTGCCCAAATCTGACATACCTACATGCAGAAACAGTGACCAAATGTGGAGATAACTGACATCACTGACTGACATCACGGAACACCATATATGGGAATAAATAGGTGAAACGGTGCCCAAATTTGGAGATGACTGACATCACTGATACATCTTAAAATCCTTCTATCCTACGAGCCAATACTGGGGGACTGGGGAGTCGAGCTACAGGCCGTTCTGCTGATGTTTTATATCCAATTATCTTCACGCCGAGTAGAGCGAGGAATGGCGTGCAGCCGCTAAACGCACGTTTCAAATGTGGTCAAGCTCACTGCTACATAGCCGCAGGCTGTGTGCATAATATCGCTGCATTTTGTATTTATTTATTTCTTTATTTATTTTTATCCCACGATTTTGTAACCCATTTTTCACCCGGTGTCAATTATCTAATGCAGGGGTCTCATAGATTCCATATAGTTTCACTGTTTGACGGCACAATCATCAGTCAGTGTATTTTGGATTCATGTCAATTTGTGTTTTCAGATGTTTAACCTCTTGAACCGTCAATGCTTCATATAAAAAAGGAGAAAAAAAGTTTCTATCACACAAAGATTTGGAGGACCCCCTGTAGTAACTCTGAGGACCCCCCAGACCTCCTGTTGAAGACCCCTGATCTAATGTAATCCTGGGCGCTACACTCCCGCTGCCAACCTCAATGTCGCTGCCTTGCTGTCGGGCAGACACATCTTATCTCCCAATTTCTTAAACTTAAAAATAAAATAATAATTCTCAACCAGTCTTTCGGGGACCGCCAGTGGTCCTTGAGGGGGTTCCAGGTGGTACCCAGCTAAATTATATATTTGTCAGCCTGTAGCCAGTTTTTCTCAATGCAATGTCACGGAAGCAGGAATGCGCATGTGTGACTGTGTGTACTCTTGAATACTTACTGTATGTAGTTTGTTCATATTTTCTTATAAAAGAAAAGATAATTTGTAATTTGCACTCTTGCATACTTAAGTTTTTAAAAGCATTGAATACTTTTACTATACTATTAAAGTACTCCAGTACTGAGTACTTTAACCGTAGTACACATTTGACAGAGCAAAGTAGTTGAGTATTGCATTTGACCAGGAGTACCAATACTTTGACTCAAGTATACTGCTGTGGTTTGTTGTTGGTGTTAATAATGTATGCACCAGCGCTCTCATCCTGACTCACCACAACAACCACCACCATCAGAAGCAGCAAGCCAGCACTCAAATCACCTGCAGGCAGCATCTCTCCACAGGGGTTTGCCCTGTTTATGGTATTGATATATTATCAAATTAAGTGGCAGGTGGGTGAACCCAAGTTGGCGTCTACAGTAATGTAATGAAAACAGTCATTTTCGTTCTCCCACACACAAGCGTGCGAGCGCGAGCTGTGGCACCCACATAAAGGGCTGTGCTGGCAGGCTGCAATTATGTTGATTACAGCCAATACCTTTTTTTTTCTGCCTCCTTTTTTCTCCCCCTTTTCCCTGACAACGATATTTACAATTTTACCATTGGATTTAGCAGATGCTCTCATGCATAGAGAGACGTAAACAGTAAATGGCATGGACCCTTCTTCACAAAACAAAACGTTTGTTCCCTGAGCTGTTCTTTAGGTTTGTACAAAGAAGATGTTCAGCTCCTGTAATGGTTCTCTAAGAGCACTGAGCAGCAATTTTGATTATGATCTGGAACTGTGGTTCCACCGCCAAAGAACCGGTTCTGGTTCTTTCTCCCGCCTATGGGATGAACCAGAGGTGTGCTTTACCACCGAGAACCGGAGTTGGTTCCGAACCGTAGAAGTTGGTTCCGAACGGGAACCACAAAATCCTTGGTTCCTCTGGTTCAATCATGGTTCAATCTGGCAGAAATGCAAGCCGGTTCGCAAGAACGAACCAAGGTTCCAAGAAAGTTGAACCGGCACTGGTTCTGGAACCACGGTTCTTTTGGTGGTAAAGGCCCCAAAATGAGGTCCAGGGTAGTCTGTCTCGCGTTGCCAGACAACTATTCCACGATCTCCGAATGCTATATAGAGTCTGGAACTACACCTCCCGAGATCCGAGTAACAGAAGCTGGCATATATTTTAAAATATATTTTGAAATATATGTGCGCGAAAAAACGAAACTGAAGTTTTCACATTCGCTTTATCGCTTCTCATGCCGGATACTCATGAGAGAGCTTCCGTTCCCCAGACTGTATGACCGAAGTGTTTGCAAATTGTGTGAGTCAACAGTCTGGTTGTGCGGGAAGCCCCAGAGGTCCTTGAAGCGGTTCCAGGTGGGTCCATAGCTGAATGATTGATAGTTAAAGAAGGAACCAAATGGACCTTTTAAAGCTGTGGCTTTTTCCGTCATTTTATTTTAAAGTTTGAGCCTGAAACAGCGTTTGACCCAATCAGAAGGTCCCATCCCTTCAGGCTATGGAACGCTGGGATCCCACTCACTGCAGCTGTGTGCAGCAGAGGGCTAGTGTTTTCAGGCTGCCCAAGGGGGAGAGAGAGAGAGGGCCAGAGCGAAGCATATTCGTTACTATATTGCTTATTTCTAATCTATAATGTCTTCAGATACATATTTCAGTGTGTTGATTAAGTTTAAAATGAGAAATACACCACCTGGACGTAATTTTGAATGAGATTTGAAACGGTGTTGCTGTTGCTCTGTAATTAGAATCTGGTGTGTTTGGAGGAAGGTGCAGCTATGGGAATCAAACAGGTGAAGATGAATTTATATTCATAAGAGTGTATCTATGTCATCACACGTTTAACAGCAAGTAATTGAGATCGGCCTTTTCGGGACTTTTGATATGTGTTTTTTGTAATGTATTCATTATTGTTAGGTATTATGTCCATGTCCATATGATAACTACTACAGATATGCTCTAGAAGCGTGTATTTTTCTGGTCTTTAACAGGTCTGTAACCCTTAGAGTGTACTAATGTCTAATGTGTGAGTAGAGAGATTTATAAAAGTTTGAGAACTTCACGCCGAAAAAAAAAAAAAAAAAAATGTTTACCTCTGGCAAATGGCTGTTCGGCCGTGTAACCTATAGACCTTTTCTCAAACCAGCTTTAACCGTGCAACCCCGCCTATGGCTGAATCAATAACCTGTGCAGTGGTGGACAAAGTGCATTTGCTTTAGTACTGTACTTACAGTAGATACATGTTTTGAGTATCTGTAGTTTTTATATTTTCTGGATACTTTCACAAAACAACGTTATACTTTATAGACTCCAGTACATTTCTACGAAAGTAAAAGGTACCTCAGTGACGGCGGTTCTTCACTTGGTAGGATCAGTAGAAAGCCTAGAAACATACCCTACTTTATCATGAATTTTAATAATCATAATTATCATAAATAGGTGACATCTGCTGGGCCATTAATAGGAACAGCAGGCTGAAGGAGAACCCGGAAGTGAGCTTCAATTCCAGCAAAGAGGGTTTTCCTCTTGGGTCGTGTGCTTTGCCCTCCACTGATGCATCCAACAGTGGAGCGTGCATGGTTTCACATAGTTTTTTTAAATGTATCTTTCTTTAGTGTTATAAGGATGAGGCGTCTGCATCCACAAGACGAGAGGCCTTCCCGTTCCGTCCCTCCATACCACGCCTCTGTCTGTCTTTGGTGAGTAACAACCTGCAACAGATTTATCACTTCCTTTACCCGTGATTTAGGGTTTCGTGACAGAGTTAAGAGGTAGGGGTTTTGTTGCCGGGCCCCTAGCAACACTTAGTGTGTGTGTGTGTGTGTGTGTGTGTGTGTGTGTGTGTGTGTGTGTGTGTGTGTGTGTGTGTGTGTGTGTGTGTGTGTGTGTGTGTGTGTGTGTGTGTGTGTGTGTGTGTGTGTGTGTGTGTGTGTGTGCACGCTATACTTGTCAGGGTCAAATGTCCCCACAACTATAGTAGCATTTGAGAAACTAGCATTGTGAGGACAATTGTGTCCTGGTTCTCAGAAGATATTTGTGGAGTGATTAGGTAAAGATTCAGGTTGGGACCAGGGTTAAGATTATACATACGTTACATGTATCGTAATAGAGAGGAGGTTTGGGGTGGAGTTACGGAGTTACGCCTGAAGGATAATTTATTTACATAATATGTACCGGTGTCGTGAACTGAAAATAGACGATTATCTATTTTTAATTTTTTGGCAAAGGATTGAAAAAATATATATTAAAAATAACTGGTATTCAAATCACCGGTCTTAAAAATGTTGATGTCCTCACAAGTAATGTGAGGACATGTTGAGGGGTGTGTGTGTGTGTGTGTGTGTGTGTGTGTGTGTGTGTGTGTGTGTGTGTGTGTGTGTGTGTGTGTGTGTGTGTGTGTGTGTGTGTGTGTGTGTGTGTGTGTGTGTGTGTGTGTGTGTGTGTGCAATCGTGTGGGTGCGCGTGGAGGATCTAAAGGTGTGAAATATGTCCGCCAGTCGAAGGGCGCAGCATAAAGCCCACCACCACTCTAACTTTTTTTAATTTGGATTGGCAAGCCCAGCTGCCAGGACGCTCGTATTTTATCCTGCACTCCTTCTCTCCACTGTCCTGCTCGCTCTGGACTGAGTGGCTCTCAATCATACGTGGCAGCAAGGGGAAGGTTTTATTGAAGAGCTGCGCGCGCGAGGAAGGCTGTGTGTGTGTGTGTGTGTGTGTGTGTGTGTGTGTGTGTGTGTGTGTGTGTGTGTGTGTGTGTGTGTGTGTGTGTGTGTGTGTGTGTGTGTGTGTGTGTGTGTGTATACACTATACTTGTGAGGGACAAATGTCCTTACAAGTCATCTCTGGCGGGTGTAAACCTCATGTATCGGAAACTGTTACTCTTCAGGATTAACATTAAAAAGTAGCAGCTTTGTGCCACGCCAGCTTCGCGCCACGCTTTGCCACATTTCGAGCTTTCGGATGGGCTATCTTTTATGCTTTTGTGCCGACGCTGTAGTATGATCAAGTAGGATGTTAATTTACGAAATAGAAAAAAAAAACTCAAAAGGTTAGAATTATGGAAATAAGAAGTTTCTACCCGACAGCAACAAAGTATAGTTAAATTTGAGAAATAGACGTTGTAAAGACATTATTGTCCCATGGTCCTCACAAGGAGAAGACATTTTTTTTTTTTTTTTTATTGTTTAAACAAAGGTTTTGGGGAGTTAGATTTATTATTATTATTATTATTTTAAAGATTGGGCATGGGGTTTAAAGGTTGGGGTTAGGGTTATGAATATTCACTTACTTACCGTAGTTACGAGGCGATGTCACGCTCACCAGAAAAAATGCTGATCTACAAGCTCATAACGTGTCCTAGAGTGACAAGCTTGCAGATTCTTTTGGACGAGGCCTCACAGTATAGTAATTCAAACATGCGTGCGTGCGTGCATATGTGCGTGCGTGCATGGAGAGGTGGGTGCAAAGGGGTGATTTGCCAGAGTGAGACAACTATATTGAATTTTTGGTTAGCAGAGTATCATTGTCACTAACAATCATGGCCTCCAAGTCGTCTAATGATACGTCCATTCATCTCTCCCGGCTCGCTGATAATCCGCCGGTGCCCAACGTGTGTTCTGATTAGGGGGACGAGGCCCCCCAAAATGGCCGGGAGCGGGTGATGAATTGACCATCGTTCAATTTGGCCCCGGTCAATCAATAATTAAATCACCATAGAAAGGAAATTACTCATCCCGGAGGCTATTGTCTGTGGCGGAATCGCGGGCGACACGCGTCCTTGCTCGAACCGACTCTGCAGGCACGACTCCCACTTTACCTCAATGCCACGAGGAGGAAAAAGCTTTTTCTTTACCCACGCAGCATTATGGTATCTGACAACATGCCTGCACTGCAATGACATTTCCCTGATGAAAAAATCGATGTTCCTGACTTTACAGTACAATATGTATGGGCCTGAAAGTCGAGCCGGATTCCCCTTGACGAACAGGTCTCTGTGCTTTTTTGCAATAATGTGATGCGGTTTTCTTTTCTATGGAGGCACCTAAGGTGAGAGGCAGTCACAGCGAGCATTCAGCTGCTGTACGGACTGCACTACTTTCGCAGATAGGCAGGCAGACCCAAGGGCAAAGCCCGCTGTACAAGAACTTTTTCTCGTTTTTTCTTTTTAAACACTTTGAAGGGGACGAAACCCTGTAGGCTTTTGAGTTTGCTTTCTGGTTCACTACAGTCGGGTAAAACTATGTCTATAACCTCATAGTACATGATTTTCCCATCCCCCCAAAAAAACATTTTTTTTCTCCTTCAATTTACTTGCCTCATGGAGACTTGAATTCTCGGATATCTATTTTTATTTTTGTCACATTCCTGAGCCAATAATGTTCAGCAGTGGTTACCTATGGCAGGGGTTCCCAAACCTTTTTGTCTCAGGGCACCCCATGAATATTGTTTTAATCCGAGGCACCCTTACATTATAATTTTCACTCCCAGCACCTTATATTTATAGCATATCGTCGTTGTCGGGTGCCAACCTTATATGTCCAAAACCGTTTTTTATTTATCATCTATAAAATGTAAAAAAAATAGTGAAAACAGCAGATCTACAAGCACACAACGCCTCGCATCGCGAGGCGTTGTGTGCTTGTAGATCGGCTGTTTTCACTATTTTTTTGCGATAGTCTTGTATGATGAAGCAGAGCTTTGCTTTACCAAAATACGTACACATTTGAAACTTGGAGATACGAGGTTTCTGCCCGACAGTGATGATATTAGTGATTATGTTGCGAGGAAAACGTTGAGATAATAGCCATTTTGGTTAGAACTGACTGAAAATAACTTAGTACTTCAAGTTCAAAATGATACTAAATATTTTTTGTCCAAGTGGCCAAATAAATTCCAAATATTATCGAATTATCTCGCGGCACCCCTGGACTGCCGTCGCGGCACCCCAGGGTGCCCCGTCACCCACTTTGAAAACCCCTGCCCTATGGAGACATAAAGAGTCTCCTCAAATTATTGGCTTAGGAATGCGACAAAAACATCCATGAATTCAAGTCTCCATTGGGTGAATCATTTTGGGGGTGAACTATACCTTTAACCATCAAAACCAGGAAAGAATCTGTGCCATTTTAGATTTATAGCACACAGCACTTTGAAGGACTTCAAAGTGTGCTATATGAAACAGTACCATGTGTGGTTTTCTTTTCTTTACATTCTACTTTCTCTTGCTGCCACTTGTTATTCCTTTGTTATAGTTACAATGTAGAAGACCAACCAAAATGAAAACAATGTTTCTGTTGTGTACTTACCGGTACACGATGTAACAATGCTAAAGCCTTGGATGTTTGTTTGCCCTGAAGAATACCTTACCCATGCTCTGTGTGTGTGTGTGTGTGTGTGTGTGTGTGTGTGTGTGTGTGTGTGTGTGTGTGTGTGTGTGTGTGTGTGTGTGTGTGTGTGTGTGTGTGTGTGTGTGTGTGTGTGTGTGTGTGTGTGTGTGTGTGTGTGTGTGTGTGTGTGTGTGTGTGTGTGTGTGCGCGCGCGTGCGTGCGTGCGTGCGTGCGTGCGTGCGTGCGTGCGTGCGTGCGTGCGTGCGTGCGTGCGTGCGTGCGTGCGTGCGTGCGTGCGACGTGCGTGCATGCGACGTGCGTGCATTCGTTTGTACACTGACTCTGTACCTACTCCTAGTCAAGGCTTTCTTAAGTTTTGGGTCGTTCACGCTCAAAATAGGAAGGCTTGGTTGAAAGCGGGTAAATACAGCGTTAAGGGGGGTGGGGGGAAGCGGACAGAGGGAGTGTGCTGTCGCCTTTGCTCGAATCTGACACTTTGTGGATTCGTTCAAGGATCCAAGCAGCTGAAATACAGCCTGCTCCAGTCCTGGACCCTCAAGGTAATGGGAAAAAATGCCCCGGCTGACAGGATGCGGAGACGACGCCCGCTCCTGTTTTTTTTCCGTAGGCGACATAAATCTCGTACACCTCCTTGGTGCCCCCTGCCCACCTTCCCCATATATCTGCTGGTGGAGGGAACCGTCTTTTGGCTATCTTGACCGATTGAAAGGGGCCTGATTTACGGCCCGGAGGGGCGAGGGCCCTATAGAAGGGGAAAAATCCAATTAAAGGGGAGAACATAAATAGAAGATGAATGAATAAACGTCCTCACCTCCGCGCGCGGCTCTCTTTTACACTATGGGTTCACATGTAAATGCAATCCCCCCCGGCGCGGTTCCTTTACAAAAAGAGTTTTGGAACGACGCCGACGGAGTTCAGTGGAGACGAGAAAAAACATCTGGCACTCAACCGTTAGTCGACAGAAATTGGTGCAAAAAGCACTGATGGAAAAAAGTTAATCTTTGGGCGATGCTCCTGGAACAGGAGCTAAGCTCCAACATCTGGCTATGTACGGTTCCCACACAGGTGGGCAAAAAAACGTAAAGTAGAGTAAACTGAAGTGTGGCCTACATCTGGCCTAGATACGGCTTACATCTTGGAACAGCTCAAAGTTTGTTGTACACACAGGGTGATTGGCCAGCGGGACACTTTTAACTCATAAATAGCACCGCTCACTTCACACTAGGTGTAATTATTTTTTACTTAACTAAAAGTACCAATACTGCACTTTAGAAATACTCTGTTACAAGTAAGAGTCTGGTATTCAAAATGTACTCGAGTAAAAGTACCAAAGTATTGGCATCAAAATATACTTAAAGTACCAAAAGTAAAGTGGAGTTCCTTGTACATGTAATTTTTTGTTTTCATTTCAAATTTGTGTTAAAGTTTATTTTTCACTTCCAATTTGTAGATGATGGTCTATAGAACAATTTTGGTTCGAGTGTCAAGACAGTAGATTGAAGAAAAATATAGTTTTTGCCCTATTTCTAAAATGACCAAAATCGGAATTGTGGTTTTTGAACAGTGTCTTAGTTTTCCCACAACTGCTGTGTAATATATATTTTTTTTATTGCTATATCTAGTCAATACTGTGTGGGGAATCAATTGGAGTTAATTTTTTTTCCTATACCACAATATAGTGCCATTGGCTTTAACAACTACTAGAACAATATTTTAACAAAGACAAAATAAATCTAACACCTATATACAGTCTGCTCTGGTCTAGCTAGTTCTCACAAGTAGGCCTACATTTGCACAGATGTGTGCATTTCAACTTTTCCTTCATGTAACTGCACCGAGTGCAGGTTGGCATACAAGCACTTTTACAAGTGTGCTTACTTTAATATATCCTTGGTAAGGGGCAGAGTGGTCCAAATGGAACCACTAATCCCATAATCAGTGGGACTGTGGACGGTCATCATGGACCTGAATGAACCAGTAAGACTCCCTAATCGGGAGATAAGCAACCGTCATACACAAACTTTAGAAGGCAAAGGTAGCCAATCAGGAGGGAATATGGGAAATGGGACTGATCCATGTTGATGACATGACTATAGAGATACTGTGTACCGTTTTGTGTGATTTTAGGGAAGAATCTGTTGGAGCAGTGTCCAAAATGTGTTTTGCAAGAATCTGCCTCATGGTGGCGCCAGAAGAGGGCCATATGTGAGAAATGAGGCGTGGAGGTTGTGGTTTTGCAACCAAGGAGTGTGTGTGCAATGTTTGGCATGGATCGGGGCAACGGTGGCGGAGATATGAGTAGGGCAAAAGTGTGACGTGTGACTGACAGACAGACTGACAGCCGGTGGAGGTTTTGATTGACAGAGTACTACACATATGCAGATACATACATATGTGCTGTTGCCCAGGCACTTGCTTGGAAGACTGTTCAGATGTTGATCCAAAGCATCAGTTGGGGGTGGAATTCTTTCCACATCCCTAGTTTTCTGTGAGAATTGTGTCATTCAACAGGAGGCACTGCTCTGAAGGGAGTCAAGGACTTCAAGTACCTGGGCTCATGGGTCAACTCAACAGAACAAGATCTTCAAGTGAGGAAATCACTTGCATGGAGGGCCCTTAATGGCATGGCTAGTGTATGGAACTCCAACCTCCCCCGACAAACCAAACTCAGCTTCTTCTATGCGATGGTAGAGTCTGTTCTCCTATATGGCAGTGAATGCTGGACCTTGCTCTGCAGAAGTCTCTAGACGGGTGCTACACCAGAATGTTACGTGTAGTGCTCAACATCAGCAAGAGTTCACATGTCAGCAACAAGAATCTGTATGCTGGAATATTAAGGGTGAGCGATAAAATAGCAGCCAGGAGAATGAGACTTGCAGGACACTGACAAAGACACCAGGAGCTGCCAGCCAGCAAACTGGTGCTGTGGGAACCAACACATGGGCACCGGTCACGAGGACGTCCCACACTTACATACCGGTATGTGGATGTACTCAAGAAAGACGCAGGAGCGCAAAGCACCAGCGAGCTGGCCGGATGTATGGAAAACCGGGATGACTGGAAGCGACGATGGAAGGCTCATCTGAGGACGACCTAGAGAGAGATGGCTGCATTCAGAGCCTGGATGTGATGAAAATTACACAGAAGCACTACAACAACATCTGTGTCACCAGTATGCACCATCCCAAGTGATGATGTTTGGAGGGCATAGAGAAGATGTAGGCCTACTAGGACACAAGTGTCAGCTTCCTCATGGTTGCATTGATCCATTGTTTCCAACATGGTGGACTTGATCACCTGCAGTAATGTAGACATCCTTGTCATCTGGAAACTGTGAATATGTTAACAACTTACTTGAAAGGAATGAGTACAGTTCCTTCTTACTTAACAGCTCCTTCTTGTTGTCAATGTTTGCCAGAAACTTTTGCCAATTTCAGTACTCCACCATCAATAACAAAAGTCATAAACAATTGGCACAACTAACTCCTTCTGAACAGAAACCTCCTCAACAGAAGTCACATCCAGGCTCTGAATGTGGCCGCGGAAATCTGGATCTCCTTCAAAAAAAGTTGGAAAGATTACTAGAATGATCTCCTTGAATACCATCGCCTATCCATGCAGCCATGGCTCTATCCATGCATTCACTGGCTCAGACAGCACATTGTCATTCAAATCCATGGCAGGGTAAGCGATCCTGCTACAAGGTGATGCGCAAAGTGCCATCCCTGATGGAAGAATTTGTAACCCTCGCTGACACTCCAACACAAGCATCTCCAAGGCTGAAAAAAGTGGGCAATGATGTTGATCATGTTCGAATGACACAATTCTCACATAAAACTAGGGACGTGGAAAGGATTCCCCCCCAACTGATGCTTTGGATCAACATCTGAACAGAAGCGTCTTCCAAGCAAGCGCCTGGGCGACAGCACATAACTATGTATCTGCATGAATATGTTCATTCAGGTCCATGATGACCGTCCACAGTCCCACTGATTATGGGATTAGTGGTCCCATTTGGACCACTCTGCCCCTTGCCAAGGATATATTAAAGTGTGAAGTGCACTTGTAAACGTGCTTGTATGCCAACCTGCACTCGGTGCAGTTGCAGAAATGTTGAAATGCACACGTCTGTGCAAATGTACTAGTGAGAACTTGCTAGACCAGAGCAGACTGTATATTAGATTAGAATGTTTATTCTTTGTTAAAATATTGTTCTAGTAGTTGTTAAAGCCAATGGTACTATATTGCGGTACAGTTAAAACAAATGTAACTGTATTGTTGATGTTGAGTGTAATAACCATGTTATTGTCTAATTTGTGTGAAATATCAGAATATTCAAAACAAATAGTTGACTCCAGTTGATTCCTCACACAGTATTGACTTGATATAGCAATAGAAAAATATATTGCACAAGCAATTGTGGGAAAATTAAGACATGTAAAAAAATCTCAATTACGATTTTGGTTATTTTTGTTAATAGGGTAAAAGATATATTTTTCTTCAATCTGGTGTCTTGACACTCGAACCAAAATTGTTCTATAGACCATAATCTACAAATTGGAAGTGAAAAATAAACTTTAACACAAATTTGAAATGACTGAGTGTCCAGGCACCCCACTAATAGGCTACTTGTTATGTCCCGTTTCCCAAGTTATTATGTCTAAAATGTATTACTACTATTTGGAAAATAGCAGATCGGCTTTTTTCGAATAGCCAAAGTTTAAATAGGGCTTAAGTGGTTAAAGTTTTGTAATAATATTCAAAATCTACAAAGTAACAATTAACACGCTCCACCGTCTGTCTGTCTGTCTGTCCGTCTGTCTGTCTGTCCGTCTGTCTGTCTGTCCATCATGTCACACTTTTGCCCTACTCTTATCTCCGGCACCGTTGCCCCATCCATGCCAAACTTTGCACACACACTCCTTGGATGGCAACTCACAACCTCCTCATCCACCCCTCATTTCTCACATGGCCCTCTTCTAGCGCCACCATCTATGGCTGATTTTTGCAAAACACATTTTTTGGACACTGTTCCTACATATTTTGGCCTAAAATCACGCAAAGCGGTAGACAGTTTCTCTAAAGTCATCTCATCAACATGGATCTGTCCGATTTCACATATACCCTCCTGATTTGTACAATTGCCGTCTAAAGTTTGTGTATGCGACCTGATGGTCGCTTATCTCCCGATTAGGGAGTCTTACTGTACAGTAAACGTGTTATATTTGCCTCTGAGATGTAGTGGAGCAGACGTAAAAAGACAGAACACTAGAACTACTCCAGAGAGCGAGAGAGAGAGAGAGAGAGGGCAAACCGGGGTTCTAACTGTGGCGCCTGTTTACAAATAGGTAAACGGTTGTACAACGTACAATGTGGTTGCGTTGGACCAACTGGGAGCAACGTGCCGCTCTGCTATTTGGCAGCGTAAACGAGGTCATTAGTTTTCCGTAGCGCGGTGGTGAAGCGAACAAGAGGATGCCATTACCGCTAGCCGAGTGAGATTAAACACCGTGTTGTTTTTGTATAGCGGTGGCCTCAGCCCAGAGAGCCTTTCATCGTCCCGACAACACCAAGGTCTAGTTCCTGCAACACAAAACCACTTTCACAAACAAACCCACCATGTCGTCGCTGTCGGGCAGAAACCTTGTGTCTCCAAGTTTCAAATGTGTACGTTTTTTTCACAAAGTAAAGTCCTGCTTCATCGTACAAGGCCGTCGCACAAAGGTAGTGAAAACAGCAGATCTACAAGCACACAACGCCTCGCGGCGTTGTGTGCTTGCAGATAGGCTGTTGTCACTAGCTTAAATCATTTTTAAAATGATAAATGCAAAACGAACGGTTTTGGACATACAAGGTTTTCACCAGACAACGACGATGTGTTCTGTAATCTCCTTCTCCCCTACTCACCCGTTACTGGTGGACAGTAGCGCTCAACCACTCAACCGGTATACTTGAGTCAAGATACTCCTGGTCAAATGTTACTACAAGCCTGGCAGGTGCACACATAGACATCAAAGGGGGCTTGAGCCCCTGCCCTTTTATCTGTCAGTAAAAAGTGCTCTCTCCAGACCATGAATGTAGTTTTTACTATGGTGAAAGGAATGCAAATGCCCTCTTTCCATGCCATTCGTGAAGGCAGCATTCAATAGAATGACCTTGTCCAAACTCTTCTGAACTTGATTGCAGCATCTTATGTTGAAAGAATTGCCCTCTCTTGTGTAGAAATCCACGCCTCATCTCCAGTATTTACTTGATTATGCTTAGGTAATGGTATCAAGCACCGAAAATAGCAGACCTAAAAGCTCATAACGCGACACAACGTTATCAACCGGAAACAGGAAGTAGACGTGATAAAAAATAATAAAAAAAAGGGATCTGCATTGGCTCCAATGTTACATTTAGCAGGAAAACTCCTGTGTGGCGTGTGGCACTCCTAGTGTAAAAAAAACGAACTAAATTATCTCATAGCTTTCGAATGTCACGTTGGCGTGCGTGTGGATCGCGCATGAACTGGATCTACTTGAGATGGATATGCTGTGACTACTTTTAAAAGGTAAGACAAATGTGTCAGGGAACATCCCATGTCGAAAGAAAATGGTGGTGGTCAATGCTCAACTACAAGTTTTTTAGTTTTCCCAAAAAGATTTCCCGAAAATATTCAAAAAATAACAATAGTGGAAAAATAGCAGATCTATAAGTTCACCGTGCGTATCATTTATATTTTATAACATGCTTTTTTCCTTCCTAGAAATGTAGTGGGGTCAAAAGTACAACATTTTGCTGTGGAATGTACTGCAGTAAAAGTACTGCACAAAAAGATACAAATAGTACAAATACTTAAATGTACTTTGTTACCGTCCACCTCCGCTCGCCCCCAAAGTGACTTTGAGTGATACTCAAAACCCGCTCCAGATCTTCCCATCTCCGGCTCCCAATTTAGACCTGACCTTTCTAAGCCAGCCAAATAGACAGCCATGTCTGCCTGCCTCCAGACGCCGAATAGGAACAAGTGAGGAAGGATGCAGTCTCAGGGACACAACTGCTTTTTGCCAAACAAGTACAGTAAAACAACTACCTTATTTAACGACATGTCACTTTGTTTTAGTGAGAGAGAAAAAAAGAAAAACATTATTCTGTCCAATCTGTATGGTAGAGCATATACAGAATCCATATATGGCCAAGACAGCCCATATCTGTGTGGCTGGTTCTACAGACATCTCCATGTATGGGCATAAATAACTGAGTAAGCATGTTTGGGCTCTCACAGCATATCTCCATATCGTCGTTGTCGGGTGGAAACCTCGTATCTCAAAGTTTCAAATTTGTGCGTTCTTTCGCAAAGTAAAGCCCTGCTTCATTGTACAAGGCCGTCACACAAAAGGTGTGAAAACAGCAGATCTACAAGCACACAACGCCTCACACCGCGAGGCGTTGTGTGCTTGTAGATCGGCTGTTTTCACGAGTTTAAAGCTATACTGTGTAAGTTGCTCAACTGGTGGTCAGTAGCGTTATAGCAAACCGCGGTCGCGTCTGCTTTTTTCGGACGTTTTTCGGACGTTTTTCGCCGCGGACCGGGCCTTCAGACCACCGCGTCCGCCTCGCCTCGCCGAGACCTATCCATAGAGGTCTTTCGTGTCCCTCTACGAGCCTCGGTTGGGGAGATACATGCTAGACTCCTAGCCCATTGTAAACACTGCAGTGTATTTCCTGAAGAGCTCGGCAGTGTATGATCTGGGCTTTGATTGGCCGGTAGGGAGACACGTGTACAGAATGATGCATATGACGCAATTTTGCCGGGAAAAACAGCCCCGGTCACGGCCACCAGGGCTCAGTAGAACACATATAAAGAAAAGGCTTTGGGAGCTGAAATGAACAGAGTGGGTGTTCTAAAACTTTAGAGATTTAATAATTAGGACAATTTTAAGATTTGTTTTATTAAAAAAGTTACATAGTATAGCTTTAAATCATTTTTAAAATGAAAAATGCAAAACGAACGGTTTTGGACACACAAGGTTTTCACCTGACAACGACGATATACAGTACATGGATCTCCATATATGGGTACCAGGGGTCTCCATATATGGGTAACTGATCCGATATCACTGGCCTGATGGCCAAGACATGGCGCGACCTCGGAATTGATGTGGTTGTATTTTGTCTCCCTGCTCTTCTATTGAGACATTTCATGGTTGGTTGGAAAGAACCTTTGACACAATCCTGTTCCCATGGTGACACAATCTTTTACTTGAAGGTCAACATTACATTTCTCCCCTTCAGGGACGTGCTGGCCATTGGGAAAAGCGGGACAACTCCCAAACGGCCGGTTCATTCCCGGCCGGTCCAGGCCGGCCATTAGGAAAAAATTAAAAATAAAATGTCGGCCTTCGTTCCATTTTGGGGGCTGGGCGGCCAACAAAGTAAATTGTCACTGTCGGGCAGAAACCTTGTATCTCCAAGTTTCAAATTTGTAATTTCTTTTCGTAAAGCAAAGCCCTGCTTCATCATACAAGACTGTCGCACAAAAGTAGTGAAAACAGCAGATCTACAAGCAGCTTGTAGATCGGCTGTTTTCACTAGTTTAAATCATTTTTTAAATGATAAATACAAAACAAACGGTTTTGGACATACAAGGTTTCCACCCGACAACGACAAAATATAACTCATGTAATTGGCCCACTGGCTTGTCACTTGTCATGATCTGAAATGGCAAATCCAAGGAGGGCCTCTCCAACTCTTTTTCCCGGGCTGAATCAGGGGCCCAGCACGTCCCTGCTCCCCTTAGTAAGCAGACAAAAAAGTCAGTAGCCTACAGTATTTACGCAGACGAACCAGGTTCAAAACCGGTATAGAACAGGAAAGTTACATAATGCACATTTAAACCTTACAATGTGTGACCAACCTTACAATGTGTGACCAACTCAGTTGACCTGATTGTCCTCAAGTGCTCTATGCCTGATCCTTTTTTCCCTTTACACCAAATCGCTGACCTACAAGCACGTGTTGTGACCTTGCAGGTCGGCTTTGTTCACACCAGAATAGTGTCGGTATAAAGGTTTCATGAGGTTAAAGTCGATGTGAGGCCGGGTATTTCAATCCGGAGCACCTGATTTTATGTACAGCAAGCACACACGCACACCATCCACCAAACACACTGCATGTATTAAGGTATTCTTCATGGTAAACAGTCAAGACTTTTGTATTGTTACATCTTATACCGTATGCACGTTCACAAAGTTCGTTTTTTGTTGCTCAACATAGCAGCAATAACAACAATTACAAAGGAATAATAAATAACAGCAGTAGAACGTGAAGACAAAAAAAACAGCATGGTGTGTACATTATTCAGAGCACACTTTGAAGCCCTTGAATGTGCTGTGCATGGGTCCTACTTAATATCCTCCATGTGTACGTGAATGCTGCGCTGTGTGTTTATGTATACTGTATTTGCATATTAAAACAGCGTATCTACGCATTTCTACCTTCCTACGTTATTCAGTAAATTAATGCCCTGCTTCATCATACATGAGTGTCGCACTAAAGTAATGAGCTTGTAGATCAGCTATTAAAAGAGAAAAGTGTTTTGAAAAAGATTTTTGGTCATACAAGGTTTCCACCTGACAGCAAACGATATGTGTATGTGCATTAATTTTATTGGGATTGTGCATTGTTTTTGTGTGCAAGTCGTACCATGGAAAATGTCATGTGCCAGTGTGTGTGTGGTATGTGTTTAAATACAGAGGTAGATGGGTGTGCGAGTGTAGTGCCCAGGATTCGGACCTGGGTCTCCCACGTGAAAGTCCAATATCTTAACCATTGATTAAGGGATATCCCAATGGGCCGAGGGAGATACTAGACTTTTGAGGCCATTAGGCTGAGGCAGTGAGTCACTCTGCTACACGTGCATGCGTGTGTGTGTGTGTGTGTGTGTGTGTGTGTGTGTGTGTGTGTGTGTGTGTGTGTGTGTGTGTGTGTGTGTGTGTGTGTGCGCGCAGTAGCGGAGATAATAAATAAAAGCGGAAGCCTTTTAAAAGGGAACAGGTAACAAAAAGCTTGTTTTCCCGGCCTGACACGACGGCGCTGCCAGCACGTCTTTTATTTTTATTTCCTTTTCTTTCCCGCGGCGTTACGGCTCTCTTCCCTCCCAGCGAGTGCTCATTAATACCTGACACCCTGCCTCAAACGCCCTTGCTCGACACGGAGCTTCTAATTCCGTACAAGTGCTTCTGAGGATACGCTCATCTCTCAGACTGTCCGAGCTGCCTGTTCTGTCCCCCCTGCCCCCCCACCCCCTTCTGCACTAAGAAGGTACAAATTTATGCTGGGTCATAAAGGAAGTACATAAAATAAGAGGCGGGGAGTATCCCGGGGCAGAAAATTGCCACGCCAGGGCGTGGGATCTCGCTGCCAATATAACTCTGACTGATTTAGTGTTGGCGTGTGTACTGTACATTCCCGTGGCTATAGCGTGCGTGTCCGCGTCACATATTCTGCTATGAATGCACAATATCTCTGTCCGTCCTTCCGTCTGTCTGTCCATGTGTGCGCGTACCTGTTATGTTTATTTATTCAACATGGACGTCACAATCACATTGGTGCTCGTTTTCAACACCTGTCCACAGGAGGCTTTTCGTATACGGTATACACTAGCAATGATTAACTAACATGACCTAAATAAGACCCAATACATACAACAAAAGTAGACAGTCATTCAAATAATCAGTTGGAAACAGAATCTATTCATGTGAGTCCTCTGTCAAACACATTACCATCTGTCTCTAGTTTTAGATCTATAGGCAAAGAGTTCCAAAGGTTTGCCCCCTTTACTGAGAAGGCAGATTGTCCAAACGAGTTCTTGCACATGTAACAATACAGTCACCATATGTTGAAGCTTGTGTAGTTGTGCTAAAGCTCTGACTGTAATTTGCATATTTTGAGAGGGGAAATCTCGCTATTCCTATACGTCCCATCATTTCGACTGAGGGAGTCGGCAGGGTTAGAGTTAGGGTTTGGGTTAGGTTTAGGCATAGAGGTTAACATTCACCCGCGTCGGCAGGTTAGCTTTTCACCAGGTTAACATTCACCCGTGTCGAAAGGATGATCCGTGGAACAGATGCTATGTCGCAATGTCGACGCGCTCCCATTTTGACATCAGTCCGACCGACTGACTTAAGACTCCCTGCACGCGTTGCCAATTAGTGCCCTGGCCCGGTCAAATCGTGACGTGGGCCCTGGTGCTATTCTCATGGCCAACCCCTGAGCACTGTTTGCGTGGCACATTTGTTGTGGATTGGAGCAACGGTGTGTGTGTGTGTGTGTGTGCCTGTGGCCCCTGGGGGCCACACGTGGTCCCTGATGAGGATATTCTGACGGCAGGAACAATGATGGTCCCAAGTTCAGAGAGAGAGTAAGAGAGGGAGAGAGAGAGAGAGAGAGAGAGGTCCTGAACATAGCACAGAGATGTCTGTGGCTGCTGTCCATGGTTCTGAAATAACTGTAGCTGTTGTCCATGGTTCTGAAGTAGAATAGTAGACATGGGGTCTTCAACGTTTTCAGGCCAAGGACCCCTTAGTTGGGAGAGAGATGAAGCAGGGACCCCCACAACCATAGTGTTCATAGTTTCATTGTTTGACAGCACAATCATCAGTGTATTTTGGATTCATGTCAATTTGTGTGTGTGTGTGTGTGTGTGTGTGTGTGTGTGTGTGTGTGTGTGTGTGTGTGTGTGTGTGTGTGTGTGTGTGTGTGTGTGTGTGTGTGTGTGTGTGTGTGTGTGTGTGTGTGTGTGTGTGTGTGTGTGTGTGTGTGTGATATTTAACCACTTGAACCGTCAATACTTAATAAACTTGACCTTTCACTCTGTACTTAGTCTGCTCTTTTTCTTCTCTACAGCAAAGCTCTTTGCCAAAAATAGCCGATCTACAAGCTCACAACGCCTCGCAGCGTGAGGCGTTGTGAGCTTGTAGAGTGGTTAATATAAAACAGGAGAAAAGAAAAACTTTGTATCACTCAAAGATTCGGAGGACCCCCTGTAGTAACTTTGAGGACCCCCTAGGGGTCCCGGACCCCCTGTTGAAGACCCCGGGAGTAGACAGCTGCTGTCCAGCTGCAGTTACTTTGTATGGCAGTTTCAACAGTTTAACACCAGTTGACCTGTGGGCCACAGGACTACAATATCTCTGCACAAAACTATTTTCCAGACACCAACCAACCAAGAATTTTCTTTCTCTTTTAATTTTCCTCTCTTATCCTCTTTTCAATACAGTAGCAACTGACTGAAAACTAATTTATTATCATTTCTCTTGTATTTTCTTTTTCGCACCCTCTGCTGTGATTCAAATTGCAATTTAATCGCGATTTAAATTGCCACCAGTTTGAATCAATTTTAAAGCGATTTACCATATATCATTACATTACATGCCAATAAGGGACACTTCCCCCAGTTCAAATAGGATTATTTTGAGGGGTCGCGGCTTGAAAAGGTTGAGAACCACTGCTTTAAGTTGCCAGTTTTAAGCAGCAATCGTGAGACGACAGAACAGAACGGTACCGGAGATGAATGTTGCCATCATCACCCGTTCCATGCCCCTGCCAGACGACCTCATGCAATCATGGCTCTGTCATAAGACTTGCCCCAGGCTGCCTCTCATTCACCCCCAGCTTGGAGGGACATATGCCCACAAATATCCATGTGCACTCACACACACACAAAACATTTAAAATGGAAAAAAGAAGCACCCGCTCTCACACATTAGAAGGACAATATCAGTCACCTGACTAGGATGTGTGTTTCCAATTATTTTCTTGTGAGGACCGGGACAAATTGTCCCCACGATTGTCTATTTCTCCAAATTCTTCTATACTTGTGGGGACATTTGGCCATCATAAATATAGTAATACAAGTGTACACACACGCGTGCTCTCGCTCATGCCCGCACAATGCAAGGTTGAACGAGCGAAGGCTCGGTGCCACTCGGGGTCCCGGTGAGGGGTCCCTTCTTCCCTTCTTTAATGGCCTCACCAGCGTAGCATCTGCTCCGGCCTCATTAATCAAGGCGAGAGGTGGGCAGGGGGGCCGCCGCGCGCCGCTGCCACTTCAAATGAAGAAGCCTGCACGCACCGCCAGAACGTCACGTGGCGCCGCTCGGCATGCCACACGTCCTGGCATCAGTCTAAACAGTTTAGACAAATGCCGGGGTACCGGTGTGGCGGTGGTTATGTACTTTCGCTTCCCCGCGTTCCTCCCTCGAGGCAGACGCCGGTTCTGTTTCTGCTCGCCGCGTGAGGTGGGTAGGGCCGTTTCGACGTGCGGGCTCCGCCGGCCATCTGTCAGATGGAAGTCACCCGTTGACCTAGAAGAGAACATGAAGGCTCTTAACCCCTTGCCCATATGTGCTGCATATAACTGTGGCGTTCGGCGAAAAAAACGGGTCTCCTTTTCAAATGGATCCTCAGAGGCGTTGCTTTGACTTTGGCGCGGCCAAAGAACAACCTAACCGGCCGATGTACAAGAAAGCGTGGCGTTTGGTTGCGTCTGGTGGCGTCTTGTGGCGTCTCGGGCGCCGTGCCCAGTGGCCGAGGTCAGAAGTCACATCCGCCCGGCCGTTTGTCACTTGTCCTTGGGGGGATGTCCTTTTGAGACGGTCTGTGCCCTCTCATCCTCGCAAAGCCGAGTAAAGTCGGACGTGTTTGTCGAGCTGTGGCTTGGCTCTGGGAGAGAGGGATCGATGGATCACAGGATGGGGACTGTGTGGCCGTAATGGCACCAAAGAGGCCAGGACAGGCCTTTTTTGGTGGTGGCTCGGTGACAGCATCGTCTGTGTGTCCAAATGAACAAACTGGGGGGGGGGGGGGGGGGGGGGGGGGCAGACACGAAGGGAGCCATCAGCTGAGCTTAACCCATTAAAACCAGGGAAAGCATCCGTGTCGTTTTAGCTATTTTAACCACTTAATGTCACTTCATGCTTTTTTATATATAGTACAGTGCATATGAAAACTTGTGAAATGGAACCTTCTGCATTATGAGTTTTCCTTTTGTTACATTTTGATACCAATGGGGACTGCCCCATAGGTCAAACTCCTGTTAGGTCGAACAGCGCGGGCAGGTTAGATAATCACCCACGTCACGGTTACTGAGGTTAGGGTTAGAGTTATAGGCATAGTTTTACTGAGGTTAGGATTAGGGTTTGGGTTAGAGTTTGCTGGTCGATCTAAAGGGTGTTCGACCTAATGACATGTTACCGATACCAATATGATTGTACTGTTCCTGACTTTTACTTGTAACAGAGTATTTCTACATTGCACTATTGATACTTTGACTTAAGTAAAAAAAGAAAAAACATAGTAATATTTCCACCACTGCTCTGTGCACATGGAGAGAGTAAAGGCCTTTGCAGACAGACGCGTTTATCCGTGCGGATAAAACGGAAAATGTCATTTTTTTAAAGAAAACAATAGTTCTCTATGACCTCATGCACACCGGCTCCGATTTTGCCGTGCGGCGGGTGGCTGCGGCAAGTGCGTTTTTTCCCGATCGAACCCAGTTCGATTCATGCGTCTTGTCGCATGCGGTGAAAGCTCATTGACCAATCAAAATCAGTTTGATCTCATGACATTTGACCCCATGCCATAAACAAACATGGCGTCCGCTGACAGACTAATCGTTTTTGTTTCGGAGCACCCTGAACTTTGGGATAAAGGACTAAACGAATACAAAGACGAGCAATTAAAAGACAACATTTGGAGGGGGATAGCCGCCGAACTCGGCCTTGAAGTTTCGGAAGGTAAGCCTAGTAGCCTATATATTTGCAAAATCACATCCAAATGCTCGCCTCAACGAGCATGCTTATATATTCACTTTTGTTCTCTGTCATGTGTTTTGTGCAAAGATGTGCTGAAAAAGCTCAAGTCACAGTGGCGTAACCTCCGTGACACATATAAGAAGAAGAAGAAGGAGGCCAAAACAAAAAGCGGCCAGGGGGGGAAGACAAAGAAAGAGTGGATACACATGAAGAGCCTGGCTTTCCTGGAACCCTCTACGGCATCAAGAAGGTAGGCTTCATAGAAGGTAGACTTGTGCGCTTGTGCATTTGGGCAATTAGACATATTAAAACGGCGATCAGACGATGTGTGCGTTGTGAGGGACGCTGTGCGCCTTTATGCACACACCATTCCATTGATCATTCAGCCTATATGAACCTATGAACCACTGAATTTCCCCCTTGGGATAATAAAGGTTTCTATCTATCTATCTATGATCTCCCCATGCAGACGTCGCTGACAGGAGGATTGAGCTCCATAAAAGCAGTGGTTGAAAAATTACTAAAATGTTTTAGTATCCTATCAATACTGCAATGTAGAAATACTCTGTTACAAGTACAGAATTCTAAATCTATTTGAGTAAAAGTTTGAAAATACTCAAGTAAAAAGTAGAGAGTAGAAGTAAAAGTATTGGAAATACTCAAGTAAAGTACAAATACCTAAAAACTGTAGCTACAATACATTTTATTGGTTTGTAATAGTGACTGACTACATGGGTTGGTAAAATAATAATAATGATGATAATATTAATAATAATAATGCATTATTAATATTATTATTATTATTATCATCATATAATTAATATTTGCAAATGCCATCAAAATCTCACTCAAGGTTTTCTGAAAAGTTTACAGACAAGTTTAATTAACCACTTCACCATTTCAGATCTCACAGCAATGTTGAGGCGAATGACACCAGTGATGATGAGAATGAAGATGAGAATGAAGAGGAGGGCGGAGATGATGCGGGAAGCACCCAAAGTGGACGCAGCACCCCCAACCCAGGCCCAAGCACATCATACGGCCAGAGGAAGAAAAAGGCACCACAGGAGGCGGCTACAGCAGATGTGTTGGACCGCTACTTCTCTGCTAAGGTAGCAAGGGATACAGCGCGAGATGAGGAGCGATATCGGCGCAGAGAAGAGGAACGCGATGAAGTTTCAGCTTTTCTGAGCGCCCTGGCACAACCACTGAGAAGGCTACCACCTCAAAAGCTGTCAATGGTCAAATTACAGATCCAGCAAATCATCCATGATGCAGAGTTTAGCAGAGCATTCTATTCTCCTCCTCCTCCTCCTCCTCCTCAGCCCCCCACTCCAAACCATTCTCAGTTCTTCCCACCTGATTGTGCAGGTGTCAGCTTTCTGCAGGAATTGGGTTATAATCCTCACTAGGCATAGTCCCACCACCTAGTGAAGAGTATAACCCAAGGTTGTATAGGCATTATTTGCCTGTTGTTGTAGGCACTAAGTTACTATTGTGTCCTATGGATTCAGTTAAGAAGTTTACGTTTAGTCATTGGGAGGTCCAATATAAATAATTACATGTCATGGTTGTTTAAAGTGATAAAAGAAAGTAACTTAATTTATTTGTGGCTATAAGATAAAAGGTTCATTTCATTGTGATTTAATAATAGGCCTATAGCCTTTTCATGTTGGACTCAGGGAGATTGTCATTTCATGCAAATTGTTTAGATTTATAATGGTAATTTATAAAGGGATAATTCATAGAGTAAAAAAAATGAACATTTCATGTTTTATAATGCAAAGGCATATTTCATGTTTGATATAAAGAGATAATACAAAGGAAGAACTACATTTCATGGTTGTTAAAAAGAGAATGCAAATGTCATTATTGTTGGGGAAGGTTTAAGTTAAAAGTTTCATTTCATTTTCATTGTGGTTATATATGTTGGTTGATATTTAGCCATTTCTTGTTGCACTCTAAAGATTTTCCTGGTTATTGGAATAAACTTTCATATTCATCAGTTTGAGAGACCATCCTTATTTAGCCAGGGTTGCACAGAGTAAACACAGAGAAAATATTATGAACAAGTTTATTGAAAGATTGCTGATGGTTAACAAATGTGTTGCATTCATTTTACTTTTGTATAAGCTAGTTCTGGTCCTTAGTTGTGTTAATTTCGTTTTCATCACAGCATTAAATCGATTTAAATTCAGGCACAACTCAACAACAGTGGCAAAGACTCAATCTAACAACACATGCGGATCAACACGGTTATAGGCCAAAAAAAACACTTTTAATTGATGTCAGAGTGTGTACAAACGTAACTGAATGGGCCCGAAATGGTTGACTGGGTATAACCTCTAGTTTATATAGGCCAGCAAGATATAACAAAATAATGACAAGTCGACACAATACTTTAGCTGCACATTTACCTCGCCATATTTTGTGGCGTTCTGCATGCTTTTTAAATAATCATCAACCTCTTAGTTTATATTATCATTTAGATATAACAAATTAATTACCAGTCGACACAACACTTTATCTGCACATTTACCTCGCCACATTGTGTGGCGTTCCTGCATGCTTTTTAATGAATCATCCCACGGCGGACATAGTCGTACTGCCAGGGAACTTGACCAGCAGGGGAGTTAAAATACTCCTTGAAGGTGTCTCGTGTGCGCAACGCTTCTCTTGATGCCCGGTTTCCTCGCAGATTTGGGGGATCTCTCAGTGCGCTCACATCATGGACTTCAGCTGCAGTTTCAGAATGCATTTCCAGCGCAGATTCGGCCGAATCTGCCCCCGTCTCTGAATGATGATAATAATAATACATTTTATTTCTATATCACGTTTCTATATCACGTTACAAGTATTCACGGGCATGAATATAATTCAAATTCACAATTCAGCGAGGTAGGCCTATGTAAAATATAAAATATTAACAAAGAAAATACTCAAAACATAGAATATGCATAGGCCCTATTGGCATATGGGCATATAATTATAGAATAGATAACACACAATAGGGGGAATGGATGGATGGATAGATAGATAGATAGATAGATAGATAGATAGATAGCCTACTAGTGCTATTATATGTACCTGGTCGCAGGTAATTACAAAGAATGCAGGTAGCCTTTATCACGCTGTCAACTGCATCGGGATTGAGTTGCATTCGCCCCATGTACACTCTCCAGCGCTGGCTGAGGATTCCGAAGGCATTCTCAACGATGCGCCTCGCTCTGGAAAGCCGGTAATTGAAGATGCGCTCGTCTTCAGGCAACCCTTTCCCAGAGTAGGGGCGGAGGAGGTATGGTTTCATTGGGAACGCTTCATCAGCAACTACAACATGGTGCACCTTGCCCAAGCCAGGAGCCGATGGAAGCTCTGATGGAGGTGGGACATCCAGGGTGCCGTTGGCAAGGGCTTTCCCTAGCGCAGAGCTCTTGAAAATGCCCCCATCACTTTCGCCTCCATAGCTGCCCACATCTACGGCAATGAAGCGGTAGTCCGCGTCAACTAGCGCCAAGAGAACGATCGAAAAGGTCTTCTTGTAATTAAACTAGACCAGGTCAACCTGGTTGTGCCAGACCCCGGTTCTGCCAACCCCCTGTCTGTCATCATCATTTATGACATCATGCCTTTTGTAGGCATGTCATCATCATGTCATCATCATATATACCCTTTATATAGAAAACCCGGACAGACATTTGCTTATGTAGGCCTACCCATTTCATGGGTCTGGCAAAAACATAGACCCGGAGTTGGGTGGCGCCTGGATGGTAATATACACAGGCGCGTTTAACCGCACGGATAAAACGGACAATATCATTTTTTGAAAAGAAAACAATGATTCTCTATGACCTCATGCCCACCGGCTCCGAATTAGCCGTGCGACGAGTGGCTGCCGCCGTGCGTTTTTTTCTCGATCGAAACCAGTTCGATACGTGCGTCTTGTCGCATGCGGTAAAAAACTCATCACTCCTTTTATGACTCCTTTTTGGATCCGCAGCGCCGATTCCGCACAGCCTTGCACACCAAATCCAATGCGTTTTATTCATGCCGCAAACGAAAAAAACGCAACTGTCCTGTGTGCAAAGGGCTTTAACTCATCCCTTTGCCACATAAACTTAACTTTTAATTAAGATACACTACTCTCATATGAAGTGTAGGCCTAAGGAGATAATCACAGTACATGAAACGGTGTCTCAACAGCATGTGCACTGTGGATGGAGCGGTGTGTGATGGATGTATCTTGCTGTTAGTAAGATACTAAGATCCATACAAAAATATCACACACCTAACGCCCCACAAGTATTGCCGACTTCGACCCGCAAGTGAGAAACTCACAACAGGCAAGTCGAGGCACGACTGTCTACGAAGCTGGGGGCTGAAATTGATCAGCCACATGGTTCTTCTGATACACAAAAGCTTTAATGTCAGTGACAACAAAGTTGCATTATTACACCAAACACCCAAATCAAATCCATAAATCTGAGTTTTTCCAACCTCAGGGTCAACATCAGAGGCCACTGAGTGTACAAATAGAACCATAACACTCTGAGTTATGGCCAATTGTACAGCAGACGTCTCTTTCTCTAAGTCGTCCTCAGACGAGCCCTTCATCGGCATCTCCAGCCATCTCAGTTCTCCATTCAACTGGCCAACAGTGGTGTAAAGTAGATTTCCTTAAGTACTCTACTGAAGAACACTTTTGAGGTAGCCTATTTGTACTTTACTTGAGTATTTCCAATTTCCAATACTTTTACTTCTACATCCATTACATCTCGGTTCCAAATATTGTACTTTTACTCTACTACAATGATATGAAAACTTGAGTTACCAGGTATTTTACGGATATCAATTATAATATGATGATAATAAAACATAATTGAATCACTTGTATGTATGTAGCACTATTTTATACAAAGGAGATTCGAAAATAGCTGATCTACAAGCGTCATGCGATGCGTTGTGAGCTTGTAGGTCGGCTATTTTCAAACATTTTAGTACTTTTACTTTTGGTACTTCAACTAGATTTTGATGCTTTTAATCAAGTAACATTTGAACACAGGCCTTTTACTTGTAACAGAGTACTTCTACATTGCAGTATTGATACTTTTACTTAAGTAAAACACTTGAGTACTTTTTCAACCTCTGGCCAACTCATGTGCTTTCTGCACCAACATCTTTCTTTAGTACAGGGGTCTTCAACAGGGGATCCGGCACCCCTAGGGGGTCCTCAGAGTTACTACAGGGGGTCCTCCAAATCTTTGTGTGATATAAACTTGTTTTTTTCCCCCTTTATATTAAACACTTGAACCCTAGCGTCCATATTCTGAGAATTGTAGCCAAAAATAACAGATCTACAAGCTGCGAGGCGTTGTGAGCTTGTGGATTGACTATTTTTGGCAAAGAGCTTTGGAGGGGGAAAGGAGCAGACTAAGTACAGTGAAAGGTCAAGTTTGGTAAGTTTTGACAGTTCAAGTGGTTAAATATCTGAAAACCCACATTATCATGAATCCAAAATATACTGATGATCATGCTGTCAAACAATGAAACTATATGGAATCTATAAACAGGTTGTGGGGGGTCCCTGCTTCATCTCTCTCTCAGCTAATGGGTCCCTGGCCTGAAAACTTTGAAGACCCCTGCTTTAGTACATCCACGTAGGTATAGGTGTGGGATGTCCTCTTGATCGATGCCTGTGTGTTTGTTCCCGCAGTACAAGCTTTTTGGCCGGGAGTTCTCAACGTCGTAGATGTGAAGTCCACATGTCAGCTCTCCTGCATCCCAAACCTATATATTGCCCCCCTATCCCACCCTTACTGTATGACCAAAACTCTGAAAGACCCTGATGAATGTTTTGAATCCCAACGCATTAGTAACAAAGAAGTCCTGTCATAACCGCTGACACCGTCATATGTTAACAGAGACACCGGCTACCTTTTGTGCGGGGTTGGGGAGTCCGACGCGGTGACAACCGGTCCAGTGTCTTCCATCACCTCTGCCCGCAGAGGGCCGTGACAGGCGTGACAGAGTGCTGTCGCCGGCCATTTGTAACCACTCAACACGGCTAATGACAAATGTCCGTCACAGTGGAGACACAACCTGATTACTGTCAGAGAGGGAGAGGATGCAGTGGAGGATCTCTGTGGAAGCATGGCTAGGCAATTAACCCCAAATGCATCCAAAACGATATTTAGAAACTCTCGCCCACGTAATAATAATAATAAAAACTAGAAAGATGCAATTGGAAATTGCGAGTGTGGTTCCTGACGGTTGCTGACGTGACTATATTCTGCAGTAAGCTCACTGTCATGTGAAGCTCGACCAATTGATTCCCACTCCCATTGATTCCCTACCGATTCCCACTCCCAATGATTCCCTATTCATTCCCTATCCCTGCCATTTCCAATGGCAGCGGAAAAGTTACCCTAGAAGTCTATAAAGTTTCCCCAGGACTATAATGTGTTGCCCTGTTGGGCAACCATGCTAATATTAAGCAGAAGGCCCGGCGGTCGCCCGTGGTTTGTCGCATTCATAAGCCAATAATTTGATGACCAGCTCACTGTTCCCTATGGAGACACAAAGAGCCTGCTTTGTTTCCCTATGGAGACACAATGAATCTCCTCAAATTATTGTCTTATATAAGTATATATCCACAATTTAAGTCTCCATGGGGTGAGTAATCGATAGAAAAAATAATTTTGGGGCTGAACTATCCCTTTAATCCCTGTATTTGGTGTACAGAGAAAATAGCCGATCTACAAGTTCACACGTTCTCGTGATTCGTAGCACGTTTTCGCTGTTTACGAAACGTGATTATTCTATTGGCTATTATCATTGATGATCATGTTTTCTAATTATTATTATCGTTCATTAATCAAAGAAAAGTAGTAATCGTGATATTGATTTGAGGTCATAATCGCCCAGCCCTGTGTGGAAGTAGGTGGTGTCAGAGACAAGGAGAAGAACTGCTCATCGCTTTAAGCCCGCGGCACTCTGTCAATGACTGCCCTGACAGAAGCCCTGGTTTGTTAGACGGCTTTGGAAGGTCAAATCAGACGTTGGGGATGAGAGCGTTCCCGTCCATGTGTCACTGCCATGAAAAAGCAGTGTCCTTCCAAAACATTGGAGATGGGCTTCGCTTGGCTCATTGCAGCTCCACCGGTCATTTTCAGCACACTGGCAGCTGAAAAAAGGGGATAGATTTGGCAGATTGGATATTGACTTCATCTGTAATCTTCACATCATTAAAAAAAATGGAAGTCGTTTCCTGGTTTCCTGAACAGTGAAGAACAACCCCCCCCCCCCCCCCCCCCCCCCCCCAAGCATCATGTACCATGTTGTAACCTTGTATCTCCATATTGCAACTAGTTTTTTCCCTTTTTGGAGCGGTGCGAACCGCTCCTACTGTACGTCTGGCATTGTGTTTATGTCCCTGTGTCCGTATGAGTGTCTGTATGAGCACGCAACTCCATGCATGGAGATTACTAATGTCACGGACAGAACGGTCCATACAAGGAGATATGCACGTGTGTTGTGTTTGATACCATGCAAGTGAGCACCGCTCACATCGCACTGGTGTGATTTGTTTTAACTCCCTACCACAGTCACACAAGTAGCTATTTTTATTTTAATTATAGTATTCAATTATTTTTACCCCCCTTTGATAATAAATAACTTTGATAAAATGTGGAATTTATCAATATCAATTTATTTTTGGTGAATGTCCCCCCCACTATGCCTAAACCTAACCACTATGCCTAAACCTAACCACTATGCCCAAACCTAACCTCAGTAAAACTATGCCTAAACCTAACCCTAACCCTTAGTCGAAATAATGACACGTAGAAATAGCGAGAATTGCCCGTACAAATACACCCCCTGGACATGACGCTAGTATGTCACAGGGACTTAACCCCAATCCAACCCTTGATGCTGAGTGCCAAGCAGGGAGGCATCGGGCCCTTTGGTATATGCAAGTGGTATGACCCAACCAGGGATTGAACCCCGACTTCCCAGTCCCAGGGCAGACGCCCTAGAAACATCAAATAACGCCCGAAATATCGCCCAAATCCATATATGGCTCTGGCTCTCATTAAAATAGACCACCACCCCTCATTCATTCTTTTCTGGTTGAACTCTTTCAAGCTTATGATGCCCTTGGGGGATATTGTTTGTTTACCTCAGTTTGCTTGCACCAATTTTAGTTTTTCCTCCACAAACAATCCACTCTTACATATTGATTAGTGGGCTCTCTGTCGGAGCCACGAGCGCTTGTTGAGAATTCAGCGACGGCCTCTCTAATGGAAATAGGGGGCGAAGCATGTGTATAATCCATACGCATGCTTTGAATGATTTATTAACAATTATTTGGGTATGGAACCAATTTGTTTCATTACATGCCTTTGTTTATTTATTGCGCTGTTGGGACCGTGTTAAAAATTAATAAGCAAATAATTGCCAACAAAGCAAGACTTCACGCAGGCTTGCGCGGGTGAAATATTGCTTCACAAAGTGATCCTGAGCGACCCCCCCGTGTGCGGAGAAAACAATCCCAAACGCCTTTATTAAAAAGCCCTCACATGGCTAATGGAGGATATCATATATATAAATATATATATAAACCCTCCTCCAACCCCACTGATACTCAGCCCAAGTATTATTCAACATTTCACCGCAAAATGAGAAATCTAATTAGAAATGGTGAAGTCACTGAGCCGTGGATGAAATCATATTATTTCTTTAGCAGATTTCGCTTGTTGCGTCTTTACTCTTAACTTCCCCCAACGTCTGCAGGCTTTCAGGCTGCCCATGGCAGATAAGATAACTATGTTCGCAACTAGTGCCTGTCAATCACCGTAGTGTCTGTAGCTGTAGAACTGTTGTACTTTTAATACAACAAGTATTTATAACCATTATCCACTGGGATATTTTGACTCCAGTAACTGCACAAACGTTGAGGTTGTTGGATATACTGTAGCTTATCTTATATTACTACTAAAGACCTTACTGTTTGCAGCTGCCTTTGGTTGAGTTACTTTTCTCTTTCTCTTCTTTTGTTTTCTGCACTGTAACTGCATCTGTTATTATGTACTTCTGTTGTTTTATGCATCCTAATGGCATTCTATTATAGTGTTTCCCTTGCTTGATGTTCTGTGTAAAGCACATTGAATTGCCTGGTTGTTGAAATGTTTGTTGTTGAAATGCCTTGCCTATATTATTGTCTGTCTGTCTGTCTGTCTGTCTGTCTGTCTGTCTGTCTGTCTGTCTGTCTGTCTGTCTGTCTGTCTGTCTGTCTGTCTGTCTGTCTACGGCAGGGCCCAATAGGCGGCCCGCGGCCCCTATTGGGGAACCCACCAACCCCACCAACCCCAGTAATAATGGTGGTATAAGAGCAGCAACAACATTAGTATATCGTCGTTGTCGGCTGGAAATCTCGTATCTCCAAATTTGTACGTTCTTTCGCAAATCATACAAGGCCGTCGCACAAAAGTAGTGATCTACAAGCACACAATGCCTCGCAACGCAAGGCGTTGTGTGCTTGTAGATCGGCTGTTTTCACTAGTTTAAATCATTTTTAAAATGATAGATTCAAAACAAACGGTTTTGGACAAACAAGATTTTCACCCGACAACGACGAAAACTGTCGCTGGAGTAGCGGGAACGCCACCGTCGCTCCCTGCAATGTTGTGGCCCTCGGCTTGGTACCCTAGACATAATTCGGCCCTTGGGAAAACTAATTGGGGAACCCTGGTCTACGGTATGTATCTGTGCATGTGAGAGAAGTGAAAGTTAGGCCATAGCCGTGGATAAGAGAACCCAGGTGGGTTTTCTTAGCAGAGCTAGGGCAGAGGGCCCCAGGTCCCAGGTTCGATCCCCGGCCATATTAAGGATAGATGACAACATCGATGTGACACCAGGCACAGTATAGTAGCAGAGTCTCTTGGTGTTGAATATAATATGACGGGTGTTGAGTGCCGTGGTTCTCAAACTTTTCAATTTCAAGGACCCCCGTAACTCTCAGAGGTACAGACAAGGGTCCATTTGGAGCCCCCTCAAGGAAACCTGAGGGTCCCTGGACCGCACTTTGAGAACCACTGTAGTAGGGCATGTCGTTGGCACAATCCATAAAGCGAAATGTTAAGTCATATCATTGAAGATAACAGCGGTGAATCTCACAGATGGCGCCACATGTCCTTTATGTGAGTACTTGATTGTATGCTGCTCATGAACCTTTTTCGCGGGAAAGCGTAAATGTTTACTGCCGCCAGGTGAAAAGAGTGAAACAAAACAAAACAGCGACGACAAAACAAATTAATCAAAAGTTGTTTAGTATTGCAATAGGCTCCATGCACTGCAGCCGCCATA
Source organism: Nannobrachium achirus (assembly GCF_963921795.1). Lineage (NCBI taxonomy): Eukaryota > Metazoa > Chordata > Actinopteri > Myctophiformes > Myctophidae > Nannobrachium > Nannobrachium achirus. Next base: position 33,071,248 of record NC_137825.1, on the reverse strand, counting down.
TCGGCAAGAAATTGGACCGCTTCCTTCACAGGTGTTACCAGTGATAACTGATTATGGCTCTGTTCCATTCTGGTCTCAAACAGAGTCAGAGGATGCCGCTATTGTGCGTGTTGGCTCACTGGAGAGGCTCTGCTACACTAAACGGAACAGAGCCTTCGGTATCACTGCTAACACCTGTGAAGGAAGTGAGGAAGCAGCCCAGTTTCTTCGAATTCCTCGTCAGTTTGGCTGCCATAGAGCAGTGGTTCTAAACCTGAATGGGTCCCCACATTATTTTTGGGGGGTCCCCAGATGACAGTGAAGTGACAATTTAAGACCTTTTTAATACCTAAAAGAAAGAAAGAAGAGAAGAAAATACCATTACTGCATAGAAATTAATCAATAACTATCTATAGTATAAAAACAGGTGAAGCGTTAGGCAAATTGTCAAATGATATAAGAAAGAGGCAAAAATTATGAAAATAGCAGATCTACAAGCTCACAACGCCTCGCGTTGCAAGGTGTTGTGAGCTTGTAGATCTGCTATTTTCATAATATCTATCTGTGGAACAGAGTCAAACAAAATGTAAGGCATCAACTGCTAAATTTCCAAGTGTTTATCGGGGGGGGGGGGGGGGGGCAGTTCATATATGATCAATTATATTATACTAGAAGCTCGCCAACTCGGGAACAATGTAAATAGGGAATGAATGCCCCGCCCTTTAATGCAAACCCCATTATACCTGTTGTCATAGGATCCGTTTTGACCATCTGTTTGCGTGTGTCCATTTATGCCCATATATGGAGAGATATGTCTGTCTACGTCCATTTTCTGCCCATATATGGAGATCTCTGTAGGACCTGGTTTGACCATCTGTTTGCCTGTGCCCATTTATGCCCATATATGGAGTTTGCGACCTGGCCAACTCGGGAACGATGTAAATAGGGAATGAATGCCCCACCCTTTAATGCAAACCCCATTATATGGAGATCTCTGTATCTGTCTGTGTCCCTTTTATGCCCATATACTCTATCTGTGTCCATCTTTTATGCCCATATGCCCATATATGGATATCTCTGTATCTGCCCATATGCCCATATATGGAGATCTCAGTCTGTGTCCCTTTTATGCCCATATATCTGCGTCCATTTTATGCCCATATGCCCATATATGGAGATCTCTGTATCTGCCCATATGCCCATTCTCTGTATCAGTCTGTGTCCCTTTTATGCCCATATACGGAGATATCTGTCATGGAGATCTCAGTCTGTGTCCCTTTTATGCCCATATATCTGTCTGTGTCCCTTTTATGCCCATATACGGAGATATCTGTCGGGTCGAGGCAAGGCCCCTGTATTGCCCATATATGGAGATCTCTGTATCTGCCCATATGCCCATATATGGAGATCTCAGTCTGTTGGGTCGAGGCTAGGACCCTGTATCTACTTCTTTTATGCCCATATGCCCATATATGGAGATCTCTGTATCTGCCCATATGCCCATATATGGAGATCTCAGTCTGTGTCCCTTTTATGCCCATATATCTGCGTCCATTTTATGCCCATATGCCCATATATGGAGATCTCTGTATCTGCCCATATGCCCATTCTCTGTTTCAGTCTGTGTCCCTTTTATGCCCATATACGGAGATATCTGTCATGGAGATCTCAGTCTGTGTCCCTTTTATGCCCATATATCTGTCTGTGTCCCTTTTATGCCCATATACGGAGATATCTGTCGGGTCGAGGCAAGGCCCCTGTATTGCCCATATATGGAGATCTCTGTATCTGCCCATATGCCCATATATGGAGATCTCAGTCTGTTGGGTCGAGGCTAGGACCCTGTATCTGCCTGCAGTGATGTCACAATGACTCAGCGCTTGCACCCGGCACTGCAGTGATGTCACAATGAGTCAGCGCTTGCGCCGATTTTGCGCCGATTTCCGCATAAGGAGATTCCGAACGTTTCGCGCCGGTTAGGGAAAACCGCGCGTCGGGGCGGGTCGAGGCCCGGCACTGCACTCCGTGCTGCGGCGGGGAACGTGTGTGCCGAATCTGAAGCCGGTGGGACGAACGGTTCTCGAGATACGCGGATTACAAACACACACGCAGAGACTTCTCGCATTTATAGATAGATATAATATTTATCAATGCAATAGAGTCTGTTGTGAGAAAAGAATCAACGCCCGTCTCTGGCCCCTAGGTGGCGCGGTGGGTCCTCCGTGGGGGACCCCCGAGGCCTTAAGATCAGTGTGAAGCCCCCTCCGTTTTTACTCCACCCCCCTTCCCCCTCTCCATGTTCAGCCCCCGGCCCCATCCCCATTCTTTCCTGGCCAGACAGTGAGGCAAGGAGCCATTAGTTTAGGGATCCGGTGATGAAGGGATGAAAGGACAGATTAAGCAACTCTTCTCATCTGCCGCGGACCCCGGACCTTATCCCTTAGCCTACTTCTCTCCATCTCTCTCTCTCTCTCCATCTCTCTTACTGCCTCAGGAGCACGCGCCTGCGCGGTCTCTCCATCATATTCAAATACAATTCGTTTAAAGTCTCCCTGACCTTTAAATCTTTTGAAAAGAGCCACCCTATGAAGTGAGGGAGGGAAGCCTTTTGGTGGCGGGTCATACTATATATGTATACAGCACTTTATCTGCGTTTAATAGATGGCCGAGCCTTCTGTAAGTGGGAGGATAATGTATTAGCTTTCACGGTATTGTGCACTGATTTCTCTCTGTTCTGCAGTTGCCTGTCCTTCTAATATTCATAAGGTTAGGAAATGGTAAGCCGTTTTACCATGCTGGAACAAAGTTTGAAACTCAGATAGGTACTGCACTGCACTGTAGGTGGATTAAAATTGAGTCTTAGTTCGGAGTCATGGTCCGGGCTAAAGGCCTCTGCAGGCCAGGAGATGTTAAAAAGCATGGTGCTTTTGTATCTCAATAATTAGTCCTTTCTTCCATGGCAGCCATAGTGACGTGACTAGCTGTCTAATGTGACTTCCTTGGTAAAATCTCGATATTTCTACGTCCCATTAGTTCAACTAAGGGTTAGGTTGGTTAGGTTTAGGCATAGCTTTACTGAGGTTAGGGTTTGGGTTAGGTTTAGGCATAGTAGCATTCACCAGGTTAACATTCACCGGGTTAGCATTCACCAGCGTCGGCAGGTTAGCATTTCACCAGGTTGGCATTCACCAGCGTCTAACTAATGGGACGTCGAACAAATGTTACAATATCGACACGCTCTCACTTCCTACACGGCTGTCCTGTCACCAAACTGTCACAAAACTCAGGTCAAACATATGCAGTCAGGGTGCTGCTATTGTTCATGTTTGCTTACACTGGAAATGCTCTGCTCCACAGTGTTGTTTTTGACAGGAAAATTTGATTTTGTTTTTGTCATAGTCTTTTCAATAACATGTCGTTTAGTTTTAGTCATAATTTAGTCACCTGAAAAGTTTTAGTTTTAGTCTAATTTTAGTTGACTAAATATCACAAGATTTTAGGCGACTAAATCTAGTACAGTTGATTTAGCCAACTGTACTAGATTAGGCCTTGATGGCATCGTAATGACTGATTTTACACTTGCGACGCGTTGTGAGCTTGTAGATTTTCAGCACGCAACACCTGAGAGCAACCAAACATAAAATGACTCTTCTCCCTAACGTTTTAGTCTAGTTTTTATTTTGTTGACGAAATTGTCTATATATTTAGTCATCACAGCTTAGTTTTTATTTAGTTTTCGTCAGTGAAAAAAAAAACGCAGTCGACAAACATTTTTCGTCATAGTTTTAGTCGAGGAAATCAACACTGCTGCCACACTGTATCTGTGGCATTGGTCGGGCTCCACTGTTTTAGTTTTTCTTTATCTGGGTTCAGTCTGCGTTCCCTGTCCAGGGACCCGTGCTGTAGTAAGGAGTGTGAGAGCGTGTGATGCTTGTAAGCAGTTATGCCCCGGGCCGCGACCCGGGCCCCCCCCCATCTCTGATGTGTCTGGTAGTTTGTTTGTGGTGCCTTCGTTCAGTGGACGGGATCATTCCGCCTCCCCTGACTTTCAACATGCAGCGACTGGCACAGAATTAGATTGAAGTCACGCTCTAGCTGGCCTCCTCGAGTCAAATGGCATTGTTTGTTTGGAGGAGCGCTGTGCGGGCGTGCGTGCATCTGTTTGGAGTCTCCGCTTCACAGGAGAGACCCGGGCCTTGGATCTGAATGCCAAAGTCATCTCTGCTGTTCTCTGGTCATCCCAATTCTGATTACCGGTATGTTACATATCAGCGGTTCCCAAACTAACTCAGTCTCATGAGAAATAGAAATTAGACGTTTGCCTGGGACCCAAACTAGTGAAAATAGCCGATCTACAAGCGCACAATGTGTCACTTTGCACCTCGTTGTGAGCTTGTAGATCAGCTATTTTCACTACTTCTTAAACATTTGTTTTCTAATTTATGTAATATCTTTGATTTTTCTTTTATTTCTTCATGACATTAATGAAACAATCATTGAATTTGTTTTTTATTCATGAAAAGTTTAGCTTTTTTTGGTAATGTTTTGGAGCGGAGCACCAGGTCTCATGGTCACATTGGCCAAGCTTCGTGGTACTGTTTGGAAAATCATGGTGACGCAGTTAAAGATTTGCGGCCGGGAAATTGTCAGCGTACCCCTGCTTTAGTGTACCTGCAAGGGGGTTGTAGGGGCATTTCACAAGTCTGCACCAGGGGCCCTTATTAGTCTCATAAGCGTCGTTAGACAAAGTATAAAACTGACTTCACTTTTCAAAAAAAAAAAAAGAAGCTGGCAGTGGTATTTAGCAAAGTGCGGCAGCACACCTGACACACTTAGTTCATTAGCGAGCAGCAGTGTGTATGTCCCAGAGGTGTGTTGTTGTGTTGTGGTGATGTGTTTTGTTGTGTCGTGATGGATAGGGTAATTGATGTCTTGTTCTCTCCCGGCCAGGGCCTGTCCTATTTGTCACAGGTGTGTGTGTGTGTGTGTGTGTGTGTGTGCGTGTGTGTGTGTGTGTGTGTGTGTGTGTGTGTGTGTGTGTGTGTGTGTGTGTGTGTGTGTGTGTGTGTGTGTGTGTGTGTGTGTGTGTGTGTGTGTGTGTGTGTGTGCACGAGCGCTGGTGGCACCTCGGCAGGTGCAAGGTGGGCGTACCATTTTACTATTTAGCATTTCTATGAGGCTGAGTGGCGATGCTCGTGGGAGGAGGTTGGCTTACAAACAAACAAACAAACAAACAAACAAATGGAGGTGAAACAAAAGACAATATTTTCTCTCTATGTCCCAAATATTTAAATGACCATTGTTGTAAAAAAGAAAAGGCTATTTTGTGTCTAAACCAAATTTGGCCAATGTAGTAGTTCACTGCAAAAAATGACTTGTTTTCTCTCAATTATGCACCCCATGAAGCCCTGAATTCATGGCTACTTTTCAGTTTTAGTTTCCTGATGCTAAAGTTTTAGTCAACAAACTCCTGATGGCAAAGTCATTTGATGACCGGGAGAACGCAGAATCTCTGATAGGAGACTTGCAGAGTCTCCTACCAGGGAGACATTAGTATTAGGGATGTAACGATATAGTAACTGTATCGAAATATCGTTTTTAACTTAAAAAATCGAAGTATATCGAAATGAAAACAGCTAAAATCGAATCGTATCATTTTTTTTGTATCGAATCGTATTGTATCGATACTACCTATGTGTGCATTGTATTTAGCATTTGTAAGAAGAAAAATAAAAAGGAGGGGTTTAATTACTTTTCCTTTCCATATAGTTACACTGGTCTATCGATAAATGTGTGTAATCTCTGTGTTCATGTCAAGGTGCAGGTTTGTCAATATACAATGTCCATGTATTTGCTAGAGATTCACAGTGTTTACTTATTTATATCCATAATAATACATCTTTCCCTTAAAAACCTGCACTATCCACACAGATTTAATTTCTTTGCTAAATAGTTACTATATCGATTTAAAATCATTGAATTGAATCGTATCGTATTGCCATGAATGAACCAATATCGTCCATGTATCGTATCGTCAACCATGTATCGTGATATGTATCGAATCGCTATTAAAATGTATCGTTACACCCCTAATTAGTATCTTTCTGTTTCTGTTCATCAAAAGGAAGGCTATACCAAGCAGAGACGTGCAGAGAATGTTAGAGGCAGGGGCTGGAATTTCCAAAGGGGCCTTTTGGTGGAAGCACCGAAAATAGCAGACCTCCAAGCTCACAACGTGTCGCAACGCTGCGTGTTATGAGCTTGGAGGTTGGCTAATTTCGGTGTTTGAAACCACACTGAACTAAGCATAACCAAGTCAATACTGGAGATGTGGCGTAATGGCATGGATTTCTACACAGATGCTGCAAGTTCAGGAGAGTTTCGACAAGGCAATTCTCTTGAATGCTGCCTTCAGGTATGGCATGGAAAGAGGGCATTTGCATTTCTTTCACCAAAGTAAAAATTGCATTTATGGTCGGGAAAGGGCAGTTTTTACAGACAGATAAAAGGGCAGGGGCTCAAGCCCTCTTTGATGTCTATGTGTGCATGTGCCTGCCTGGGATACATTAGTATCTTTCTGTCGTTCATCAAAAGGAAGGCTATACCAGGTTTTGCTTTGTGAACCAATGGGATACAGCTGCAGTGACAAACGCACACGGAAGGAATCGTGTGTGGGGAGGAATTGATTGGCATAACGACTAAATTGGGGAAGAAAAAGCGGGATGAAAAGCAAAAAGGTTGAGAAGCACCGGCGTTGCCCTGCCACTCCACATTCACATTCTGCTTATTCCAAATCTCCCACTTTTCAGTGTTGTAAAGTAACTAAGTACTTTTACTACTAGTACTGTACTTAAGTACAGTTTTGAGGGACTTTTACTTTACAGGAGTATTTCCAATTATCAATACTTTTACTTCTACTCCACTACGTTCTAGATCCAAATGTTGTACTTTTACTCCACTACATTTATTTGAAAACTTTAGCTACAAGTTACTTTACAGATATCAATCATAATATTATAAAACATACATAAACCACTTTAGCCCTATTTTATACATAGGCTATTTGAAAATAGCTGATCTACAAGCTCACAACGCATCGTGATGCGACGCGTTGTGAGCTTGTAGATCTGCTGTTTTCAAACATTCGGTACCTACCTTTACTTTTGTTACTTTAAGTCTATTTTGATGCCAATACTTCTGTACTTTTATTCAAGTACATTTTGAATTCCGGACTTTTACTTGTAACAGAGTATTTCTATTTTTAAGTATTGATACTTTTACTTAAAGGAGTAGTTCACCACTTTTCAACCTGTCTTCATATAATAGGTCCTCACTAATGTTCATGATAAAATAGCACAATTTTTTTCTATTCAGTCTGGGTCTCATAGGAGAGCTGTCAAATCCTTCCTACCAGTGACATCATCGTTTGACAAAAAAAAATATATATAAAAAAATATATATATATTATCACAAGAACAATGGCTTCCACTTTAACATTGCAACTTTTTCAGGAATAGAAAGCCTGCAGTTTCTATTAGCTTGCATTTCCCATTGATGATGTCACCGGTAGGAAGGATTTGACCCACCCACAGCTCTCCTATGAGACCCAAACTGAGATAGAAAAAAATTGTGATATTTTATCATGAACATTAGTGCACAGTATGTCTACACTCATGTCATCAACATGGATCAGGAAGATTTTGGCAAAACACATTTTTGCCCTATTTGTGGAGATAAGTGACCTACGGTCGCTTATCTCCCGATTAGGGAGCCTTACTGGTATGAAGATAGGTTGAAAAGTGGTGGAGTGCCCCGTAAAATAAGTGAGTACTTTTTTCCACCACTGCCACTTTTTAAGTCCCTCTGGATAAGAGTGTCTTCTGAATGCCTAAATGGTAAATTACTCAACCAGGTCTGATTGGGGCCGCCGCTTACAGGTATACCGCGTGTTACCATGAATTCATTAGAAACGCATTATCCCCAGAGCACTCACTTTACCCAGCGGCTATTGGATTTTTTGTTTAAAAAGGGCTTTTTTTGTCAAATATCAGCTGTTTTTATGGGACCTTTTAATGACCGGCTATGGAGGGGGGGAATAATTGCAGCACCCATTAAAATCATAAAAGGGTAATTTGGCAATTTAGCTCCTTTACAGCCCGTATGGGAGAAATCACTTAGCTGTGTGTGTGTGTGTGTGTGTGTGTGTGTGTGTGTGTGTGTGTGTGCGTGCGTGCGTGCGTGCGTGCGTGCGTGCGTGCGTGCGTGCGTGCGTGCGTGCGTGCGTGCGTGCGTGCGTGCGTGCGCCTTTTATGCTACACAGCTTGTTGTAACCATGCAATTGTAAAAGTTACGAATGCAAGCTGTCATCTCTCTGTCCAGACTCCACCAGAAATTGCATTTTAAATTTGTTTTATAATGTTTTTAATGTTTCCCTGGTTGTTTATATGTTATGTACTGTATTGTGTCTGTAGTTCTAATGTTTGTTCTGACTCACGTCAAAGTAGATTTAAGTAGATTTAACCATTCATTGTAACAAATGAAACACAGTTAGACTTGCCGTTAAAGGGCTCTGCGTTCGCAGATGTTCCCTGAATTTTGTTCAAGCAGCTACTATGCAAAATCAGGGAACGCTAAGCAAAACCCCCCATGGGGAAACGATAGTAGAACAATAGCAACACATGTTTATATTAGCTTGAATCAGCAGACATAAAATCACAAGTATTTGAGCCAGACTCTGATCAAACGTTAGAGGCTGGGGTGGAGGAGGCAGCTAAGCAGCAGCAGATCCGAAGCTTCGGATCCAATACAAGCAGAGTTATAGTGAATGCAAGCCATTAGTGATGTGCGGGCCGACCCGGTGCCCGCGGCACCCGCCAACCCACCCGCGATACCCCAATTTGAACAATAAGTTTGTTTATTTAGCCCATGACAATATTGTGCTACTGTAAACCTTTCTGTAAAGCGACTTTGGGTACTTAGAAGAGCAGTATATAAAGACTATTGTGGAGATGATATACCATCTTTTTTTTAAATGCTTCCTGGTTGTTCTAGCTAAACGTTACCTGTCTTCTGTGATTTGCCTGTGTTTCCACCTGTGTCCTCTCAGTCCCCCAGCCTAGCCCAGTGTTGTCAGTTGAGTTCACCTGTGTTTAGTTAGTCCTTGTCAATGTATATGCTGTGTTTACTGTTCTTCATCAGTTTGTAAAGGTATTTCACAGTGTTAGTTCCTATAGCGCCAAGT
>NC_137825.1:32942028-33057028 GCF_963921795.1 Nannobrachium achirus | reverse complement strand
TGTGTGTGTGTGTGTGTGTGTGTGTGTGTGTGTGTGTGTGTGTGTGTGCGCGTGCGTGCGTGTGTGCTGCCCGTGAACTGGCAGTGTAATCATGCACCGCAATGCCCGCACATCCATGCGTCTTCCACTACCACCTCTGCTCTCTCGGCCTCTCTCTCTCCCTCTCTCCCTCTCCAGCGGTCGGTCGAGCCTCCCTTATTTATTTACCCCGGCTCTCATTCAATCGAGCAGCAGATCAGTCTGTGTGGAAAAGGGCAACTTGCCAAAGCACAGCCCATTCTGTGACAGAGCAATGCATTAGGACATTAAGACACCCCGGCTCCCCGCGCCAGAAATCAATCATGCCCCCCCCCTCTTCCCCTTCCCCTCCTCGGATGCATTAGAGGCGGAGGAGAAGGGCACCTCTCTCACACCTTTTCCCTTGAATGCCATGCCGGGGCCCAGCCTCGCCACGCTGCCCCCCCCCCCCCCCCCCCCCCCACCACCACCCTAGCAGCTCTGTCACTAGCAGAGTGCACACACCTGGCTGAGCTCACTTTGTCCTTTAACAATGTTCTTCATCCCCCCCACCTCCCCTTCTTCAGTGGCAGAGTGTTAAAGGGCTTTTCTGAGCAGCCATGGGCATCCGGACACGAGCTATATGGCAAATACCTAGACGGTCGCAGAAGATTAACGGCGTTAGTGCCTTCTCTCTCTCTCTGCAACGCAGAGCGAGGATTTGTGCTGGAAACTCAGGCTAAACCTAATAATAATGTTCAAATAATTGTAGTGGGGTAAAAGTATAATATTTCCAGTATTTGCCTTTGAGATGTAATGTAGTAGAAGTAAATGTACAGAACTTTGGAAATATTCCAGTACAGTAAAAAAATATCTCTGAATTGTACTTAGTAGTAGTACAGAACTTGAGTAACTGTACTTTTTTTCTGTGTAATTTATCCCACAATGTTGTAACCCATTTACACCCAGTGCCAATTGCCTATGCAATCCTGTGTCTCTGCTCTCCCTCTGCCGCGCCTGGGGAGACAACGGACTTCCTTCTATGCATGAGTAGTCCAAGTTGCTTCTTTTCACCTGACAGTGGGGATTTCCCCGGTTTGGACGTAGCGCGTGGAAGGAACACGTTATTCCAACCAGTTCCTTTCCCTTTCATCAGGCGCCCCGGCTGGCCAGGGGGAGGCATTATAGAGACCAGGATTACTGCATGTTTTTGTGAGGGTACCCTACCCTAGGAGAGACGGGGAGAACATGCAAACTCCACACAGAAAAACTGTACTTAGTTACTCTACACCACTTGTATCAAGTGCCTGAACACCCGATTTCTGATCCGTTTCTACCTCAGACTGTTGCCCAAGAACACTGCCTGTATGCTGGCAGGCTGGAATACTTCCCTTAGGTCTAGTCTCTCTATGACGGAATGCTGCACAACTGTGCAGATGTGAAAGACCTAATGTGTTCTCCAACTACATCTATCTATCACAGTGGTTCTCAAACAGTTTTGTCTCAGGTCACACATGTAAATCTTTTCCCACTAACTTGAGAGAATATCCTTTTCCATTGGGACAGATTGAAAATGACTTTATACTTGACGTTTAACTACCCTACAGTATGGGGAACATTCAACAGAAATAACCAATCTTCAAGCTCACAAAGAGCTGGCCACAACGTCTTGTAGATCAGCTATTTTTGGTGAAGTGATTTGGTGTACACTGAATAGTACAGTGCAACTCAGGTCCATTTGACATAGTCAAATATTATCAAAGTATTCTGCGGCACCCCTGGCACCCTAGGGTGCGACGGTGCACCCACTTTGAGAAACCCTGATCTAACACGCACATTATTATTATGATTATCTTATAATTATATTATTATGTCAGTACTGTGCCTGTTTGGTTTCTTATGGAGATATTGATTGAGGGGTGGGTTCGTTTCAGGCCAGGGGGCTCCTGTATAGTCTCAGCTCCCCTGTAGCTGGATAACACCACAATCAATACATTGTTCTGCTGCCTTTTCATTTGCTTCGGTTATTTGGGGAGGGAAGGGGAGGGGGTGGAGAGGGAGAGAGAGACAGAGACACAGAGACACAGAGAGAGAGAGAGAGAGAGAGACCCCAATAATAAACATGCCGTAATTTAATCCCATGGACCAGTAGATGACGTGTATTGGAAACACACATCTGAGAGTTTCGACACAAATATTAGACTGAATTATTAAGTACGAAGTTGCTGTGCATAATTCTTATCCCTTGTGCTGAGGAGACGAGAGACGCAGGCAGGTGATCTGATCAGGTTCTTCCATCAGTTTTATTAGGCACAGAGACAGACAGCATCGGAGACTGAGCTCCCACCGGTCAGCTCGCCGGTGGGACACACACCCCTCACATCTCTCACTCTTACTCTAAACTTACATGTTCAGAGTTACTTATATTGGTAATTTCTGTCAATCATTACAGGGCTTATCTTGACCCAAACCTTGAAAAGAGCCACAAATAGGATGAGAGCGATCCCAGCTGTTGGTCAGTCACTTACATAAACATATGTTGGCTCATTCTTACCTAACCTGCGTGTACTAGAGATGCGCGGATAGCGGTTTTAGCCGCGGTGGACCGCGGTGATCCGCGGTGCAGTCGGATTTGGATCAATCAAATATAATTATTAATTAATTTCGGATATCCGCGGATGAAATAATGCAGGAAATAAATTATGGCCTAATATATCTATCAATAAAAAGCGAAATCTAGGTATGCTTGTGTCTGTGTTAAGTGTGTGTTATTTTGTATAATTTGTAAAGTAACCATCATTTTTCATGAGGCAATGTGCAGTCCACGATAAACAGCTGTGTCCACTTAAACGGCATCACGGCATGCATCGTCGCATTTATTACCTCTGGTCCCGCTGCGCTAAAAAGTGAATCTCTCTCAGCTAGTCCATATTGTAAAGTACTGTACAGTAGGTAAGTTAAACTTCCCACTAAGTTGTGTTTGTTCCTCTCTTTCGCTCTCTCCCTCGCTCTCTCTTTCTCTCGTGTGTCTGACTCTGTCTGCCTGCATGTCTGTCTGCATCGACGCGCAGCACCGACTCCAAAAAAAAATTAAAAATAAAGAAAAAAAGACGAACGGAGACATTCTGTAGGCTAGATCAATGCATTTCTGTGATCGCACAACTAAGAAAACTAACAGGGAATAGCCTACCAGAAAATAATATTAGCCTAATAATAAGGGTAATAATAATAATAATACTTTTGAAGTTGCGGATGAGGATGGTGCGGATTTATAAATTGGATGATATAATTAATGCGGTTGGATAATGGGCGGATAATGAATTTGCGCGGATGGATTCGGATGACTTGAGAAGCCTATCCGCGCATCACTAAACTAGCGTGTACCCATCATATGAGTGTGTACGTTAGCGTAAGGCGTTACAATGACTTGGATGTACCATCTTGTACATGTATGGACATAACCAGACCATAAATGTAGGCCTACTTAGGCCTAGTACTTTGCTTGCATTGTAATCCCAAACGCAACAAAATGGGGCGTGTAACAACAAATTCATTATGTGGATGCATATTAACCATAAATAAGAATATGTAGTTTTTGATCCACTTTGATATACCTCAAATCCTCCCTTTGAGACATAAACACTATGTCTCAACACCAGACAAAGTGGAACAAAAACAGTATGAAAGATGGATCAACATACATACAGACATCAAGATTACATTGTATTGTCACAAGGACAGGTAATTTACATCACATCATTAGCGTGAAAACATGTAGGCCTCTTCAATAATGAGATCATTCAGACACAAATATCAGGAGACAGGACAGGACGTCTTACATCTGATGCGTAACTTCGTCTGACTGTAGAAGGCAAATCACTGAGCCTGCCGTATGCCAAATACTTGTGTATAAAACAGATCTACTATATAATGCCAAACTTGTGTGTTACTTTCAGTGTGCAGGATCTCTCTGTTCTTCCTTAAACTCTTGAGCTAAAATGCAAAAAATAATAAACATCATAAACATCATAGACACAACACCACAATGAAACATGTACTCTTGAGGGACCTTCCGCCCTTTCTAGTCACCATGTTCATCAAAACCTCCACGCCATAAAAAGCGGAGAAACTCAAAATCCACATTAAAACCAAGAGACCAGAGTGTAAAAAGAACCTCCTTCACAACACTATATTGCCAATTGCTGCCAATAGCCCTGTAGTGGAAATCACAATCATCACAAAAATACAGTATAACCTATAATGTACAGCAAACATGTTAATACATCCATCTGGTCTTGAATTGTTCATCTCTTCTTCGATAATGCTGTTGCAAAGTCTTTTCGCAAAAGTCCGCAAATGTCAGTGTTCTCACTTACGAGCAGAGTTGAGTTCTGTGTCCTGTGCAGGGACATGCTGGGCCCCTGATTCAGCCCGAGCAAAAGGAGTTGGAGAGGCCCACATTGCACAGTGGCCTCCCTTGGTGCTGATATGGAGGAATGGCCCATATTGTACCTTGGCCTCCCTTCATTGTGTTATCCGCTGCTGTCCATTGTCCTCAGAAGTCTGTCCTATCCTCCCTTTTTTCTTTCTTTTTTGTCCTTTAACACTATCATATCATCACCGCATCGGTGAGGTCGAAGCGTGGCATCATCACAGGAACTGGTGTAGAGCCTGCGAGATACATGCTTGTAGATCAGCTGATGTTCTCCATTGGTGTGGTGGTCCGCAGCGTCCCCATCTCTGTAGGAAGACTGGCCTGGTTCACAGAACTGCTCCAGTGGCCACCCAGGTGACGTGGTGGCCTCCTCTGTGTAGGAACACGACCTGGAGAGAGGAGACGAGAGACGCAGGCAGGTGATCAAGTTCTTCCATCAGTTTATTGGACAGACAGAGACAGCGGAGCAGCGGAACGAGCCCATCGGCTCACCCAGTGAGAGACACACATCTCACACCTCTCCCTCCCTTACTCTTACTCTAAACTTACATGTTCAGAGTTACTTATATTGGTAATTTCTGTCAATCATTACAGGGCTTATCTTGACCCAAACCTTGAAAAGAGCCACAAATAGGATGAGAGTGATCCCAGCTGTTGGTCAGTCACTTACATAAACATATGTTGGCTCATTCTTACCTAACCTGTGTGTACCCATCATATGAGTGTGTACGTTAGCGTAAGGCGTTACAATGACTTGGATGTACCATCTTGTACATGTATGGACATAACCAGACCATAAATGTAGGCCTACTTAGGCCTAGTACTTTGCTTGCATTGTAATCCCAAACGCAACAAAATGGGGCGTGTAACAACAAATTAATTATGTGGATGCATATTAACCATAAATAAGAATATGTAGTTTTTGATCCACTTTGATATACCTCATAGACAGATAGACACTGTCCGTCCAACAGTCTGTCAGTCTGTCCACCCATCCCATCCCATCCCATAGCCTTTTTCACCCAGTGCCAATTGCCTAAACTGTTATCCTGGGCACTACTCTCCCTCTGCCAACATGAGGAGAGCCCTGAACTGAGCCCATTCTTCCTTCAATGCATGAGGATTGAGCAGACCACTGCTTATCACCTGACAGGGGGAGTTTCCCTGGTAGGACATAGCCTGGAAGGAACATGTTATTCAAACCAGTTCCTTTCCCCTCCATCAGGTGCCCCAGCTGGCAGGGGGAGGCATTATAGAGACCAGCATTACTGCATGTGCTTTTTGTTATTTTTCTTTGATGCTGAGTGCCAAACAGGAGGCACTGGGTGCCATTTCTCAGTCTTTGGTATGATCCGACCGGGGTTCGAACCCCGACCTCCTAGTCTCAGGGCGGACACTCTAACCACAAGGCCACAGTAATGTCTGTATAAGATACAAGAGGCAGAGAGAGAGAGTTTTACATGCCTGTAAGTGTCCATTTGAACCCCCTCAACCCAGCTGGCACACGACGTCAGTACAACGTTGGGACAACGTTGTACTCCAACGTTGGATGACCATTGGATTTTGGTTGTAAATGAAAGTTTGTCTGACGTCCTAACCTAACGTTGGTTAGACGTCAGAACCTGATGTTGCTTTGACGTCGTAACCTGATGTTGGTTTGACATCTTAAACTAACGTCGATTCAACGTTAATCTCTGATGTTACATAGACGTTGATTAAAGGTTAGACTCCCAACGTTGGATACCAGTTGTATTTTGGTTGTAAATGAAAGTTTGTCTGACGTCCTAACCTAACGTTGGTTAGACGTCAGAACCTGATGTTGCTTTGACGTTGTAACCTGATGTTGGTTTGACATCTTAAACTAACGTCGATTTAACGTTAATCTCTGATGTTACATAGACGTTGATTAAAGGTTAGACTCCCAATGTTGGATACCAGTTGTATTTTGGTTGTAAATGAAAGTTTGTCTGACGTCCTAACCTAACGTTGGTTAGACGTCAGAACCTGATGTTGCTTTGACGTCGTAACCTGATGTTGGTTTGACATCTTAAACTAACGCCGATTTAACGTTAATCTCTGATGTTACATAGACGTTGATTAAAGGTTAGACTCCCATCGTTGGATACCAGTTGTATTTTCGTTGTAAATGAAAGTTTGTCTGACGTCATAACCTAACGTTGGTTAGACATCGTAACCTGATGTTGGTTTGACATCTTAAACTAACGTCGATTTAACGTTAATCTCTGATGTTATATAGACATTGATTAAAGGTTAGACTCCCAACGTTGGATACCAGTTGTATTTTCGTTGTGAATGAAAGTTTGTCTGACATCATGACCTAACGTTGGTTAGACGTCATAACCTGATGTTGGTTTGACATCTTAAACTAATGTTGATTTAATGTTAATCTCTGATGTTACGTAAACGTTGATTAAAGGTTAGACTCCCAACGTTGGATGTTGAAAAAGAAAGTTTGTCTGACGTCATAACCTAACGTTGGTTAGACGACATAACCCGATGTTGGTTTGATGTCATAACCTGATGTTGGTTTGACATCTTAAACTAACGTTGATTTAATGTCAATCACTGATGTTACTTAGACGTTGATTAAAGGTTAGACTTCCAACGTTGGATACCGGTTGTATTTTGGTTGAAAATCAAAGTTTGATTGACGTCATAACATAACATTTGTTTGATGTCAATCTCTAATGTTATGTAGACGTTGATTAAAGGTTAGACTCCCAACGTTGGGTTTTTAAGTTTGATTGACGTCATGACCCAACATTGGTTTGATGTCAATCTCTGATGTCATGTAGACATTGATTAAAGGTTAGACTCCCAATGTATTTTTGTTGAAAAGTAAATCGGATTGACGTCATAAGGCAAACATTGATTTGATGTAAGCATCTGATGTTATCTTGACATTGAATTTTGGTTGGTCTCCTAACGTTGGATAAAAGTTATTTTAGTTGAATAAAATTGGACTGACATAATCCAACGTCATCTTGATGTTAATCTCAGATGTTATGTAGACGATTACTGGTTCAACTCCAAATTTGGATACAAGTTCTAATTTGGTTAAATGAACATAACCCAACGTTGGCAAGACGTCATCCTCCAATGTTGGTTAGACATGTAAGCAAGAGGTGCATTGCTGTCAAAACCCAACATTAGGTTGACATCAATGACCAAAGTTGGAAATGCAAAACATCAGAGGGCGTGAAAACCAACGCTAACATCACATCAACTTCCAGACATATGACAGTATGACACCAAATTGTGTCAAGTACTGAATAGTGAATAGAGGGTAGCTCACACAGCAGTCACTAGGTCTGATTAAGCTTGATCCAGAAAAGAACATAACAGTTCACCTTTTTTTTACCTTAACACTGGACAAATAAAGAAATACATGAAATAATAGCACAGCCTACCTCAGAGAGAACTTCCAGACAGTTTCCTTTTTACTTGCATATGTCCCACAACAACAACAAAATTATTAATAAAATATATTCTGGTGTGTTCACAACAAAAATATAATAATTAAAAAATATAATCCAGTGAGTTCACAACAACAAAAATTATTTAAAAAAATATATTCCGGTGAGTTCACAACTACAAAAAATAATTTAAAAAATGTATTCCGGTGAGTTGATTAAACTGTAGGTCCAAACAGAACTACCAAGATCCCCCAGAATTCACAGTGTCAGTTCAATCAGTTCTGAGTGCATGCGTTTGTGTCCCCCGCTGCCTCCTCTTGCCTGCATGTCCAGTGAGCTACCAGGTTTTAGGTCCAACCAGAACTAATTCAAGTTATATCAGTCCATAGTGTCCCTCTTGAAATGGACAGTTCCCCTGTGTCTCCCGCCTCTGCTGCTTTAGGTTGTCCTCTGCTTCTGGGTTGAACGTCATGACGGCATCTGTAGAAAAAGAGAATACAAAATATGTAACATGCTGTCATAACCTTACACCACCACATTGTCATGTTTTGCAAATTAAATTATTTACAGGTGTGTCTACAAGGTCACAATGCATACAAAAACTTGAAAACTTCACATCATGTTCACCCTCATAACCTTAAAATAACAAGAGTTCAGTTGGTTAAGCAGGCCCTCACCCAGAAGAATTAAATTGTAAGACACTGAAAACCACAGAACACCCAAACCTTATACTGTGTTATGCTGTGCATTACTTCTTACTTACTTAAAAAGCTTGGTCACAGAGGTGCTTCTTCTCTCCATCCTCTCAACGACTGGACCCAAGCAGACACATCACGCCAGCTAAGAGAGAGAGAAGAAAGAAGGAAATAGGTTAGACCAGGGTTTCCTAAAGTGGGTGCTGTTGCACCCTAGGGTGCCTTGATGCCAGTCCAGGGGTGTCTCAGAATAATCTGATCATCAATATCACTACATCAATATCAGTTCACTAAGTAAAACTGACCTGATTTGTGAGGAGTTATTTTTCCATCTACGGCCAACTCTCTTCTGCAAAAATAGCAGATCTACAAGCTCACAACATGTCACGACGCGCTGTGAGCTTGTAGATTGGCTATTTTTGGTGAACCTTCCTCCCAGAATAGGGATGCTGGGGTTCAAGTGGTTAAACATAAAGTATAAAGTTATTTTCAGTCAGTTCTAATGGAAACTGATATTTCTCCAATGGTGTAAGATTCAAAATATTTACAGTGTACTTCAAGGGTGCTGTGGATTAAAATATTATTTACAGGGGCGAGGTGACCCGAGTCAAAAATGTTTGAAACCCCCTGGGTTAGACACCAAATCAAAGACACTTGCCATTGTATCAAAGGGAAGGACATGTTTTGCCCAATTACATTATTTACAGATTGGTGTGTGCCAATTGTCTGTCCTTGGTCAACATGAAGTTACCTTGTATTGCTCTAAAATACATCAGTCTTCTCCAAAGCCACCTTCCTTTTCCCCCTTCATGTGGTTACCGAAGAGCCTGAAGAAAAACATATTACATTTTTGTGAACAATATAGTAGGGTAAGGTTCTTTTGTAAACATGGCATATAATCTCTTGATCCCTTGTTGATCAGGTGGCCCAGGGTGGTCCGCTTTTTTAAACCCTCTACACCAAATCTGCTCAGCAACAGCAGGTCTATAAGCTACATTCATGCAAAATTGTATTTATTTATTTTCACATAATTTTCACATATCATGACATTGTCATAAGAGGGGGTTCCAGTGGTTAAGCTGCGAAAAAATGAAAACATGCAGACAGGCCATCGCCTAGAATAATTAAACAAATAATTATGCAGACACTGAAAACCACATCACACAAGGGTTAATTCATATTGTATGTTGAAACATGAAGAGAGGGAAGCAAGCACATCTCCAAAGATTTACAGGTGCCGAACCAAGGAATATATAATATACACACCATGGAAGGAGGAGGTTCACACACTGTTCCAGAGCTCCAGTAAATAGTTTATTAGGATAGAATAATAACTATTTACCGGAGCTCTGGAACAGTGTGCGAACCTCCTCTTCTTCCATGTTGAAACATGTACTTTATACTGTGACTCATATAAAGCCTACCAAGGTCTTAAAAGCTTGGTCATCACAGAGATGTTGCTCCTCTCTCCATCCTCTATCCTGTCAACCACTGGCACCAGGTCCGAAAGGACTATCAGACACGTCACGCCACCTGAGAGAGAAAGAGAGGTTAGACACCCAATCAAAGCGTTATAATTTTCCATCGCACAACAGTTTGTAGATTGGCTATTTAGTACAAAACAATGATCAGACTACCTGGTTGTTATCTCCCAAGAGTAGAAACCACCATGTCTATCCCAAAGGAAAGGCGGGACAAGCACAGCAGACACCTGAGAGAGAGAGAGAGGGAGAAGTGAAAACAGACTAGTGACTAGTTCATACATGTTTGCTTCCACATAAGACAGGACTGGACACTGCGTCACAAGAACAAGCAGCCACCCAACGTACGGCACCTGAGACACAGAGAGAAAGGAAATAAAATCAGCACAAAAAGAAAGGAAACTTGACTTCGGTCCATTATCTCCCCTTTAATAATACCAATTTGTATTGTTTTATATCATTTTTATCATTGATTCGTCACCTTTACAACAAAGTACAGCTTGTAAGCATCGGGCATTCGAGGCATGAGCTACACAACCTAACGTGTGGGTAGCGCCGATCAAGGTTTTGCCAAAATGGCTTGCAATATTGTTCTGCTGGCATTTACTCTCATTGTGGGCTTCCCTGACACTGAGCTTAAAATTAACAAAGTGTAAAAATGGTCAACATGTGTCGTTTTTTCTTTTCCTTATTACTGTGGGAGAGTGCAATCATTCAATCATTAAAGGGGTAATATAATGGACCGAAGTCACAAAAATAGCTGATCTACAAGCACACACAATGTGAGGCTGTAGAATGGCTTCTCAGTTCAAATAAATCATTATTAATTAAGTAAATTACCTGGTTGGCTTAGCTCCCAGGATCACCTCATACCACCACAGAGACACCTCATGTAACAGAGAGAGAGTGAAAAAGGAAATGAATAGGTTAGATTTTATCATACTCCATCAAACAACAATGTTGCATTAGACACAAAATTATCTACAAGAACACATTGCATAATATGAGCATGTACAGTATATTATTTAGTACTTGACTAGTTCCTGCAGTGATTGGCTGCAGTAGATTGGCATTCAGACGTGTTTGTAACACCTGTGAAGTGCAGCTTTGGCAGTACAGGGTAAGAAGAGAAGGAGAAGTCTCATGCAAAAGTCATGCTGTATTCTATATTGGATCTTGGATATTATACCACAGGATGAAGATACCTTTTATTTTCCTATTGTGGATTACTACTGGATTTCCTGGATTAAAAAGGACTTTGCTAAAGGGTGGTAAGAGGAGACTTAACCTACCATATTGCATAGACTGGTTTTCTTTTCGACGTTGGAATTTTCTGTTGACAGAAGAAAAACAAAAGTTGAAAGACTACAAAATACATTACAAATGAGCCATGTACCACACACACACACACACACACACACACACACACACACACACACACACACACACACACACACACACACACACACACACACACACACACACACACACTCCTGTTAATCACTTCTAGCTCCCACTCCCACTTTGAGAACCATGGCACAAAATCAGTGTTTGTCAATTATGCATTTGAGCCATGGACCACCATTTAGTGAGATTTAGCCTCTCAGTCTCATACCTAATAATTTAGGAATACAGATCATGTGTAAAAAATAATTTAGCTTGTACATTTGGTTTGATTTTACAGTAATTAAAAGATCTATAGGGGTCCATTTGGTTATCAACTCCCCATCATTTAGCTGGGGACCACCTGGAAGGCTGGAACCAACCTAACATTACTAAACAAACACTATATAAATAGCGATTACTGTCACAATAACACTATTTAACTGCTGAATAAATAATGGACCTTGGAAACATTATATAATGGAAACTTTTTTACAGGAATGAGGGTTCCTGTCACATATTAAAAGGGGTCTGCAGCCAAATAGTCATTTTGGATTTTGGGGTCCTTGACATGAAAAGGGCTGAAAACACTGGAGTATGAATTGTAAATAGTGAAGTTGTAAAAAGTACTGGAAGCAAAAGCAATCAATTAAAATAGCTTTACATACCTGTGTCATCTCCCTGCTCCAAAACTCCTTCTCTGTGTGCAAAAAGTCTCCATAATGTAGATTTAATCCCACAAATAGACTGGCAGCAACCTATCTTCCTGTTCAACAATCAACAGTGATTTTATTTAGTTTAGTTTTATCTTAAATCACTTTTAGACAAGCAGCTCTCAATGCTTGCTGTTGGTGACAAATGTAACTGCTGTGGCTGTGGGCTGTTTGGATTCAAAGTGGGGGTGTGCTCTCAGCAGAGCCAGTGGTAGCTGGCCACATCACAGTCACATGACACACAGCCAATCAGGCATTTGCAATTGCATTGTGGGCAGTGTAGTTGATTTTCAAACTGCTTTCCATAAACACACATATATTGTGTTCCTCTCTGTAACTACAAAGATGGCTCCCTTCATCTTTCATATGTTTCCTCCAAACTATAATATCCCAAAAGATAGGCATTAAAATGTGTTTTAATCAGATTTAATTACAGATGATAATTTGCTTGTATAACCAATGTCTGCCCAACATTATTTTACTAACGTCCACATAACGTTGAAGTCTAACATCATCAGACGTTGATATTTGGTTGGTTTTAGGTTGTGTTGGTAACTAACCAATAACCAACGTCTGTTCAACGTATTATCCCAACGTCAGGTTGACGTCAGGATGATGTTTTTATTGTATTATACTCATTTCAAGCAGGATAGTTTTATATTAAGCTTCTGAAGCATTGAGGAATACAGTATGGTAGTGGATCTCAAACATTTCAAAGAAGAAACATTTCCATTAGAGAAGATTTTGATGAGTCAAGCAGTGATTCTCAACTATTTTAATTGCAAGAACCCCAGTTTGACATGCATTAGTCTAAGTACGGACCTCCATTTTATGGCATTTCTATCTGAGACCCCAATTTATTGTAAAATCAATGTTAATGGGTCCATTTTGGTTCCATTTGTACACTCTATGAGTTACCCATAAGGGTCCATTTCATTCCTAACTATCATTTAGCAGGGGACCCCCTGGAACTCCCTCAAGGACCCCACTTCGAGAACAAATGCAGTTAATATCAGGTTGCCATTCCATATATCTTTACTGTTTTTAAACCATTAAGACATAAGGTCGATACCTTCTAAAGCCTGACCTAAGTTTTCAGAAAAAAACACCTGAGGGATAAAACAGGGGTTCCCGTCCATAATGGGTTGTGTATGTTGGGCTGATTTGTACACTTTGTTCTATGTCACATCTATAATGTTTTACATTGATAAACTTCATAGTTAATAGTATGCGGTATTAAACTGTGGATACCCCAGGCTGGCTTGCGGTGGACATTTTTGTCTGAATGATATTTTTGCCATGGAGTGGACAATAATGTTACCAGTAGCACACAAAGAGCCAGTCTCAAATGTCTACTAGCACAGTGGTTCTCAAAGCAGGTTGAGAGGGACCTCAAAGTTCCTTGAATGCGGTCCAAATCGAACATTACAGGTCTGTAACTCTGAGAGTGTATGGAACCAAATGGACCCATAAACACTCTCAGAGTTATGGGTCCTTAAAAATAATAATAATACAAATAAATTGAGAACCACTGTACTAGTGGAATATAGTGTCATACATATCCTGAAGAAACCCTGGAGACTGGGACAGAAATTTAGTCTCATGATCAAAATTACAACATTGTTATTTAAAAACAAAATCTAAAATCTACCATGGTCAAAGGCAAGTCTCGCCACATGTGTCAATGTACAGACATTGATGATCCCTGTGCCAGGAGATATTATGGGATATGTTGTTTTTATCTTTAAATGGGTATACCCCATTTGATGGTGTCCCATAGATGTTCAACAATGACCTATTACAGCTGAGGTCAAGACCTTTCCATTAACAGTTAGCCATTTCTAGCCTATGTAAGCCCTTCTGTGGCTGAATGATATGCCTTTAATCATGGACTCTAGGCAAGATTCAGAGGTCATTGTCACAGCATTCTGCTGTGTACTGTTAGATAAGCATCATGGTGTGCCTATCTGTCTGTCTGTCTTTCTCTCTTTATCGCCCGAGTTTAGGCCACAATGCATTTTGTTATACCCCCACTGAAGAAATATAGGCCTACTTGTCCTCTAAGTTCCTGTCATTTCAGATTAGATACACTAGCTCTTATTTAGGATTCAAAACATTGAAATTGAAATGGTCTTGGACTTTAAGGACAACCCACATTCATTTATAATCGGCACTGTTGCGGCCTATCTTTAGTTTTTTGTTGAGCCAATGTAATGGTACGCTGGACCAATGAAGTGGCTAGTGTCCTCAGGGGTTGCTTATCAAGGAACTTTGACATTCTTGCTAGATACCTTGTTCACTATGTCCATGCCAATAAACTCCCCCGTTATACTGGTCTTGTTCACATCCAAGATTAACTGAATGCTCATGCTTACCTGTAACTACCATTACATTCAAGAGAGACACTGATAGTCCAATGAATGCTATGATCCAAATTAATTTAATTTCATAAACATTCAGATGTCCCTAACTGTAATGACACCTTACTGTCCCTTAAACTGCATACTTTATGTGGTCTTTAACCAGAGATGTTCTGTTTTTATCCCCAGCAAAGCATAATCCTTTGCAATGCATACAGCATTGTAAGTTAAGCAGTCAACCTGACGTTGGGATAATACGTTGAACAGACGTTGGTTATTGGTCAGTTACCAACAAAACCTAAAACCAACCAAATATCAACGTCTGATGATGTTAGACTTCAACGTTGTGTGGACGTTGTCATAATACCGTTGGGCAGACACTGAGGTTTGGTCGAATATCCGACAACAGCATGTCAGTGATTCAACATCAGCCTGATGTTGGGAAAACACGTTGAACACACGTTGGTTATTTGTTAGTTACCAACACAACCTAAAACCAACCAAATATCTACGTCTAATGATGTTAGACTGCAACGTTGTGTGGACGTTGTCATGATAACGTTGGGCAGACATTGAGGTTTGGTCAAAAATCCGACAAGAGCATGTCATTGTTCGACGTCAATATGACGTTGGGATTATACGTTGAACAGACGTTGGTTATTGGTTAGTTACCAACACAACCTAAAACCAACCAAATATCTATGTCTAATGATGTTAGACTGCAGCGTTGTGTGGACGTTGTCATGATAACGTTGGGCAGACATTGAGGTTTGGTCAAAAATCCGACAAGAGCATGTCAGTGTTCGACGTCAATATGACGTTGGGATTATACGTTGAACAGACGTTGGTTATTGGTTAGTTACCAACACAACCTAAAACCAACCAAATATCTATGTCTAATGATGTTAGACTTCAACGTTATGTGGACGTTAGTAAAATAACGTTGGGCAGACATTGAGGTTTGGTCAAAAATCCGACAAGGGCATGTCAGTGTTCGACGTCAACATGATGTTGGGATAATAGGTTGAACAGACGTTGGTTATTGGTTAGTTACCAACGCAACCTAAAACCAACCAAATGTCAACGTCTGATGATGTTAGACTGCAACGTTGTGTGGACGTTAGTAAAATAACGTTGGGCAGACATTGAGGTTTGGTCAAAAATCCGACAACAGCATGTCATTATTCGACGTCAAGCTGACGTTGGGATAATACGTTGAACAGATGTTGGTTATTGGTTAGTTACCAACACAACCTAAAACCAACCAAATATCTACGTCTAATGATGTTAGACTGCAACGTTGTGTGGACATTGTCATAATAACATTGGGCAGACATTGATGTTTGGTCAAAAATCCGACAACAGCATGTCAGTATTCGACGTCAAGATGACGCTGGAATAATAAGTCGAACAGACGTTGGTTATTGGTCAGTTACCAACACAACCTAAAACCAACCAAATATCAACGTCTGATGATGTTAGACTTCAACGTTATGTGGACGTTAGTAAAATAACGTTGGGCAGACATTGAGGTTTGGTCTAATACCGACAACAGCATCTGAGTATTCAACGTCAACCTGACGTTGGGATAATACGTCGAACAGACGTTGGTTATTGGTCAGTTACCAACACAACCTAAAACCAACCAAATATCAACGTCTGATGATGTTAGACTGCAACGTTGTGTGGACGTTGTCATAATAACATTGGGCAGACATTGACGTTTGGTCAAATATCAGACAAGAGCATGTCAGTATTTGACGTCAAGATGACGCTGGGATAATAAGTCGAACAGACGTTGGTTATTGGTCAGTTACCAACACAACCTAAAACCAACCAAATGTCAACGTCTAATGACGTTAGACTGCAATGTTGTGTAGACGTTATTATAATAACGTTGGACAGACACTGAGGTTCAGTCAAATATCCGACAACAGCATGTCAGTGATTCAACATCAGCCTGATGTTGGGAAAACACGTTGAACACACGTTGGTTATTCGTTAGTTACCAACACAACCTAAAACCAACCAAATATCTATGTCTAATGATGTTAGACTTCAACGTTATGTGGACGTTAGTAAAATAACGTTGGGCAGACATTGAGGTTTGGTCAAAAATCCGACAAGGGCATGTCAGTGTTCGACGTCAACATGATGTTGGGATAATAGGTTGAACAGACGTTGGTTATTGGTTAGTTACCAACGCAACCTAAAACCAACCAAATGTCAACGTCTGATGATGTTAGACTGCAACGTTGTGTGGACGTTAGTAAAATAACGTTGGGCAGACATTGAGGTTTGGTCAAAAATCCGACAACAGCATGTCAGTATTCGACGTCAACCTGACGTTGGGATAATACGTTGAACAGATGTTGGTTATTGGTTAGTTACCAACACAACCTAAAACCAACCAAATATCTACGTCTAATGATGTTAGACTGCAACTTTGTGTGGACGTTGTCATAATAACGTTGGATAGACATTGAGGTTTGTCCAAAAATCCGACAACAGAATGTCAGTATTCGACATCAAGATGACGTTGGGATAATACGTGAACAGACGTTGGTTATTGGTCAGTTACCAACACAACCTAAAACCAACCAAATATCAACGTCTGATGATGTTAGACTTCAACGTTATGTGGACGTTAGTAAAATAACGTTGGGCAGACATTGAGGTTTGGTCAAAAATCCGACAACAGCATGTCAGTATTCGACGTCAACCTGACGTTGGGTTATTAGGTTAAACAGACGTTGGTTATTGGTTAGTTACCAACAAAACCTAAAACCAACCAAATGTCAACGTCTGATGATGTTAGACTGCAACGTTGTGTGGACGTTAGTAAAATAACGTTGGGCAGACATTGAGGTTTGTTCAAAAATCCGACAACAGCATGTCAGTATTCGACGTCAACCTGACGTTGGGATAATACGTTGAACAGACGTTGGTTATTGGTTAGTTACCAACACAACCTAAAACCAACCAAATATCAACGTCTGATGATGTTAGACTGCAACGTTGTGTGGACGTTGTCATAATAACGTTGGGCAGACATTGAGGTTTGGTCAAAAATCCGACAACAGAATGTCAGTATTCGACGTCAGGATGACGTTGGGATAATACGTTGAACAGACGTTGGTTATTGGTCAGTTACCAACACAACCTAAAACCAACCAAATATCAACGTCAATTGACGTCAAATTAATACGTTGATACAACGTTGGAAGTTGACGTTGGTCCAACGTTGGATTTTGGTTAGCTGACGTCGCGACCTAAATCCAACCAAAAATCAACGTCAACGGACGTCGTGTGCCAGCTGGGAAGGAACCCCGAGTGTCCCTGGACCCCACTGTGAGAACCACCGGTCTAGACACCCCACTTGTACTGTAGGTTCTATTACACAGACTAAAATATGAGTTGTACACCTCTCTGACACCATATGAAAGCCGTTAATATCGGCAAGGACACCGGTGAATGAAGAAATAATATGCTACTGATGGATAGAGCATGAGTGCAAATAGGGGAGAGGGAGGGAGGGAGGGAGGGAGAAAGAGAGAGAGAGAATGGAGTTAAAACGTGGCATGCTAATGTTTCGCAGCCAATCCCGCCCGTGCCAATTACCGTCTCCAGAGAAATGACTCTCCGAGAAGCCCGGCATTTTTTCGTTGCCAAAGAAAAAAAAAGTGTCATTTGCAGCTTCAATGGAGTGCCTCGCCGAAATGACCCGAGGTAGCGGAGGCGGCGTGGGAGAGAGAGAGACGCGGGGTCGGGGAATTAGCCTGCGTCAAAAGCATCCATGTGGATTCCCCCCACCTACCACACCCCCACCACCACCACCCAATACCACACCACCACACAGCCCTACCCCTCCCTCCTCCCCCTCGCAACAAACAAAACTGTCCACATCGCCCTCACTCCCACTCAGTTACGCATTTGCAGTGGCTAACGCGCAAGTAGAATGCAAATGCATGCATGCACACACACGCGCCTGTGCGTACACACATGCACGCACCCATGCACGCATCCGAGCATGCACCTCCTGCGCACCTAACCGTAACCCACACATTTAGTTACTTTCTTATGTTTTACCCAATCCTAAAACCGAATATAGCGACATATTGTGAGCTTGTAGATGTGCATTTATTTACGCCTGTGCATATGTTTATATTTTCCTAATTGGAAGCCTAACTTACCAAAATTGTCTTTTGCTTCTACTATTGCTGGATTAATTCAGACTGTGCAGCCGTTTCCATAATAAAGTATCCCCTTGCAGAACCCCCCTCTCCTCCCTGAAGGAATCGACGGCCCTTTATTCAACAGGCGATCTCTCTACAAATACTACAGGAGACGGTGACGCTAATAATCTTCTATAGAAGTGGTGGTGGACGACATTTAGATGCCACACAGGTCTTCATCGGGTCTTTACAACAATAGCAACGATTAAAGGGGAGTTTCGGTCAAAAACAACTTTCCTACCTTTGAAATGATGATCCAGGAAGGCTCTGGGCTGATCCAGGTGTTGTTTTACCCAAAGCAGCATTTTGTTCATTTTTCGATTTTCTCCCCTGCACCCCACGGCTCCAAAACGGCACCTTTTGGGTCAACCCGTAATCCGGTTATTATTCTCGCTCAAAATTCACTTTTCTCGCTCGGTCTCAGTCCCTCATACTGTAGTTAGCATATCCGAGCTACATCAGCTCCTGGTCGCCGCCATGTTTGTTTACAACAAGCTCAACTCTGAACTCCTAGCCCAGGAGAGAACACTGGGAAATCCCGTTTTGTATCGCGTGACTCCCCGACGCGCGACGAACAATAAAACACAAAAATGCTCTTAGCCAAAGAAAAAAGATGTAACTATGTCGACAAAGTCTGCAGAGTGATGTATGGTGTAGCCTCTTGTCTGCCTCAACAGGTAACAGGCTGTGGGGGGAGGGAGGTGGAGCTGTGAGAGCAGCAGCAGCAGCAGCAGCTCGTGAACGCGCGTTTCCCAACGGGAACGGGATTTCCCAGTGTTTCTCTCCTGGGCTGGGAGTTCAGAGTTGAGCTTGTTGTAAACAAACATGGCGGCGACCAGGAGCTGATGTAGCTCGGATATGCTAACTACAGTATGAGGGACTGAGACCGAGCGAGAAAAGTGAATTTTGAGCGAGAATAATAACCGGATTACGGGTTGACCCAAAAGGTGCCGTTTTGGAGCCGTGGGGTGCAGGGGAGAACATCGAAAAATGAACAAAATGCTGCTTTGGGTAAAACAACACCTGGATCAGCCCAGAGCCTTCCTGGATCATCATTTCAAAGGTAGGAAAGTCGTTTTTGACCGAAACTCCCCTTTAACGTCAGGGTGAACATGGCCAAAAAATAACTTGATATCGTCCTCCGTCATGCACTGGGCACATTTCACCTTTAATTTGCAGAGTTGCATTTCTGGTAGCACTTAAATCCCCTGGTAAAAGGTACTTTTAATAATATACGTACTTGATACAGTCTTTTTTTTTCACTCTCTGGGCCCTATTATGATCCAGGTCTTATGCCTTATGCCTTAACTTCTTTACCTTTTTTTCACTATTTTGAAAAACATTTTTAAATACTTCAAATGCTGATCTACATCTGCATGTTGTGAACTTGCAGATCAGCTATTTGAAATATTTAAAAAACAAAAACAAAATAGTAAAAAAAGGCAAGTTAAGTTAAGGCATAAGGCATAAGACCTGGTTCATAATAGGGCCCTATATGTCTTAGCCATAAAATATGGCTAAGACGCGCTGCGATGCGTTGTGAGCTTGTAGATCTGCAATTATTTTGGCAAATATTCCGCCCCAGGTTATCGCGATAATATACAGAATCGCAATTTCTTTCGTTTCACAATAATCGTGATATGACATTTTCATATCGTCCTATCCCTTCACATCTGTTGTTGTTGTTGCTGGAGTGGCTTCACACACACACACACACACACACACACACACACACACACACACACACACACACACACACACACACACACACATACACATACACATACACACACACACACACACACACACACACACACTCTTCAACAAACAGCGCACGCTCTCAGGGTGCACCCCCCCCCCCCCCCCCCCCCCACCGGCGCAGGAGTAAATCCAATATATAAAAATTTGAGTGAGTGCAAATGGCAAAAACCTCCACCACAGGAAATGTAAACTGCAGGGGTCCTCGCTCCCCTCTGCTGCGCTGCTTATAAGTGAGTATTGAACTCTTTACACCACAAACACACACACCTCCACTCCCTCCGTCTGTCTGTCTGTCTGTCTGTCTGTCTGTCTGTCTGTCTGTCTGTCTGTCTGTCTGACATGCATCTGTGACGAAGGTCTATGACGATTTTGGCACAGCTTTAATGTGCGGAGGCTGCCTCGTGTTGTTCATTAATTTTGGTTTCCTTTTGGCTCGGATCCTTTTGGCAGTGTTTTCAGGCCAAGGACCCCTTAATTGAGAGAGAGAGATGAAGGAGGGACCCCCACAACCTTTTCATAGATTCCATAGTTTCATTGTTTGACAGCACAATCATTCAGTGTATTGTATGTAACTCTACAAGGGGGATGTCCGGGCCGTTTTTTTTATTTTTTTTTATAACTGTATATTCCCGGTGTGGCCGAGCACATGGCACCGTGGAGGTGCTGTAGCGTGAATGCATACTGTTTGTCAATAGCTGTCATTTCCCATTATTGTATTCTGTCTAATCGATGGCGTGCAAGGGAGGGCCAACCGTATCCTCGCTACACCCCCTGGCTCTTAATTGCGTGGGCAGGAAAACGATTTGCTCCGACTTGTGATGTGCTTCCCAACAAAATAACACATCAAACCCGTTTTCTGCAATTATGGCATCGATAAAATGGCCTTCCTGATTCATCAACAATGGGGGGCGCGGGGTCTGGAGATCTGCAGCTGCAGCCCTGGCGTGGTTATTTTCTTTGATGCAAGGGCCCCCGCTTTATATGCTTTTGTCATTCCCATCGCGTCACTTAACAGGACATTTTCCAGATCTGTAAGCTCATAATGTGTCACAGACGCGACACGTTATGAGCTTATCAAAATGCTTTTTCTTTTAGGTCCGTACAACAGAGCCTAAATTAGTAGATCCTGGTAAAAAATGTATAAATACATGAATAAAATAAATGGGTATTTTATCATCATTTGACATTCACAATCTCCGACCGCTGTATAGGCTATAGAGTCTGGAACTACAACTCCCTGAAATCCAAGGCAGGAAGCTGGCGCAGTGGTTAGCGCTTTGCCTCACAGCTAGAAGGTCCTGGGTTCGATTCCCGCCGGGGGATGCTGTGGGCGCTGGCGGCGTGTTCCTCCCTCCGCGTCATCAGCGCCCACACCCTAGGTGGGGTTGGCGATAGGGCCTTTCTGTGGAGTTTGCATGTTCTCCCCGTGTCTCCTAGGGTTGATACCCTCACAAAAACATGCACGTAATCCTGGTCTCAATAATGCCTCCCCCTGGCCAGCCGGGGCGCCTGATGGAGGGGAAAGGAACTGGTTGGAATAACATGTTCCTTCCACGCGCTACGTCCAAACTAGGGAAATCTCCACTGTCAGGTGAAAAGAAGCAACTTGGACTCATGCATAGAAGGAAGCATGAGGTTAGTCCGTTGTCTCCCCAGGCGCGGCAGAGGGAGAGCAGAGCCCAGGATTACATAGGCAATTGGCACTGGGTGAAAAAATGGGTTACAAAATTGTGGGATAAAAATTATGAAAAAAAAAAAAAAGAAACAAATGCAAATCCACAAAAAAAACTGTGGTTTCGATTCGCTACAGCATACGCTTCACTGTTGGTGTGAATGCATCCGTCTCAAATACAGGTAATGAAACATTGTGGTAGAGCCAGCCATGTGCGGGTTAAATCCATAGTTATATATAATAAGTTAAATCCCCCTCCCAACCGTCCGCTCCCATTAGATTTCTGACCATTAGCCTACGGCCCATGGCCGTCCACTCAGTGAATGATTTCATTTCTGATCACCGCTCCCTCGATCGTGCATAGTTTATTTTGTGAGGAGTTGCTCACAGAGTCAGATAAAATGAAAGCTAACGCCTGCACCACAATTTTGCGGGGGTCCTGCGGTTACATTGTGAGTTGAAGGAGGCATTATTATGCAGCTTGGATACATACATACTGTACATGTTTGTCCCGTGGACAGACATGTTCTTCTAAGCGATTCCTTGTTTCGGATGACAAAGTGCAGTGTCAGCGCAAACATATCAATTAAATATGCAAGAATGTGGAAACTGCAATATAGAAATACTCTGTAAAACTCCGGAAATCAAAATGTATTGAGTAAAAGTACAAAAGTATTGGTATCAACATCTACTTAAAGCACCAAAAGTAGAAATCACTCGTTATGCAGAATGTCTTATTTGAAGGTTTGTAAAAGTGTTGGAAATTGGAAATGCTCAAGTAAAGTACAAATGCCTCAAGATTGTGGGAGGCAACAGTCTGGTCACACTAGACTACAGCAACAGGACACACCAAGAGGCCAGGGTCAACTAAGTATAAGAGTAAAGGCCTAGGAGAAAAGGAGATATTTGAGTTAAGCTTTAAGTCTCTGAGAACCCACTGGGGGTCCCCACTCCCCAGACACCCCAGGAGGTCCCTAAACCAGGTTTAAGCGTTTATGAGTTTGTGTCAAAGCCTTGAGCAGGATCAGTTTTCTGGCTAATAGCCTGCTGAAGAGACAGACAGCGATGACCTTTGACTGACCTAAGCTGCACTTCTACTGTGCACGCTGGAATCACACCCAAAACATGCATTGACAAATTATGTACTTTTTTTTTTTCAATCTGCATAGGATGTACACCAGGGTTCCCCAATAGGCGGCCCGCGGGCCATTTGTGGCCCCACCAAGCCCAGTAATAATGGTGGTATAAGAGCAGCAACAACACTAGTATCGTCGTTGTCAGGTGGAAACCTCGTATCTCCAAATTTGTCCGTTCTTTCGCAAAGTAAAGCCCTGCTTCATCATTCAAGGCCGTCTCACAAAAGTAGTGAAAACAGCAGATCTACAAGCACACAACGCCTCGTGGTGCGAGGCGTTGTGTGCGCTTGTAGATCGGCTGTTTTCACTAGTTTAAATCATTTTTTAAAATGATAAATGCAAAACGAACGGTTTTGGACATACACGGTTTTCACCCACAACGACGATATCTGAACTGTCGCTGGAGTAGCGGGAACGCCACCGCCGCCCCTGCAATGCTGTGGCCCTCGGCTTGGTACTCTAGACATGATTCGGCCCTTGGGGAAAACAAATTTGATGTACACAAATTTGATGTACACAAATGTTAGTAGTTTTACTTTTGTACTGTAAGTATACAGTATTTTGTTTCTGTTTTTGAGCAGTGCAAACCGCTCCTATACATTTCACTTGTGTATTAGCCAAATGCATTAGTGCAAATCTCTATGTATGGAGATTCGTACTACGCATAAAGTAACTGACGTCACAGACAGAACGGCCCATACAAGGAGATATGCACGTGTGTTGTGTTTGCACCGCTCACTTCGCAACGGTTCGATTTTTAGACTATAGAGTCTTCGTCCTACAGTACTTCTCCCGTCCCAACACTCCCCGCTGACAGGTGCCACTCCCAGCCCTGTAGGATTACATCACAGTGAACAATCATCACCCTCCCCGCCCGGCTTCCCTCCCCTGAAGACGGGCCAATTGCATTCATGTAGACCAGGGGTTCCCAAACTTTTTTGTCTCAGGGCACCTCATGAATATTTTTTTAATCAGACATTATCCGAGGCACCCCTTCATTATAATTTTCACTCCCAGCACGTTATATTTATAGCATATCGTCGTTGTCGGGTGGAAACCTTTTATGTCCAAAACTGTTTGTTTTGTATTTATCATCTATAAAATTAACTAAACTAGTGAAAACAGCCGATCTACAAGCACATAACGCCTCGCATCGCGAGGCGTTGTGTGCTTGTAGATCGGCTGTTTTCACTAGTTTTGTGCGACAGAGGTTTCTGCCTGACAGTGACAATATTTTAGTGATTATGTTGCGAGGAAAACGTTGAGATAATAGCCATTTTGGTTAGAACTGACTGAAAATAACTTTGTTCTTCAAGTTTAAAATGATACTAAATATTTCTTCAAGTGTCAAAATAAATTCAAAATATTATCAAATTATCTCGCGGCACCCCTGGACTGCCGTCACGGCACCCCAGGGTGCCCCGTCACCCACTTTGAAAACCCCTGATGTAGACCAGTGGTTTTCAACCAGTGGCCCTTGAGGGGGTTCCAGGTGGTCCTCAGCTAAATGGTGGTAACCAAACGTATCCTTATAAATCTTGAACTCGAGAGCAGATTGAAACCAAATGGACCCTTATGGTTTCATTTTACACTCAAAGAATTATTGTTAGACATCTGCATTACTTAATTTCCAAGAAATCTACACAATTACAGAATGTAGAAGAATTGTTATTTTAATTGGCCTGTTATATCTCTCCTATGATGTGTTCCAACTAGGTGTGTAACGATATAGTAACTGTATCGAAATATCGTTTTTAACTTAAAAAGTTTAAAAAGTATATCGAAATGAAAACAGCTAAAATCGAATCATATCATTTTATTTTGTATCGTATCGAATCGGCAGTTCAAAGTATCGATTGTATCGATACTACCTACTTGTGCATTGTATTTAGCATTTTTAAGAAGAAAAAAATAAAAGGAGGGGTTTAATTACTTTTCTTTTCCATATAGCTACACTGGTCTATCGATAAATGTGTGTAATCTCTGGGTTCAAGTCAAGGCGCAGGTTTGTCAATATACAATGTCCAGGTATTTGGCAGATAATCACTGTGTTTACTTATTTAGGCCTATATCCATAATAATACATGTTTCCCTTAAAAACCTGCACTATCCACACCTTTCACACAGATGTAATGTATTTGCTAAATGCTTACTATATCAATTTTAAATCATTGAATCGAATAGTATCGTATCGCCTTGAATGAACCAATATCGTCCATGTATCATATCATCAACCATGTACGTGATATGTATCGAATCGCTATTAAAATGTATCGTTACACCCCTAGTTCCAACACAGCATGGAATTGTGGACGCAATCTTTATCCAACAACAACAAAATATGTTGGGTTCGAGAGGCTAAATCTCATCAAATGGTGGTGGTGGATCAAATGGCGAATAAATAATGGACATTGAAGTGAAAAGGGTGGAAAACCACTGGTGTACAAACCCACTTAACCTCTGCGATGGTGTTGGTCGTGGGCATAGCACTTCACCACTTGCGCCACCCACTGCTGCTATAATGCCACCTCCCCCACCCCTCCCGGATTGTGCTGGATGCCATGCAAGCAGGACCAGATTGAGCTCTCTGGGCCCTGCTGAGCCGTGTCATCTCCTGTCCTACTGCGGGTCGCAGGCATGGAGCTCACGCTCATGCACACACATCACAGGATTTACTGGGGATCCAACGAAAAAGCCACGTCTTCACTTGAGTTCACCAGCTGTCATCTCAACAATGCACCCCTCTCTCTCTCTCTCTCTCTCATTCTCTCTCCTTTCTGTGGCAGTATGCGACCATTGTTGGCAGCAGATCGGGTCCATGAAAACGAGCCAAAAAGAAGTAGGCCTACCACATGAGCGCTTTAAACGTATAAGCATTGAATATTTGGACATAATTATCTTGACACACACACGCGCGTGCTTCGACAGACTTTCACAAAACACAAACACAAAGCAACTGTTCACCGTTTTCTCTCTCTTTATCACTCGATGCTTTGGCAATACCTGTTAAATTCATGCCAATGCCGCTATTTTAATTTCTTTGAAAACTTTGTTTGCGAGAGAGAGGTGTTGGCACATGTTTAGATGAGTGCTGTGAGATAGATTCCCCGGTATTTATTTTACAAACACAAACACAGAGCAACTGTTTTCTCTCTCTTTATTATTATTCATTACTTTTAAATCATTCTGGTATGCGTTTAGCAAATTATGGTCCCATAGGCTATGTTTATAGGGTTTCTACTGGTTCTAGTGAAGACCCGCCCTCGCTGTGCTTGCAATCAATCGCATTCATTTTCATTAGCATTTTAGACCGGATATAGAAAGATGACAGATTTGAAAAAATTGAAAAACAGGCTTCAAAACCAGTGGTGTAATGTTGTCCATTCCTTTTTACTGGCTATGGTTAAAATAAGTTCCAGGTAGTAGATTAAAGACATTCTAAGTGTCCTTCTGCCTTTGTGCATTTCAAAGTGCCATTCCTCTCCATCATCTCCTCCACTTATTACTCATCGCACTTTAAATGTCCTGTCTTTATGACGGATTCACATATTGAAACCTCGATTTGTGATCTAACCGGCTTGAGGCTTGCGTGTCAGCAATGGATGACGAAGAAAGGCAGGTGGATGAATGATACAGGGGAAGGAAGATGGAGAGGGGGAAGAGGGAGAGAGGGAGAGAGAAAAGTAGAATGAGTGGGCTGTCAAGAGGAAGTTGGAGGTGGAGTTATTAGGCCTTATTCATAATGCAATAAAGGAGAGATCACGTTGTTGCAAACAGAAACCTTTATTGAATAAAAGGTAAAATATTTAGCCAATTAGACCCCCCGGCGTGTGGCGTTAGTGCAGATATACCTCCTTCCTTCTCAACTAGGGTGGAAACGGGATAACCTTGCCCCAAACCCATTTTGGAAGCTTGTGATTGGCTGAACCAGAGGTAGGGAGCGCTCCATTGTGGTCACTTGGACAGCGCAGAGGTGCGCCTAAACCTAACCTTAACCCTAACCCTCAGTAAAACTAACGCAGGTGAATGCTAACCTGGTGAAATGCTTACCTGCCAACGCTAGTGAATGCTAAGACGGCATCTCACCCAAAAATGAGCGCTCGATCCCGTTTCCACCCTACAGAACGTAAATTAGCAGACTGTAACAAGGTGGAGTTGGGAATGGAGGTGGGATGCTCGTTGCATCTGAATGCTGAAAAGAGAATGAGACGGGGTCAGGGGAGTCCAATCGCCTGATTGGCTGACTGCACACAGCACACCTGTTTGAGAATCGTTCCCAGAAATAAAGATGACAGTGTGAGAGAGAGATCTTCACTATTGAACTCTTAGAGCTACATTTGTTTGCACGCCCATCTCTCCCAACAAAAGTACTATACTCACTTTATTTTATCAATTCATAACCTCTCATCGCGTCGCAGCACGGCACGTTGTGAGCTTGTAGATCTGCTATTTTCGGTGCGAGACACGCGTGTAATGATAAATTGGGCGTTATAGGCGTCGCTTTGGTCCAGCGAGCCAACAGACCGCCGCGGTGTTACACCAACTGAGGTGCGAACACCAAAGCGGGCGGCGGCTCATTATGAGGCAAGCTGTCATCTCTGCAGGCCCATTTATTTGGCGCATAATTACTCATTAATCACAAAGTGCCTCGACACTTTTTGCTATAATGAGAGTTTGTGTGACACACGTGTTGTGTTGGTGGTGGTCATGACATTCCAGACGTGTTCTAAGTACTGAGAGAGGTAGTGAAAATAGTAATCACTAGTTTAATAATAGATAGATCAAATTTGAGTTTAATTTACCTTTTCAAAATGGTTCTCTCGTTTTAAACTGCTGATTCTAAGGTAGCACGAGTTAAGCGTCATTCCCACCGGGCGCGTTAATTATAGATATATATTCGTCGCTGTCGCGCAGAAACCTTGTATCTCCAAGTTTCAAATTTGTACTTTTTTTCGCTGCTTCATCATACAAGGCCGTCGCACAAAAGTAGTGAAAACAGCAGATCTGCAAGCACACAACTCCTCACGGTGCGAGGCGTTGTGTGATTGTAGATCGGCTGTTTCCACTAGTTTAAATAATTTCTAAAATGATAAATGCAAAATGAACGGTTTTGGACAAGGTTTCCACCCGACAACGACAATATGGTTTTAAAAATCGTTGTAAAGTCAAATGGACGGCAGCATTCACACAGACTATATAAAAATAAAATACAATGGCGAACAATATCTGTATAGTTATCATGCCTGTTGGGAATGACGCTTTAGCATGGAGCGACAAGTTAGCAACGCGTCGAGGCGACATCATGCACTCCCCCGTGCAATGTACTGTACACAAGCAAACCCTCAACACCGCTGCCCTCACACGCACAGGTCACCAAGCTAACACGGAAACGGGAGATACAATGTGTCTTTTGTATTCGGCATGCGTGCCGTCGGAGCCCGTGGACCCAGGACCAGTAAGAGGGGTGGGGTGGTGGGTGGGTGGAAACAAAGGCAGCACATTACCTGCGGGGAGGGTCGGCCCCCATTAAAAAAAAAAAATAATATCGCTTCTTCTCTCCTATAGCTCCGCATTCCAGATAACATCGGCGTAAACAAACAAATAAATAAATAAAAGCTGTAAATAACTGCAGCTGCCTGTTGCTCCCCGTCATTTCTCTATTACTTTGGCCAGCCGAGTGAGACCGATTTTATTTTTTGCTCTGAGAAACAGCTCTCAATTTCTCTGATAAAGAAGGATGGGTGGGGGAAGGGGGGGCTTTAGGGGCTGCAGAGAAACATAGGGTGAGAGTATATTATGGTATGTGATTTTAACCCTTTTTGTGCCTATCCCGAACAAGTTCGGCTTTATTTCAATCCAATCCAATATTTTATTTGCTATTTTACTTACCCCGAGCTGCTTGGAGCAACGTGGGTGGTCCTTGCTCGTCCAGCGCTAGCCAACGAGAGATGCTAGATGGTCCGACGATTTATTCCATTGAAAATGGTTTAAAATAAAGTTTAGAGCCCCCCAAAAAAACCTCAATCTATACTGTCGGCGGCGCGACGTATTCCGGGGTGCCTATCCCGAAGTAGTCCGGGATATTTAATAAAATGAATTATTTAATCGGAGGCCTCAACGAAGCCCCGGTCTAAACGTCCATCCATGGTCCGGGCCAACACTCGGCCATACACGGGCCGTAGTCGCGCTAACGGCCGCATCGCGCCGCCCACTCCAATAATAAATCACATCTTTAGACAGGATTTTCTCCGGATTGTGTTCCCAGACCCAAAGAGAAAGTTTTTTGCGACTGAAATAGCTTTAGATCGGGCTTCTAAAGCGGTTAGCATTTTGGCTACGTGTCAGCTAGCTTCCTCCTCTCGTCCCACATAGCATTGGCTGGAGTGAAATCCCAAGGCACTTGGGACAGTGTCGACGGAAGCTAGAGTGAAGGTCTATAGAGAGATTTCTGGCACTCTAGCGGCCACTTGTGGCCCGGGGCACTGTATGAGTTAATACAGGGGTTCTCCAACTTTTTTACTTAGAGACCCACAACATCAATTTGGGGTCAGCACGTCCCCAACTTATATTCTATTTATTATGTCATGTAACTTTTACTTTCTATGCAAGTTTTCGCAACAGGTACTAGGGGTATCAGCCCAAAATGTGCCCGGGATTAGGGTGGGCTAATAGCCTGTTTCATACCCTGGGGTATTATAGGGCAGTGGTTCTCAACCTTTTCAGGCTGTGACCCCCAAAATAATCATATTTTAACTGGGGAGCCTCCCACCCTGACGAGCACTAAGAGTTGAGGAATTACATTTTGTATAACACGGTTCTATTGTGAAAATAGCAGACAGGCTGCTGTCTCTAATATTTGTCATTTTAGAGGTATTAAAAAGTCCTTAAATTGTCACTTTAGAAATGTGCAGATGAGTGAGAAAACAACGTTGCACATTAAAGGACCAGGTCACCTCTGGGACACACAGATCTTATTTTATTGTTGTGTGGGACACGATCAACAAAATCCTGAATTATTTTTTGTGTTCAATCTGTGTTTTTAGATATTTTAGTATTTCAGCATGCTACAACTGGTCATATGATGCATTTTGCATCATATGACCAGTTGTAGCATGCTGAAATCGGCTGAAATACTAAAATATCTAAAAACACAGATTGAACACAAAAAATAACTCAGGATTGTGTTGATCGTGTCCTTTAAGTTAATCATTTGGGGACTCCCCCGGGGGTCCCAACCCACAGGTTGAGAACCTCTGTTATAGGGCATGGTGGTGGCCATTTTGTGGTGGCACAGATAGAAAACCAATGCATTGCTCGCTCCCCACAGAGATTTCCCCAAATATTTAAATAAAATTTATTTTAAAGGAGAATTCTGGACTACCCATTTTACTTACCTTAATCCGAGAGTGAGCTGTGGGGTTTAACGTTAAATCGATTATTGTTATTCCAGTTTATAAAGCCTATAATACATGCTCCTTCCGTCGCCCGAAACAAGACAGGTGATATAACTACACCTAAGGTCTCTCTCTCTCTCTCTCTATCTCTCATACACACACGTCACACGTCTCTCACACACACCACACACACACACACACACACACACACACACACACACACACACACACACACACACACACACACACACACACGCACACACACACACTCACAGTGCAAAAGCTGTGCGCGGTGACAGGAGATGGGCTTAAATAGGATTTGCATGTGGAAATGAGCAACTGGGAATGTCTATGTGCTCGACTGGGGGATGACGATGATTGTAACAGGTAGGGGGGAATGATGCTGAATTTGACCTTGAGGGGAGGGGAGAGGAGAGGAGAGGAGAGGAGAGGAGAGGAGAATGGAAGCGATAGAGGAGTGGAGTAGGGATGGGACGATATGAAAATTTCATATCACGATTATTGTGTCTAAAGAAATCACGATTTACGATATCACGATAATCAAAATCCATTATCCTGGGGCGGAACATTTGCCAAAAAATTGCTGATCTACAAGCTCACAACGCGTCACAACGTGACGCGTTGTGAGCTTGTAGATCGGCTATTTTTTTGCAAAAACATTTGATAGAGTGAAAAAAGACTGTATCAAGTACGTATACGATAGTACCTTTTACCAATTATTGAGGGTTTAAGTGGTACCAGATACAGTATGTAGCTCAGCAAATAAAAGGTGAATTGAACCCAGAGCATGACGGAGGACGATATCACGATAAATGTAATCTCCACAATACGATTATCGTGAGCGTTTTTTTTTTTTTTTTTTTCACACGATAAATGATATCGCTTATCGTCCCATCCCTAGAGTGGAGAGGAAAGGATGCTGGGCAGAATTGGAGGAGAGATTGAAATAGATGGAGGTGAGGAGATTAGGGGAGAGAGACAATAGCAGTGGCCTGTAAACAGCAAATACACATTACTGGATGGAGCAGAGATGTGGCTCGTCGTATTGCATGGTGGATCAACCTGGAGCCCATAGGCATCGCGTGGCCTTCAGGGTCAAGTGCTTCAAAGCTCCCATTTCCCAGCTGGATATGACTCATAGTGAGGCATACACACTGTAAATATTAATATCTGAAGCCGTAAGCGCGTTCAGTTTTACATTGTGTTTCTCTAGATTCTGGAGTAATGTTTCAAATGTATACAATGTACAAAATGTACCACAATTTCAAAAGAGGTTATTGTTAGAGGACAACTTAACAACAAGGGTTCATATTTTAGATTGTAATTTGAGAAAATGTTTTCATTTACTGCTTTCTATCATTTTAATGAGTTTATCAATTTTGATTTCAGTGGGTCGTGGCATGCATACATGTGGTTAAATATGTATTTTTAGACACTATAAGCTGGCGATTTCTTTATTACTATTTACAGTAACACTACTAGCCCCCCATAAGTCACATCTGCCCATGAAAGAAAACATTTTAATACTCATATTTTCTTTTCTCTAAATTACAATCTAAAATATGAACCCTTGTGAAGAAAAAAATGGTCCTTTAAACCTGACAATACATAGGCCTACTGTACTTACCGTTCCTGAACTGGTGAAAAGGATAGACATGAGATTGCACATTTTGTACAATAACGTCCATGATGTCATCCACATGCCAGGGGAGTTGGTGTTATGAAGCATAAGCAAGGTTAGAGTTATTTAAATCTCTCCGGTCAGAGAGCGGTTGACATGGGGCACCATGTGCCTGGCCTCCAGGCCCTGTCCTCATAATGACCGCTCATGAAGTGGGAACTATTCAGCCTGACTTGGACATAGTCTGGCAGTCGGGCAGAATTTTGTTTTTGACAGCACATTTTGATTTAGTTTTAGTCATAGTCTTTTGAATAAAATGTAATTTAATTTGTTGGCTGGCACGTTTTTAGGCGACTAAAATCTACAGTTGATTTAGTCAACTAAAATGTATTTTGGCGGGCCTTGATGGCATCATAATGACTGATTTTACACTAGGTTGTGTGTCGAAAAATTGCAGATCTACAAGCTCGTGAGCTTGTAGATCGGCTATTTTCAGCAACCAAACATAAAATGACTCTCTTCTCCACTAGTCCCACATTTTAGTCTAGTTTTTATTTTGTTGACGAAATTGTAAATATATTTAGTCTTAGTTTTAGTCATCACAGCTTAGTTTTTATTTCGTTTTTATTTCGTTTTTCAGTGTAAAAAACACAGTCGACAAACATTTTTTGTCATGTTTTTAGTCGACAAAATCAACACTGTATCCAAAGTAGCAGATCCTGAAGCTTGAAACGTTGCACGAAACGACTCACTTTGAGCTTGACGCTCTGCTACTTTTGCTCCTTTAGAATTTGAATCCTGCAAAGCAACAGTTTTTGGACATGTGAGGTTTCCACCCGACAGAGACCACTCCTTAAAGCACGGCATCTAATAAGTGTTCTGGCTTCACAGTGAATCTGTGTTGATGACAACGTCCTTGCCCAAAACACAGACGGACGGTCGGTGGATGGATGGATTCATAAAGGAAAAACAGTCAAATACAAATAAATAATTTCACAATACATACAACAGCTCCGATCAGTCCAGTGGTTTTGCGAGATTATCTGTGGACAGACGGACAGACCCCTATAGGTGCCATTCCTTTAAAAAAAGCAAGCTGAAAAGAAATGTGGACGACACAAACGTGTGGTTTGTCTATTCTGTGACACCTGTTACAGCATTATAGCCCTCATCCAAAACCACGGTGTGATTGAGAGAAACGTTGGCGAATGAATTGACGCCGTTCAACCCGACTGACCGCAATCTCAGGGTTTGTCCTAAAAAAGAAGCTATTTTTAAACTCAGCTCCAAGGCAGAGATGGTGGCTGAGTGATATGGCCTGGTTCTGCCTGTCTCCCTTCAATAGGACGCAGAAAAGAAATGTACCTTTTTAAACCTGTGCTTATTGGTGACCTTGAGCTTCTGACAACTGATGCTCATGGTTTGTCGTTGTGTTGCATAGTACATACGTATGCACATACGTATGTGAATGGTAAATGGTAAATTTATATAGCGCTTTTATCC
Source organism: Nannobrachium achirus (assembly GCF_963921795.1). NCBI lineage: Eukaryota > Metazoa > Chordata > Actinopteri > Myctophiformes > Myctophidae > Nannobrachium > Nannobrachium achirus. Next base: position 33,023,184 of record NC_137825.1, on the reverse strand, counting down.
AAGGCGCTTTACAGAGATTGTGCATTACATTCACCCATTCACACACACATTCATACACCAATGACAGATGAAACCATGCAAGGCACCAACCTGCTCACCGGGAGCAACTAGGGGTTCAGCGTCTTGCTCAAGGACTCTTCCACACTTACTCTGGGGGAGCCCGGAATCGAACTGGGATCCCTACGAGAACCCTCCGTGTTCAAATGACGGTTTCTCTATAACCCTGAGCCACTGCCGCCCCCAAGTACGATGTACGTATGTATGCATGTGTGCGTGCGTGTGTGCAGTTCATTCATTAGCAGATAATTACTTGTTAATGAAAGTAACACAACATTTATGGTTACAGTACAGATGTGCCGTTTCAAGTCTTCATGCTTTACTGCTATTTTCTCTGGTTTCTTTCCCTGTTTTGCCTGTCTGATTTTTATGGGAACGGAACGTATTTTTGCAGAAACCTGCAAATGGCAAGAAACCACTCCATTCCCTTTGAAAACCAGAATCTACCTTCATAGAAATTCAAAGCCAGAGAAGGTCATAAAAATAGCAAAAAATAGCTTATCTACAAGCTCAATGTTCTGCCAATCCACTGGAAATCTACCGTCTTGCCAATGGCAGGACGTGTGAAGTTTTTAAATGGGACATCTGTATGTACAGTTCATTCATTAACAGTTCTTTACTTGTTAATGAAAGTAAAACTAAGTTTATGGCTACAGTACTGTTGGGATCTGATTAAGACAGACACCCTAGTCACCTTGCATGCTTTGTTTACAGCAGGGGTCTTCAACGTTTTCAGGCCAAGGACCCCTTAACTGAGAGAGAGATGAAGCAGGGACCCCCAGATTCCTTATAGTTTCATTGTTTGACGTCACAATCATCAGTGTATTTTGGATTCATGTCAATTTGTGTTATCAGATTTGTAACCACTTGAACCGTCAGGCGTCAATACTTATTAAACTTGACCTTTCACTCTGTACTTAGAGTGCTCTTTTTTCCCCTCTACACCAAACCTCTTTGCCCAAAATAGCCGATCTACAAGCTCACAACGCCTCGCAGCACGAGGCAAGAGAACAGAATGCACTTAAACAAACTGATCATCTTCCTGTCCACCAACTGATGCTCTGTTTTGTGTAAAAACATGTTTTAGGCTGCTTTCTCATCAGCTATCTTGCATGAGTGTGAGGCTTGGTTACAAATTCCCTTGAAGTCTGTTGAAACTCTACATGAAGTGAAATCCTCACTGTTTTATACAATAACTAATTAACTAACTAACTAACTAACTAACTACAGTATGTATGTATGCACGTATGTACGCAAGTACTATACTATACATACAAACATAGGCGATTTTAAGGGGTGTCCTAGGGTGCACGTGCAACCCCTGGCCGCCAGGCGGCCATTTTGATTTTTTTTTTTTTTTGTAATGTAACTTTACATCCACTCAGACCGAATACAACAACACCCCTAGTGGTAGTGATAGAGGCTGGCAGCTCCAGGCAGCCCCCCCCCTCCCCTCCTGATGTGATGTCATATCCACGCGCCAGTATTGAAATTGAAAACAACATCTGTTAAAAATAAAGCATGGAGTTCGAGCTCTTCACTACTATGGACGTGACTACCGGTAGATATTATAATATAGCTGCTTGCCCTGAAACATCACATGGAGAGGATCATTTTGTACCTGACTTTCCTCTACAAAACACAGACCACAGGCTCTATCAGCCAGGACTCTTGTCTCACTGTGCGTGACTGAACCATTTCCTCCTGACCAGCCCAAGGTAAGACTAAGACAGTCAGATCATGCTTTTATAAACCCTATTATATTAAGCCCAAAATGGTTCTGCCGCCGTGTAGAACCGAACCGATTTTAACTTGAAAAAATTCATAATTTGCCCGCAAATAACCGATAACCGCAAGTAACTTATTTTTACATTTGGGTACAAAATTAACTGCAGAAATCCGCTAAAACAACATTACAAAACCGCTAATATCCACAATTTTTTTCGCGCGGTAATAGAGGTCGTGCACCCCTTGCTGGAAGAGGCTAGAGTCGCCTATGCATACAGACATACACATGTGTTATTGTCAAAGTGTCCTTGAGTCAGACAATGAACTCCTATTTGCTCAAGATGAATAGGTCGGTGCCTTGCATGGTTCATTCCTCCGCCATGAATGGGTGAATGTGATGTACATTGCAAAGTGCTTTTTGGATAAAGTGTGGAATTACATCTGCAGGTCTGGATCAAATTCAACCAATTGTGATGACAGGCACCTGTAAACTGTAAAAAAAAAACTGCTTCTGATTCTGGGATCGTACGACTATTTCGTCACTGTCCTGCAGAAACCTTGTATCTTCAAGTTTCAAATTTGTATGTTTTTTCAAAAAGTAAAGCCCGGCTTCATCACACAAGGCCGTCGCGCAAAAGTAGTGAAAACAGCAGATCTACAAGCACACAACGCCTCGCATCACGAGGCGTTGTGTGCTTGTAGATCTGCTGTTTTCACTGGTTTAAATAATTTCTAAAATGATGAATGCAAAACGAACGGTTTTGGACATACAAGGTTTTCACCTGCAACGACAATTTACAAACTGTTAATTGAGTGTTCAGTCAATCAACCTAACAAACAAACAAGCAAACTGTGGCAGAACTTAGAAGCGGGGAAGTGAGTGTGCAGTCCTGACTGATGGATGGAGGGTCAGATCCACAGCTTGGTAGCCAGGAAGGGAGAGGAGTTAATGTCTGTCAGACAAAAGGTGGATATGGACACCTGTGGCTGCAGGGAAGAGGACAGCTCCTTAACGATGTTGTCTACGGCCTCTCTGTGTGGTGCCACGCTGTGCCCCACTAACACAGCCCTGTGCAAAGGACAGTGCAGACACATCCAGGTCAACCTGCCCCGGATTATGCTTTAACTATTGAAAAATAGCAGATAAACAATTTTGGGGGTCCTTGACTTGAAAAAGTTTGAGAACCACTGATTTACAAGAAGGATTTAGAAGACATTTATAGAATCGGGTCAAAAATATTCACAGATTTGCACAAATATTCACAACAAAAATATCAGATCTACAAGCTCGCAGTGTTTGCTGTGAGATTGTAGATCTGCATTTTTTAATAGTTAAAGTATAAAATAAGGTTAAAGCAATTTAATGGGTTGAAAAACCGTGAGATTCTGTAGAACAGTGGTTTTCAACCTTATTTCATATCACGGACCATTATTTATTCAGCATTTCAGAGTCTAGTGTAACGCGAACATTCTATGCTGGCAGATGTGCCCGGCGAATCTCACCGGGAGTCTCTGGCCAATAGCATGTGTTCTCCTCCCCCCACCCCCTCAGCGCAGACAACGCTGCTGCGTCATGACGTCAACAAATTTGGTGCGACACCTCCACTCTGATTGGTTAGGGAAATTCTACACTTCCTACAACAGTGATTTTAACGCGAAACATTGATCAAAATAACAATTCTAATACATTATTTAATTGTGTAGACTTATTGTAAATTAAGTAATGACAGATGTTTAACAGTAATTTAACTCTTGAGAGCGTGAAATGAAACCAAATGGTCAAAGATTCACAAGGGTCTTTTTGGTTTACCAACTCTCCATCATTTAGCTGGGGACCACCTGGAACTCCCTCAAGGACCACTGGTGGTCCCCGCACCACTGGTTGAAAACTACTGCTGTAGTATTGAAGTATTGAAATGCACTGGGAGAGGAGACTCATCTCAAAAAGACAGACAGCAGACAGACAGAATAAAATACAGACGGACAAGCACAATCTAGTTCCCATCAAGCCTTTTAAATGCTAATTTTACCGTACCAAATAAAAACAAGAAATGGTTTGATGTAAATGGCAAACGTTGATGGGTGGAAGGGGAGGAATGGGGAGGGGTGGAAGGGAGAAAATATAAAAAGAGAGTTTTATTTAATTTTTGAAAATAATTTCATGTAGACTCTTTGAATAAACTTGGTTTTAAAAAGATGTGGCATGTCATTATAGGCAAATATTTTCCAAAAATACTGCAAATATTGGTTGGTTAGGTGTGGTTAAAGCTGTGCTATGTAACTTTTTTTGTGTGTGATATACAATGTTGTTCAAACCAATCTGTATGCTAGGCAGTTAGAGTATGTTATAACCTTTGTGGTGGTTGTATTTGGCAGTGTTGTGAAGTAACTAAGTAGATTTACTTAAGTAATGTACTTAAGTACAGCTTTGAGATATCTCTACTTTACTTGAGTATTTCCAGTTTTCAGTACTTTTACTTCTACTCCGCTACATCTCGGATCCAAATATTGTACTTTTACTCCGCTACAATTATTTGAAAACTTTACTTACTAGTTACTTTACAGATATAAATGATTATATTATAAAACATACATTAATCCACTTCAGACCAATTTTATACCTTTGCTATTTGAAAATAAAAGCTCACAACACATTATCACAACGCGTTGTGAGCTTGTAGATCTGCTATTTTCAAACACTTTTGGTACATACCGGTAAGTACATTTTATATGACCTTTATTGAAAGGATGTAACCCCTTGAGATGTAGCATCTCAAGGGGCATTTTGATGCCAATACTTTCGTACTTTTACTCAAGTACATTTTGAATTCCAGACTTTTACTTGTAAGGGTGCCCTCACACCAAAATACCTATGTAAGTGGAATCCGCATTCCGCCAATGCATTTCAATGAGAGTGACGCGGTTTCATGCTAGCAGAGGATTTCGCCAAAAAACGCTCCCTTATCATTGAAATGCATTGGCGGAACGCGGATTCCACTCTCATAGGTATTTTGGTGTGAGGGCACCCTAACGGAGTGTTTCTATATTGCAGTATTGATACTTTACTTAAGTAGACAATGTGAGTACTTTTTCCACCACTGGTATTTGGTCTCCCTGCTCGTCTATCCTCTATCTCCCAAACTAGAAAGCCAACCTTTGGGGACAGGGTCTTCGGTGCTCAATTCTCAAGATTCTCAATGCTCCAGTCCAACTATGGACCCTTTTAAGGCTGCCTTTAAAAGACGCATATTCTCTCAGGCTTATTGTTGCAAACAGTTGTTTGTTGTTTTGTTTGGTTGTTCGTGTGTTGGTTGTTCATTGTTTTTGATGAAAAGCGTCTTTGGGTTCATGAATAGTGTTATATGAACTCAAGCTATAATTATTTGGATCCTGTGTCTGGTTTGAAACAACTTTTTGACAAGAAGTACTGCCTGAAGGTCACAATGCATGCAATTTCTCCCCTGAGAAAGCATGCAGGCTCTATTAGCTCAGTGCCTTAAAGGGATAGTTCATCCCCAAGATGACTTCTTCCCCCTATTGATTACTCACCTCATGGAGACTTGAATTCATGGATATTTTTTAGTGTTTGTCGCATTCCTAAGCCAATAATTTGAGGAGACTCTTTGTGTCCATATAGGAACAAATCAGGCTCTTTGTGTCTCCAGAGGAAACCACTGCTGCATCAAATTATTGTCTTGGGAATGTGACAAAACAAGAAAACATCCATGAATTCATTTAAAGTTATACCATGTAACTTTTTTTATAAAACAAATCTTAAAATTGTCCTAGCTGTTAAATCGCTAAAGTTTTAGAACCCCCACTCCGTTAATTTCAGCTTCTAAAGCCTTCTCTTTATATGTTTTCTATGAGCCGTGAGGGGGGGAGAATTTCACGGCAAAATGACGTCATCTGCATCATGTGTATACGTTGGCCAATCATATCGCCGATCATAAACACATGGTACACTACCGGCCAATCACAGGCGCATCTTGCTGACTTCTCAGGAAGTAGCTTGCCTCAACATAACAACAACATATTCTCGGGTGAAGGAGTCCGTTTCTCCGGAATGCCTGAATGCACAGGAACCAGGGACCCCTCTAAAGATAGATCTCGGCGACCTGCAGGCGGACGCGGTGGCGAGAGGCCCGGTCCGCGGCGAAAAACGGCCGAAAGACGCGGACGCGACCGCGGTTTGCTATACAGCTCTGACCACTAGTTGAGCAACTTACACAGTATAGCTTTAAACTGTACCTTTAAGTCTCACCACTTGCACCAGAAACCCCAGTTTGGAAGAGGAAAGTTACACAGGGTTGCATAACATTATAAAGTTTGTTTCAAGCGCAGAGATAAATAAATACTGAGAGCGGGAGACGCACACACACACACAAACACACACGCACACGCACACGCACACACACACACACAGACAAATAGATGGGACAGAGCAGAGCAGATTGCTTAAATAAACAACATCAGATAAACGTGTTAATGGTGCCAGCCGGGGAGAACGGTGCCATTGACCTTGTTTACGTTACGTGCCAAAGAGCTCCGTGAGAAAAGTGGCGAAAAGAACGGAGAGCGGCGAGGGCAAGGACGCGTGAAAGAAGAAAAGAGAGAATATCGAGTATACGGGAGTGGTGTGTGTGTGTGTGTGGGGGGGGGGGGGGGGGGGCATGCATGCAAATCAAAATAGTTAAAATCACTAAAACGATAGAAAGAAGTAAATGAAAACATTTCAATACTCATCTTTTCTTTTCTCTAATGACTATCTAAAATATGAACCCTTAATTGTTGTAAAAAAACAAAGTTGTCCTTTAAAACAGATTTGTAAAATGGCCAGTCGCCATTTACAATTCTATCAGTGGTTTCCCTGGCCTAGGATGGAAGGATTAGCCTGTTTTACTAAGGCTGCTTTTGTGCAAAGTAAGCCCCAGGGAGTTGCGGGGGGGGGGGGGGGGGGGGGGGGGAGAGAGAGAGAGAGAGAGAGAGAGGGGACCCAGAGCGACAGGCAGGGGTGTCGCACTAAATTCTGGGCCCTGGGTACAAGGATTCACTGCGGGCCCCCCATGAATGTTCTTCATAGCGGGCGGGGGTTTAACCCATTTAGACTGGGAACGCATTATTTTGTGCTTTAACTATTGAAAAATAGCAGATATACAAGCTCACAGCGCGGCACCGAGTGCAGCACTGCAAGCTTGTAGATCTGCTATTTTTGAAAAATCGTGAACATTTTGTGCAAGTCTTTGAATATTTCAAATCCTTCTAAGGTTTTTATTTTAGCTAGGTTTCTATGTCAGTGGTGACAGGGACCCCCACCCCAGAAGCAAAATTTGAGTTAAGTGCCGCGCTGCGAGCTTGTAGATCTGCTATTTTTCAATAGCTAAAGCATGAAATAATTAAGGCCCCTCCACCTTGGGCCCTAGTAACTCAGTTCCACTTTTCCCCCCATTGTGACGCCCCTGACCCAAAGCAACAGAAGGATTCATCCAATATAAAGAAAAAAACCTTTACCTCTCTCCACCCTCTATCTCTGCGTCCTCCTATCTGGTTCTCGCCTCTATCGCCTTGCTTCCTATCCGTCTCCTGCCCCGCCGTTCCCCCTTATATTCAATTCATCTTTTTGTGCTTCCTCTGTCCCGCCATTTCAATCTCTTGCTCCCCACAGCCTCCCCCCCCCCCCCTCTCTCTCTCTCTCTCTCTCTCTCTCTGTGTCTCTCTCTCATACATGTATAGTCTTCAGAGATACTGTACATCACACCTCACAGGCCTGCAGTCTTGAAATCTCGAATCGTTCCCGTGCGGCTGTGTGCGTCCTCCTCATTCCCGGGCCCTTACCGGTGCGGTCGTGGCTTCGTCTCCTTCTCGCTGCAGCCTCAGCATAATTTCAACTATCGAGAAAAGAAAGGCCCGCAGTCGAGCTGGAAAAAAATAATGTGGAAGGCGTGAAGGAAATGAGTAATGTCAAGTCCAATGTATTTATATAGCACATTTTATACGACAGGCGCCGACTCGATGAAAGTTATTCAAAATCAAAGACAAAATAGGCAAATATCAAGCATGACATAAAACAGGAACATATAATATAGAAACAGACCTTCGGCGTTGGAAACCTTGTAGGCCTATGTCCAAAAACCGTTCGTTTTATATTTATCATTTTAAAAATGCACCGCGAGGCGTTGTGTGCTTGTAGATCTGCTGTTTTCACTATTGTGCGATGGCCTTGTATGATGAAGCAGTGCTTTACTTTGCGAAAAAATTTACACATTTGAAACTTGGAGATACGAGGTTTCTGCCCGACAGTGACACTATATAAAACATAAAATACATTGCAAATGAGTTGAAGAATGAATGCGTAAGAATGCGGCAACGGGAAGCATGTGACAGCCAATCTGAGTCCCATCGTCACGCGGAGCGGAGGCAGTGCACTTTAAATCCGGGTCCCATACTGCTCATCTTTCTGGCCACCCTCTGACTGTGAATTCTCTGTGCATTTTGATTCATAACCGTGAGACGTTTTACTACTCGGGCCGGGGTAGCGCGTTATACCTCTCAAATTTAATGCCGACCTCCGTATCCTTTATTTATTGGCGAGGTGAAAGCTATACGGGGGTGTATACGGTAGGCTTATAAAATGGCTTGGTGATGACAATCCATGCTGACAGGGTCTATTGGCACTTGTTTGATGTTATTTGTTTTTTAAGTGACTGATTTACGTTGCCGGGGTCCCCTCTGCAGCCCCTCATCTCCACGCCCTCCGTTTGCTGTTCCATCATATTACAATCAATTACCGGTACATCATGTAATGGTTGTTGAAATCACTATTTGAGAACCACAAAGGGCTCCTAAAAGGATATTAGCCGGTCGAGGATTAAGATGATTTAGTGACAGGGGTCTTCCACGTTTTTTCAGGCCACGTGGCTTAAGAGAGAACCATTTCAGGCCTTAACTGAGAGAGAGAGAGAGATGAACCACTACATGATGTATAAAATAGTTTTGCAGATTAAACCTTTTCATAGATTTCATAGATAACTTCATAGTGCAAAGACTTTATCTACTTAAACCCTCAACTTTTTTCCCCCACTAAAATCTCTTCAACGAAAATAGCCAATCTACAAGCTGTGAGCTTGTCGATTTTTGGTGAATGTACCCCTCAGAATTGAGATGCTAACGTTCAAGTGGTTAATGTTTAAAGAATATAATAAACATTTGGTGGCCCCCCTGTAGTAACTCGGACGACCCCTTGGGGTCCCGGCTGCCATTGTTGGAGACCCATGATTTAGCAGATCTCTCATTAAATGCAAGTCAGACCAATATACACAACGAAGAACGATTCAGAATGAATATTCTCATTCCAGAGGATTGCCTATTATCTCTGCACCCAGACAACAGACTGGCACGCAGTTATGTACTAAATTATATCTATGTGGCGACAATAGAAAAAGTCTGTTTGCTAAAGCGTTTAAATTGCGAATTGTTTTTCCAACAGCTTTTCTGCATAAGTGAAATGGCCGCGTCCCTTGGATTGCTCCGCCGAGGAGCTGCTTCTCAAATGAATATTTTACGCACGGCTCAGCACATCCGAGCGTCATCGACCGCGGAGCTGACACGCTGTTTAAAGTTCTACATAAAGCGCTAGCGACAGCCCTGTTAACATACAAACATCTGTGATGAACTACATGGTGAGAGATGAGGTGAGGGCGTGTGGAGGAAGGCTCTAGCTAAGACAAGGGGGAACAAAGAGAGAGGAAAGAAGGAAACGGTAAATAAGGGGAAAAGATGAAAAGGAGGAAAAATAAGAAAATAATAGGTAAAAATCACACCTAGTGTGAAATGAGTGATGCTATTTATTAGTTGATTTTATTGTGAAGTGTCCCATGAAGCTTGGCCAATGGGACCCTGGGCGTAGAACAAACTTTGAGCCATTTGTGCCAAGATGTAGAGCCTGGGCACTTTTTGGGGCCCAGACATATTTTAGGGCCAGGAAATATTTGGGGGCCCAGACAAAGCCAGATGTTGGAGCTTATAGGAGCAGCTCTCAAAAATGGATTAAAAAAAAACAGAAAAGGAGAAATAAAAAATAAGTCCTAGCATGCCTGTTCTGGGTGGAACATTGGCCAACAATAGATTATTACATTAAGTGGCAAAACCGGCCTTATTCTGGGCATCCCATAATATCGTCACTGTCGGGCAGAAACCTCGTATCTCCAATTTCCAAATTTGTCTTTTTTTTTTTCTTTTTTTTTTGCAAAGCAAAGCCCTGCTTCATCATACAAGGCTGTCGCACAATAGTAGTGAAAACTGCAGATCTACAAGCACACAATGCCTCGCGGTGCGAGGCATAGTGTGCGGCCAGGATAGTTTACCAGGCTATCACAATGCTGTTATTTTCCCTATTTTTTGACACACAACAAAGTATAATAGGTTTTAGGTGGTTCCAAAAAAAAAGTTCAAAAATAAGCCTTAGTCCCTGTTCTAACAACCATGATCCATGATGAATGACAGGGTGAGAAATTAGGCGACGGCGCAAACAGGAGGGGTCTAGCAAAGAAAAGGGAAGAAGAAGGGTGATGGTGAAAGATCTTGCTGAGGGATCTGTATTGTGTGTTAAGATTAAGCCCGGGGCGCAATCAATGTTCAAGGACAGAGGAGGCTTTTAGTGATGAAGGTGTCACAAAGAGTCACGGGGAGATATAGTGATTCCAAGCGCCGAGCTGCGAGGCAGACAATGGAGCAAAAAAACACCATACAGTATTTAGCCGGAGGGAGCCAAGCCAGACCTTGGAGGGAGCAATGATCAATCTTCTTCCCTCGCCAACGGCAAGAAAGGCACGCACGTGCACGCGCACGCACACACACACACACACACAGCGCGACCGACCTGACCCGCCGTATTTGAGTGAAACAAAAGGAGATAGTTTTTCTTCTAACTGGCGCTCTGATAAAACACCCCTCCCAACCACCACAAATGTCATTTTCAGGGCTATCGAGTTGAGGCCTTTTGTGATTTAAAGAGGCACCGGGAAAAGAAGAAGGGTAAATGGAGAGTTTAGAGAGCTTTGCTGTTGGTTATATTTACTAAGACTGATACTGGGTGAAGAGTAGTCCAACACTGCAGGGCCATTGTCTCCGGGGGGGAAGGGGTCAGCTGGGGATATTGAGGTTTGTTTTTGTTTCTGCTTTTGAAACGTTGACATTAGAAGCGTCTTAGGACATCGGTTTGATCTACATTTGATGCCTCCGGCTCCTTGTGACACAAACTGACAAAATTACATTATGAAGCCACCATCTTAAAAGTAAATGAAGTGGATATCGTTGCTCAGGAGAGGGAACACTGTAAATCTCAGTTGGAACTGTTACACCCACGACCCGATTACAGATTAGCGGTTGAAGATGGATGGATGGATGGATGGATGGATGGATGGAAAATCCTTTTTGAAGATGACGTCACTTACCGACAGGTGAGTGGGTGTTCCTGCACGCCTGTCGCACTCAAATGCCACCATAATAAATGTATTCACCAAAAATAGCCAATCTACAATCTCACAACTTGTCACGTTGCGGTGCGTTGTGCAGGGAACCTTTCTGAGTTCCCTACAGAATATGGATGCAAGGGGTTCAAGTGGTTAAAATATAAAAGAACATCCACATGTGGACCATGCAACTCTTAACCCTTCTGACCTCAAGAGCTGCAGACCAAAGCTCTTGAACAGTTGCTTCAGTTCTGACCATCTCTCTGTCCATCTCAAACAGAATAACCTTTTGGTTAACAATCCCAACCAGTCAGGATTCAAGTGGAACACTCCACCGAAACGGTACTTCTCACACAGAGGTACTCCATGCTGCCCTGCCTGCCACCCACTCCTCAGTCCCACATCGGTTTGATGTTATCAGTGGTGGACAGTGGTGGAAAAAGTACTCACATTTTCTACTTAAAGGTGACACACCATGCATTTAAAAAGTATTTATGTCAGTATTTATGTCCCAAAAACGTTTTTCAAAAGGTTTGAAGCTAAATTACCACTCCTGAATAGAGAGCCTCTCTCATTTTTGAATGGCTCTCAGAGCATTTTCAGCTGCAGTACCACCTTTGGCCTGAACTGCGCCCCCCCCCCCTTCTTCACAAATCTTACCACCTTTAAGTAAAAGTATTAATACTGCATTCTAGAAATACTCTGTTACAGGTAGAAGTCCAGAATTCAAAATTTACTTGAGTAAAAGTACAAAAGTATTTGTAAACTGTACTTAAAGTACCAAAATAAAAGTACAAAATGTTTGAAAATGGCATCTCGACACGTTGTGAACCTGTAGATCGGCTATTTTCAAATAGCCAAGGTATACAATCGGTCTGAAGTGGATTAATGTATGTTTTATAATATAATCATTGATATCTGCTAAGTAACTATAGTAACTAAAGTTTTCAAATAATTGCAGTGGAGTAAAAGTACAATATTTGGATCCGAGTAGTAGTGGAGTAGAAGTAAAAGTACTGAAAACTGGAAATACTCAAGTAAAGTACAGATACCTCAAAACCGTACAAGTACAGTACTTAAGTAAATCTACTTAGTTACTTTACAACACTGGTGGTGGACAGTAACAAAGTACATTGTTCTTTTACAATATTTTCAGTTTTATTGTTTTCACTCCACTACATATTGGGAAACATTAATATTCCACTCACTTACCTGCCCACCGCTGTGGATGTTGTTGGTTAGAATCCACTGTGGTGTATCCATCTTTGTCTAGCATCTATATCGTCGTTGTCGGGCAGAAACCTCGTATCTCCAAGTTTCAAATTTGTAATTTTTGTCCTGCAAAGTAAAGCCCTGCTTCATCATACAAGGCCGTTGCACAAAAGTAGTGAAAACAGCAGATCTACAAGCAACTGTTTTCACTTTAAAGTTATACTGTGTAAGTTGCTCAACTAGTGGTCAGTAGCGTTATAGCAAACCGCGGTCGCGTCTGCTTTTTTCGGCCGTTTTTCGCCGCGGACCAGGCCTTCAGACCACCGCGTCCGCCTCGCCGGCTCGCCCGCCTCGCCACGCATCCGTGGAGGTGTCTCTTGTCCCTCTGCGGACCGGCGTTGGGGAGTTACAGGCTAGACTTCTAGACCAGCGTAAACAAAGCTGTTTTGAAGCAAGCTATTTCCTGAAGAGACGTGATTGGCCGGTAGTGTATCATGTGTGTATGATCTGCAATGTGATTGGCCAACGTATACACAACGTATACGGATGATGCAGGTGACGTCATTTTGCCGCGAAATCCCGCCCCTGTCACGGCTAAGTAGAAAACATAAAGAAAAGGCTTTTGGGGCTGAAATTAACGGAGTGGGGGGTCTAAAACTTTAGCGATTTACAATTTTAAGATATGTTTTATAAAAAAAGTTACATAGTATAACTTTAAATCATTTTTAAAATGATAAATACAAAACAAACGGCTTTGGACATATAGGTTTCCAACCGACAACGACAATATACAAACGAACACAATTGTGCCGTGTTCAGGGGAGGGAAGCCGAGTGAGGAGGGCGATGTCATTGCACATACTGGGCGACATCTGCCTGCAGGGAGTGTTTGGCGGGAGGAGTAGCACAAAGGCTCTACGTCCTCACGTCCACCCGGTGGGGGATCCTCACTGGCAGGTGAGTCTGCAGGATCCAACTGCAGTGATGGTTGGGGTGATGGCAGGGTGAAGTGTTGACATTTTATTGAAGAAGGTTCGAGCATAAAAACAGCAGTACAGCAACAGGAAGCCAGAGGGCCCTCTGCACCCCTCTGGCCCCAACAGGGCAAAAGCACAGATCACCAATCTCAGACCATATCTTATAGAGCACCAAAGTCTAACATCACCGCCGCTATAAGGCGATTTCCCCTTGGGTCAGGTGGAAAAAATCTATTCAATATCAGCATTGTAATGATATAAATGTACTTTGCAATTTGCACTTTTGAATACTTTGGTATGTTTCTTTATAAGCACGAGTACTCTAACTTTTGTACTTTAACTCAAGTACAAAATTGACCAATCAACTTTCCCCTATAGCGGGTCATATTTGACCAGGAGTAGGCCTATCTATGCCTTGAGGTCTGAGTACTTTGCCCATCACTGGATATAATCAACCACTATACGGTAGCTTCTCCTGGACACCTCTTTGGCTCTTTCTGCCCAGCACTCGAGTGCTTCTCCTGCCACTCGACTGATTGGATGTACCAGGTGTTCTCAGAGAGGGTCGCTCTCATGTCCTCTTGACCAGAGTCCCTCAGGGGTCAGTGATTGGTCACCTCCTTGTCTTCCCCTTCACACCGTATAGTACATGTATACAGCATATACCATGGCCCTGTCATCTCTGCTCACAAGTTGAAGTACTGCTTCACAGATGACAACTCAACTCTGTCTCCTTTTTTCCCCTTCCATTGAAAGAGCTGTCTGAATAAATATAGGCAATACAAAATATATTTTATTACTTTCTCCAGTACAGTGGTAGTGTGTGTCAAGGACCCCCAAATTGATAAGTATTTGGCCGTGGACCCACCATCTGAAAAGGTTTTGATTTTTCAAATAATATTTTCAAAAATAGCAGATTTACAAGCTCGCAGCGCGGCACAAAGTGACTCGCTGTGAGCTGGTAGACCTGATGTTTTTTGTACAGCCAACATAAATGGATAAAGTGTTTAAAATGATGATTGTATATATTTTATATTAATTTCTTTTGCTGGGGACCCCCTCGAGGACCCCACTTTGAGAACAATGCTCTAGTTCTAGTATGTGTCAGGATGTCTCCTATGCAATTTTATTTTGTGTCATTTTATTGTTTCCTGTTCTCTGTGGTGTGCTTAGGATTGCCTTTACTGTTGTGTTCCTTTTATTTTGTAGTAATGTTTCTCGTGTTTTTCCTGTTCTCTTTGGTCCTTTTCTCATTACCTTTAGATTAGTGAAGTTCTTCATCTGTGTCCTGTTAGTCCCTTAGCCAATCACTGCATGGTGTTAATTGTTCATCGAGGTCACCTGTGTCACGTTTGTCCTCGAGTCTATTTAAACCCCCCCTCTGTGTGTGCTGATCCTTACCAGGTAGTCATATGAGGTAGTTTCTGGGAAACTCATTAGTTCTTGATTCCCAGTATTCATCTCAGTGTTTTGACAGTGTTAGTTCCTACAATACCGTAGGTTTCCACACAGTCCTTGTGTTCCTTTATGTCATTAAAACGTCTTGAAGTTGGACTGTTATGCCCCTTTGTCCTGCTGTTGGGTCCTAGAGGCTATACCTTCTCCTGACCCGATCACATCCTTGACAGTATGTTGAAAATTGCTTCAATGTATTAATTACTGATTTTATGATCCAGTATTTTCCTGCCAACCTCAACCCGCACCCTAAATGAATGGCTTGTTTTCATTATGGTCATGTTTCAATTCATCAAGACATTTAAAAAACATACAATAACAAGAAATAAGCACTGCAGCTAAAATAGTTGGTTCTGATGAGGACTAGGTGGACAGAATGGACAAACCAAATATAAAAAATTAAAATTAAAATTAAAGAATACATAAAATCCTTTGGTGTCAAGCTCAGGAGACTTATCTACGACCAGTTGTAAATTGCAGACGGGTGTTCTTTCATGGCAGTTTTGATTATGTGTATTCATGTATATGCATTTTTGTCTCAATGAATCAATAAAGGTTGTACTTTATTGTGTACCTTTGGTTTGCTTCCTTAAGACAATTCAGCAGTATAGATAATAACCGAACAATAAAAAAGAAAAGACAAGATATAAAGAGTGCAAAAAAGAGTGAAAAAAGGAGCATCAAATCAAAAGCACATGTGGATACAATCTTGGTATCTTATATATACACCAACAGCATTTTTCTTTTCTAGTAGCTGTCATCTAACTTTGTGTAAACAACTTCACAGTATATTTCTATGTACAAACCCTTCAAACTCTTCTGTCACACAGGTTGAAGAGGGCATCTCTTCTCTGCGTGCCCGGCTGACGTGTCTCAAAAGGTGAATTCCCACCGCCACAAGCTGAACACGGTGTAGGACGCGGGATGGTGTCATCTCCATGGACCACACTCTGCCGACCTCCACGAGCCTGGGAGTGGACCTGGATAGACAGCTGTCTTTCAAGGTACTCTAGGAGGGCCCAACAGAACAATCTGAGCATATACTGTATATCGTCGTTGTCGGGTGGCAACCTTGTACATTTAAACTAGTGAAAACAGCTGATCTACAAGCATGCTTGTAGATCTGCTGTTTTCACTACTTTTGTGCGACAGCCTTGTATGATGAAGCAAGGATTTACTTTGCAGAAAAAAACGTACAAATTTGAAATTTGGAGATACAAGGTTTCTAGCTGACAGTGACGATTTACATGTATCATTGTTGTCGAGCATCGTTGCAGTAGGCCAGGGGTAGGCAACCTTTATTATCCAAAGTGTCAATTTTAGCCCAAGAATGAATGAGGAAATCGGTCTGGAGCCGCAAAATCTGTTTGATTCTTTGTGCTTTTTCTGGAAATGTCTTTCAATTTTACTTTTTTTTATTGTTTGCTAATTTCTCATAGCAGATCAAGTATACCAGTAAAGCCAGCAGCATTGGTGTTTAAAGCAAACAGATTACTTCCCTAATAATGTATTTCTTGGGAGTGCCTGCTGGCCTAGCGGTCCAGGCGCATACCACATACATAGGCTCTGATGCCTATGTGGCATAGGCTCTGACGCCTCAGGGGTTCGACTCCCGTTCCCGACGACCCTTGCTGCGTGTCACATCCCATCTCTCTCTCCATGTCTTGTCAGTCTACTATCCTATCAATAAAGGCATACAATTCATTAACCCGGGCAGCAGTTGCTGCGGGGGCTCCCGCTAGGATCAGCGGGGCCACGCCGCTGTGAGACACAAACACACTCACTCAGCGGGTAAACGCTGCGCGGTATTTCACAAAGATGACCGGAATCCAGCTCTCGGTGTCCGCGTGCACATGAACATACAAGCATGCTCGCGGGGATTTCACGGGGCCGTGCCTGCTCGCCTCTCCGCCCCTAAACTTCTCCGCGCGGCCAAAATAGCCGCCCGCCTCTCATTGAAAATTAAATTCTAGGATGCAGTGACCGCGTACCCCCTTAAGTCTGTCTGTGGGGTTTATAAAAATATAGCCAATGAAAGGTATTAACAAGAAGGCGTGACTAACGGTGTGACACAGCCTGAAGCGGTTGTGAACCACTGCTCTCTGAGACACACCAGTTGCTCTCGGTTAGATGGAGTTCAATAAGGTAGCAAGTAGCAACTCCAGTCCGGAAAGGATTCTAGATGAAAAGGAAGCCCTCAAGCTAAGTAACAACAAGCACACTCCGGACGAGCAAGGATATGATAAACTAGCCTTTAATGTCTGAAGGGCGTGTAGCAGAAATAAAACAAACCTGATGCCGACCGCTGTTCCACCCACGTGGTTCTTCCTCAGGTTGTGACTTAATGATAACATTGAGAGTTCCTATACTGTACCTACATTGCACCACCGATGATCCGACTGGTATGCCCATATCTGGAGGTCTCTGTATCTGTCACCTTTATGCATGAGATCTCTGCATCTCATCGATCAGTCCTTGTCCCTTTTTGTGCCCATATATGGAGCTGACTGATTTGTTTGCACCTGATACCATGACGAAGCGAACTCCTTATATGGTTATGGCTGAGTCATGGTGACAGTCCGAGGGCCGTCTGCCCACCAGCCAGCCAGCCAGTCCTACCTTAAGCCAATTTGTGTGTGTGTGTGTGTGTGTGTGTGTGTGTGTGTGTGTGTGTGTGTGTGTGTGTGTGTGTGTGTGTGTGTGTGTGTGTGTGTGTGTGTGTGTGTGTGTGTGTGTGTGTGTGTGTGTGTGTGTGTGTGTGCGTGTCTGCTATTTTTGCTTCAAATGGTTAATTATGTCTCCATTATGACGACTACGCGGATATGTTCAAAAAGTGTGTAAAACAACATATCTTTCATTCAACTGGTCTTCGAGGGGGAAAACAGCAAGACATTTCTGGTTCATTTTACTAGAGAAAAACATACCAACTCATGTACAACTGAAATGGAAATGGAGTGTGAGTTTCTAACTCCACTTTAGTAAGTTATTCTTGCATAAAGGTGGATTTTCAATTATATGAGCTACTGCATCATACTGAAATATGCAAAGAAAATACGTGTCCACCAAGTTTTCGAATGCCATAATAGAGAGTATGCGCATGCTTAAAGTGAATGGCAAATCGAGTGGCAAAGTGAGAGGCAAAGTGAGTTTAACGTTGTTTAATGTTGTTTAGTGCAATCGAATAGGACTTTTCTGTTTGGATGTATGGGCTGTCAAGGCCAGAAAGTATTTTTTTGCCACTCATTAGGCGTTCCCGCATAACTTCCGGGTATGATGATGATGTCACGTGCATACCCTCTATACAGTCTATAATAAACATCAATTAACAAATATCGAATGAAAGCTATTTTGATCGTTCCAATTATGTTTACTAGAAAACAAATTGAACCTAAACACGCCCCTGCATGAGCGTGCCTCGCACTCATTTGTTTTATTTTACTTTACTTCTACTGCATCAAACTGAAATTTGACAACTTTGTTACACTTCTATACAAAGAAAATGCGTGTCCACCAAGTTTTCGAATGCCATAATACAGTAGCAAACGTCAATTAACGAATACATCTAATTACGCCCCTGCATCCTCCGATAGATATGAGCGTGCCTCGCACTCATTTGTTTTCTTTTACTTTTTATATATCATACCCTTGTATGCAAAGAATATACGTGTCCACCAAGTTTTCAAATGCCATAATACAGTAGCAAACGTCAATTTAACAAATACATCTAATTACGCCCCTGCATCCTCCGATAGATATGAGCGTGCCTCGCACTCATTTGTTTTCTTTTACTTTTTATATATCATACCCTTGTATGCAAAGAATAACGTGTCCACCAAGTTTTCGAACGTCATAATACAGTCTAAGGTAAACATCAATTAAGAAATACATCGAATAAAAGCTATTTTCCAATTATGGTTAGTAAAAAAACGCATTGAACCTAAACACGCTCCTGCATGCCCCGACGGATATGAGCGTGCCTCGCACTAATTTGTTTTATTTTACTTTTTGTATGATAATTCTCAGCTGACATCATTGTAAATGAGGTCCAGGCTTTTTTATCAGGTTTAAATGAAGGCATTATATTTAATTAGCAACAGTGAATTAGTTTCATGTTCTGGCATTTCACCCTTTTAGCCGCAGCCGTGCTCGACGGCACACCGCCGCAATTAACTCCACAAAGAGCTTGAGACAAAATGTACGTTTAGTAATTTTCTATGAAAAAGAAAAAAGCAGTTTCCTGTCATACTCTGTAAGGGAGTGCGTCTGTCTGCAACAGAGCCTAATTTCCAAATCACTTTAACCAGTGCGTCGCGAGTCCAATCACAAAGATGAAAATAGTCCATTCACCACAGGGGGATTTAATAAGAAAAACAGCGAACAACTGCAGCCGGTAAATCTAATTGTTGTTTCATTCAAATGAAGCACTCGCCGTCCTCTGGGCTTTGGCTGTTTATCAAAAGGTATCACGCTCAATTAATGGCCCTGTCATAGAACGGGCATATCGCATGGCGAGAATAGCTGATCTACAAGCCCTCAACGTGTCACTATGTGACATGTTGAGACCTTGTAGATCTGCTATTTTCATCACGTCAACACGACACACCGCAGTATACGACGAAGCCTAAACCCAGGTTTAATGAGCTTCTGGGCCAGACAGTTATTGTCTGTTGTTAATGTTCCTATCTAGGACAGCAAAACAAAACAAAAAACTAAAAGAAGATGGCTCACACTTACTCACAGACACTCTGTATGAAATGAAATGGGCTGTTTTCTAAATGTTCATCTTGGTCTGAAAATGAGACAATTTCCCTCCATGTAATTTCTTTCCTAAGAAAAAAAGAAAAGAGATAGAAAAACTGAATAATCCTACTCAGCCTTGAGAGTGGAAAACTGGGCGGGCAAGAGTGATAATGGGCAAAACAGTTCGTAACAGGTTTCAGTCTTCAGAAACATATTCAACCCCCCTATCTCTCTATCGGTCAGTCGGTCTGTCTGCCCATCTCTCTCTCTCTCTCTCTCTCTCTCGTCTTCATGTCTGTCTGCCTGTCTGTCTGTCTGTCCATCGCTCTCTCTGTGTCTTGTATCGGTCGGTCGGTCGGTCGGTCGGTCGGTCGGTCTGTCTGTCCCTCTCTGTCTCTTGTATAGGTATCTGGCTGGTACACTCTCTCTCCCTCTCTCCCTCCTCCACTCGTGCCTGACTCTCCGATATCCCCTTCTCACTGTACTCTGATCATGTTTAATTCTCCACCTGCTCTCCCCAGATTAACGTCTCTGGTGTTGTAATCCCATTAAAGACCCCGGCAGGGCGTTTCTCTAGCCTGCTGCTCATTACTCCTCCAACGCGCCCTGGCGGCGGCGCTGAGTCTTGGAGGTGAGTCGGTGCCGTCAGGACAGGCCGGTTGCCCCGCGTGAGGCCCATCTCCCCCTCCCTCCCTCCCTCCCTCCGTCTGTCTGGCCTGCGCAGCACAACCACCCGGCTCTCAGCCACACACCAAACACCTTGACCTCTCTCGCGTCTTGGAGAAGTAAAGTTTTTCCTCTCTGCTCGGCGTGTGTGTGTAGTGGTGGACAGTAACAAAGTACTTGAGTTTAACTAGAGTGCTGCAGCTGCCCTACAAAGCCAAAGTGCAAAGGAAAAGGATCAAACTGAAGTTAAAAATCCCACCAGTGTAAAGTAAGCAGTGTTATTTTAGTCAGGAACACTCATGTCAAAGTAGATTTAACCAATTATTGCATAAATGGAATACAGTTAATCTTGGCGTTAAACGGCTCTGTGTTCGGAGATGTTCCCTGACTTTTGTGCATGCTTTTGGAGCATGCTAAGCAAAATCAGGGAAGCAAAAGCAGGATCCCCCATAGGGATACAATAGCAGAACAACAATAGCAATACATTAACATGTAACTTAGTCAGTCAAATCACAGGTATTTGAGCCTAACAATATATTGACAGGTAACTTAGTCAGACAATCACAAGTATTTGAGCTCAGCCAGACTGAACGTGCAAAGGTGGAGGCTGGGGTGGAGGAGGCAACTAGCAGCGAATGTTCCTAAGCTTCGGAAACCAAGCATAGGTAGTGAAAGCAAGCCGTATTTAAAGGAGCCTTCCCTACTGAGTGAGAGCTTTGATTGGAGTATGGCAGTCATGTGACGTAATGACCAGCAGATATGAGAATGAGGAATGAGAACAGAGCTGACTACAGCTGGGCGGGGCGACTCCCGTGTCCTGCATAAACTAATGCTGAAACTTCAATTATGTGAGTAAATCTTATTAAGCGTCCCGTGAAGCTTGGCCAAAGTGAGATGGGGTGGGACATACAGATGCATGACATACGTACATACAAAGCCAGATGTAGGAGTGGTTAGCACCGCTCAAAAAGTGGGTCTGAAGAGGACGAAGATTCAAAACACAGGTGTGGGTGGAGGTATCGGTTCTAGGCTCCTCTGTTAGGTCTGTCAGACAACTTGAGTGACAGGTAGGGTTTTGTGTGCCATTTGTACTAATTTGATGTTGGAAGAGGTCATAATGTTAAACGTGTGCTGTGGGTTTATTGTTGGCTAAGCTAAGCTTATTGGCTAGATCACAGTGCTTAGCGAGATGTTTCTACAACATACCAAATGACATCATCACATAACGACATCACAACATCACCGAAACTATGTCGTCATCCTTAAAAAGGACCGTACAATAAACTAAACAGCATTTAGCATCTTCTTTTGAGAGTTGTAATAATGTTTTGTTGGACAGTAAATTTGAAACAGAGAGAGAGGCTTTACCATTCCGCTGTGGTAGTTGAACACAAGCTATACACCTTTGTGGGGTTTGAGTGGCCCAACGAGCATATGGAAGTGCACATCTTCAACACAGTGTCTTTGCATTGGACAAAGGTGTCCCCGGTGACCAATGGGGACACTGAGATTCCCGTCAGGCGCCTGTGCTACACAGCTGTGCTGATAGAGGATGTCGCCTACATCTGGGGAGGGATTCTCTGGACGCCACTTCAGTACTACAATGAGCTTTATGCATTTGATGTCGACACTCACAGATGGTTCAAACCCAAGGTTTCTGGGACTGTACCAGACTCAAGGTTTGACCACTCAGCCTGTGTCCTCATGAACGTCATGTTTATCCATGGTGGATGGAGGTCATCTGAAAGCACTAACGACATCTACAAGTTAGACACCACCACGATGGTCTGGTCTTTAATTAACAGCAGAGGCCCTCAGCCACCTGTTTCAGGACGTCATTCTTCCACCATCATCGGGAAAAAGATGTTTGTATTTGGGGGGGACATGAGAGTATTTGACACGGAGAACCAGGACATGAGAGTATTTGACACGGAGACCAACTGCTGGCTGAGCACACCTTTTGCACAGCTGCTTCCAGAAGGGCGCACACTTCATTCAGCATTTGCCTATAATGGAGAGCTTTACATATTTGGTGGTGACAACATTAGCCTGACATTTGATATGTGGAAGTTCAATCCAGAGACCTTCTCTTGGAATAAGGTTGAGACCAAGGGGAAATGCCCACCTCAGAAGTCTTCCATGTGCTGTTGCCTGGTGGGAGAACGTATCATCATTTTTGGAGGAGACAACTCAACATTTAATGAACGTACATGTGAACACCATTTCACATCCTCTGATGACCTATTCATCCTAGACTTAAGTACTAGTCTGAAGACGTTATGTAAGCTGGCAGTTATTCAGTACGGTCTGGAGCAGTCTGAACTCCCACACGACCTCAGGTGGGAACTGGCAACCATGACCAACCAAGACTTAGGAGTAGATGAGGCACACCCCTCTTTTGCACAGTAGTTTTCCTCTTATTATTTTTCCTCCTACACGACTCCTTAACGCTTGACCATGCTTGGTTTGTTTTGTCAACACCTCACTTCATGCCATGTTTTGAGCTTGTAGATCAGCTATTTTTTTATTCACAGCATTTCTTTGTTTGTTTGTTCTAAAATTGTTCAAATTCTTCAAAAACATGTATTTCTAAAAATATATAGATTTTTTTTTTCCTTCTTTTTGAGGAGGGGGAAATTCTTTTGAAATACATTTGTGGTCTGTGACCCACAAATGGGTCCCAACCCACTGTTTGGAAAACAGTGCTCTAGAGGGTTTTGAGAAAAGAGTGATATGTCTGGTGTCTGCCCTGCCCATGTTCAAGGTCTGTCTGACCTTAGCCTATACATACATACGGCGACCAGTTGTAGACAAATTACTCAAACTCGAGTACTTGAGTCAAAGTAAAGAACATCACTCAATTACAAGTGAAAGTTACTCTGTGAAATGTTTAATTTTCCTGCATTCGCCAACGAGCGTATTGGTGAAAAACAGTATTACATGTGTCGAAACGAAGAAATACAGTACATTGACATTCAGGCACAGCAATTTTAATTAAAACTCCTGCATATTAAAACAGTGCAGATATTATGGAACACAAGTGGCCCGAGGCGACACATAACATCCATAGCTTTTAGCGTGAGCACTTTATATTTTGAATTTGAAGATGCATGGCATAGTACGGGCATTAGATGTGGAATTCCAGTGGACATTCCCGGGGTGTCGTAAACAAAAATCTGTATTTGTGTACATTTTTGGTCGGGATGAATGAGCCCCATATACTGTACTTCATTGTATGATGGAATTTACTAGCAACTAGAAATATCGCGATGTACATTTTAGTCTGGAGTCTCTGTATGGAACCTGCATTTCCATGGGGGGAGGGGAAATACAGACTCACCGCCATGGCGTACGTTGTGTGAACCCCAGGACAAAAATCCACTCGTCCTAGACAATTTGCCCTCCTGGCCCCCAACTGTGGAATAAACTCCCTGTCGCCCTTAGACTCACTCCCTAGCTTCCGCCGTGGACTGAAGACTCACCTCTTCAGACTCCACCTAAACCCATAGCACTACTGTAACACTCCTCTTCCCTCGATGACCACACATGAAGCTAGATAGCATTTTTAGGTTTTAGACGATTTTAGACGTTTTTTTACTGATTAGGTGCGTGGTCTTAGCCTGATTTCAGACTCTACGCTGGAGCTTGAGTCTGAAGTTGTCCCCATTCTATTTGATTGAAAAGGGGAGGGGATTTAAAATTTAAAATTCCCAATCACAAGAGATCTGGTGGGAGGGGTTGTGTTTGACTTTTGCACACAAAACATTCCCTCCTCCCCCTCCCCTCAATGACATGCACCAAACAGGTCATTGTCTTTGATGTTTCATTGATTAGAGAGAATCACTAACGAGCTATTCGACACTTGTATGGCTCAATCAATGACTGCAGTTCGGAGCCCTTTTGAAGTTCAAAGGGAGCAATTAAGAACTCTGGTGAGCCACGCAGCCACCCCTCCCTCCACTGTTTCTGTTGATTTTCAAAAGTTAGACCCCGTCTTGCATTGATTTAATTGGTCGGTTTGCAAGACACCGACAGAAAGACGCACGTCATATGACACCTCCAGACCAAGAGAAGCAGTTCACTCAGAGAGTGGGTGGGTCTATTGGCTGGAGCCAGGCAAGCGTGGTCTACCTATGTTGTTGTTTTTCTATATTGATATTCTTATGCATTTGTTATATTGTTGTTACTGACATCACGTTAATGTTGTAGTAGTGATGTGTATTACCTGCTTATTGTAAGTCGCTTTGGATTAAAAGCGTCTGCTATGCCTAAACTGTAAACTGTAAACTGTTCTGCTGTTCAGAATAAGAAACTAACATCTCGAGGAAAAGAAGAAGGAAGCGTTGATACGATCAACCGGAGACCTCCTGTGTCCCTGTCACAGATGTGTGATTGAATCAGTCCCACGATAGGGCTCCAGAAGGCAGCTGAACATACAGGGGGGGGGGGGGGGGGGGGGGGGGGCTGTTCTGGGACAGATCGCTCAAGGACACTTTCCTCTCACAGAATGGAAAACTCGGTGAAGACAGATAAAGCCAACCACAACCTCCCCCCCCCCCCCCCCCCCACAACTTTAATAAGCTCCCTTCTCCATTGTGTAATGCTATAAAGCAGTTATCAGCGCGTGTTTCCCTCTCTCCCCTAATGGCTGACTGTCAGCTCTCGCTATCTCCCCCATATATCTGTCTATCGCGTCTCTGAAGGTTTATTTTCCTTGTTTTTTTCATCCCCAGCCAGCCCCCCCTTCCTTCGCCATGGCCGCTACAAATGTATTGTGTACACAGACAAAGATACACGATGGAAACTTATCTGGTAGAGCGCGCGGGGGTAGTGAGACCGAGATTCTATCACGTATACGCCTCAAATGGGCTTTGTGCGCTGCGCGGGGGTCACGCTAGCGCCGCGCGACGATATTATATTGGGCTCAATATTATCTGTTAGCCGGGAGAAGCCTTTAACATCCTCTTCAGCGTACACGCAATATATCTTTTTTTTTGTTCCCTGTTTTTTTTTTTTCATATTCTCCGTGCCTCTGCTGTGTAGAGTGTTCCTTGATCATGATGACAGATAAAGCATTGCCAGAATAAAGTTACCGCACACACGCACCGTGTTCCCGTCTGGCGATGGCCTAGAGATTCCTTTAGGGACACGGACGGAGCGAAGAGCCTGGCAGGCCTGCACACATACAAACACACACACAGTACACACACACGTGAGCGCATGCATGAACACAGAAATATTTGTATTACTGTACTTGTGTGGACATAAAAACACATATTTAACCCTAATCTTGAAGCCTGAGTTATTCTCAGGTAGCGTGCTAGCATCAGAAAATCTACAAGCAGGTGGATTTGCTATTTTCAGTGCAATGCCAATGCACAGCTTTGTATAATAGACATATTTGTATTACTGTACTTGTGTGGACATAAAAAAATATATTTAACCCTGATCTTGAAGCCTGAGTTATTCTCAGGTAGCGTGCTAGCATCAGAAAATCTACAAGCGGGTGGATTTGCTATTTTCGGTGCAATGCCAATGCACAGCTAAGTATAAATTATGCGTATCTCCCTAATAACAACACCTAACCTCTACCTGTCTAGTCCTAGCTCCAATCTAATCTAAATCTTTCCTAAACCTAACACAAAAAAATATATTTATTTTGAACAACCGTTTATCTTGTGAGGACCAGTTCTCACAATGTCATATTTGTCACATTCTGCTATACTTATAGAACTGGCCCTCACAGGTATGGTAGAGTGGCGTGCACGCGTACACACACACACACCCCGATGCGCCGACACCACGGGAGGCTCTGAAATTCAATGATCCGGTCTCATCGGAGTGAGGCACCCTGGGAAAAAGAGTCTCCTCGCGCCGTGCCTGTGATTTATGTTGGCCCGGGAGTGTGGAGAGCGCTGACATTCTCACATCTGCCCGCCCGCCGCGCTCTCCGTCTGGTCGGTGGGAGGGGGGTGTTCCTTGACCGCAGCTCACCTCAAAGCACTCTCGCTGCTGTCCGTCATAGGGCCAAGTACTCCTAATTGTTCCCCCTTCGCGTTAAAGTAGCTATACCACAACATAACAACCAGTAAGGCTCCCTAATCGGGAGATAAGCGACCGTAGGTCACTTATCTCCACAAATAGGGCAAAAATGTGTTTTGCCAAAATCTTCCTGATCCATGTTGATGACATGAGTGTAGACATACTGTGTAGTGATTTTCGTGATTTTAGGGCAAAATCTGTAGGAGCAGTGTCCAAAAATGTGTTTTTAAAAATCGGCCTGGAGGTGGCGCTATATGGGACAGATTCATGTTGATGGGATGAGTGTAGACATACTGTGTACCGATTTGCGTGATTTTAGGGCGAAAATTGTAGGAGCAGTGTCCAAAAATGTGTTTTGCAAGAATCGGCCTCATGGTGGCGCTAGAAGAGGGCCATGTGAGAAATGAGGGGTGGGGTCTCCGCGCCGGCAAGGCGGACGAATAGGTACCGGCCCCGGCTGTCCCGGTCGCTCCTAGCCGGAGTTACGGCATTTTATGTGAGCTGCAGTGTAGGGGGTCCTCCACTGGGGGCGCCACCACTTTTGCATCCGTTCTGGAGCACCAGGAGTCGGTGGTCCCCGGGAATTCCCCGTGAGCAGCCCCGTTGGGGTGGTCATTTGGTCATGTTTGCGCATTTGGTCATTTTTTACATCTGGGGGTCCCCCAGGGACCTGGGGGTCCCTGGAGCTCCGGGGGTCCTTGGAGGTTGTAGTTTGGCAGCCAAGGAACGTGTGTGCAAAATTTGGCATGGATCGGGGCAACGGTTGTGGAGATATAAGCAGGGAAAAAGTGTGACGTGTGAGGTGTGACAGACAGACTGACAGACAGACGGAGGGACGGACGGACGGAGTTACTTACACTTTGTGCAGGGTTTGATAGTAAATGCGACCTATGGTCGCAATTACTAGGCCTACAAGTAGCTTACAAGGTCTGGACATGCATCTGTCTCCTCATGTCATAA
Source organism: Nannobrachium achirus (assembly GCF_963921795.1). NCBI lineage: Eukaryota > Metazoa > Chordata > Actinopteri > Myctophiformes > Myctophidae > Nannobrachium > Nannobrachium achirus. Next base: position 32,995,878 of record NC_137825.1, on the reverse strand, counting down.
CACATGGTGGATGAAGAATAAAGTATCGAAAAACGGGCGGTTTCTTTTTGTTATAATAACCAGTAAGACTCCCTAATCGGGAGATAAGCGACCGTTGGTCGCTTATCTCCATAAATAGAGCAAAAATGTGTTTTTCCAAAATCTTCCTGATCCATGTTGTTGACATGAGTGTAGACATACTGTGTAGTGATTTTCGTGATTTTAGGGCAAAATCTGAATCGGCCTCATGGTGGCGCTAGAGGGCCATGTGAGAAATGAGGGGTGGGGTCTCCTCGCCGCCAAGGCGGACGAATAGGTACCGGCCCCGGCTCTCCCGGTCGCTCCTAGCCCGAGTTACGGCATTTTATGTGAGCTGCAGTGGCAGGGGGTCCTCCACTGGGGGCGCCACCACTTTTGCATCCGTTCTGGAGCACCAGGAGTGGGTGGTCCCCGGGAATGCCCCGTGAGCAGCCCCGTTGGGGTGGTCATTTGGTCATTTTTGCACATTTGGTAATTTTTTACACCTGGGGGTCCCCCAGGGACCTGGGGGTCCCCGAAACTCCGGGGGTCCTTGGAGGTTGTAGTTTGGCAGGCAAGGAGTGTGTGTGCAAAATCTGGCATGGATCGGGGCAACGGTTGCAGAGATATGAGCAGGGCAAAAGTGTGACGTGTGACGTGTGACAGAGGGAGTGACGGAGGGAGTGACGGAGGGAGTGACGGAGGGACAGCCGGTGGAGGTTTGGATAGTGTGCAAGTAACTGCGACCTACGGTCGCAATAATACTTACAGTAGGCTAAGTAAATGTACTTAGTTTTGCTCCACCTCTGTTCACCCCGAGGTGATGTCTGGCAGTGGGCGGGGGTTCTGGGTGAAGGAATGGGTCCTAATGGGGGACACCACTGGAAGCAGGGAGGGAGGGGGAGTCTGGGCCATGCAGCCAGACCACTCCTTTTACCTGGCATCATTAATCTTACTTTCCCTTTCTGTCCTGCTACTCTCTCTCTCTCTCTCTCTCTCTCTCTCTCTCTCTCTCTCTCTCTCTCTCTCTCTCTCTCTCTCTCTCTCCACTCTCTCTCTCTCCCAGGTGGTCTCCCTGGGGCACTCATTTACCTCGCTGCCTCCCTCTTCTGCTTTGTTGCTTGTACACACACACACACACGCACGCGCAAGCACGCACGCGCGCGCGTGATGCTGATGCTGTATACACTTAAACTTATGCAAAGACGCATGCGCGCACGCACAGAGCGGCATCCAGAGACAGATCACAGCAGGTCAATGGGGTCAGTGCAGAAAGCCTCCATCCAGAACAAGGTTTATTAGGTTACAACATGAACTCCAACTATAAATGGACAAAACATTTTACTTAGACTAACATGGACGAGACACAGTGCAGGAAATGCTGCTTATCTTCACATGCATGACACGGCGCACGCACGCACAGGCACGCACATGCACACAATCACAAACGTTGTGAGCGCGTGTGTGTTGAACAGACACAAAACATTTGTGAGACATTGAGTGTGTATGTGTTTCATACACATGCAGACAGTAGATGCACAGTATACATGCACACGCGTGCGCGCACACACACACACACAAATGTGCTTAAATAGAAACATGCACACATACTGTATATCTACTGCACAGTATACACAGCCGTGCCTATACACATGATCACTGGCACACGTGTGACAGGGTGTGTGTGTGTGCGTTCGTGCGTGTGTGCACCTGTGCCATGGAATCGCCCACTTTCGTCTCAACGATAAGTCACTGTCAAATGGATTCCCCCGCATCTGCAAACAAACTTTACTTTCCTACCAGTGCCGCTTAGAGTGTCTGTCTGTCTGTCTGACTGTCTGTCTCCCTCTCTCTCCCTCTCTCTCTCTCTCTCTCTCTCTCTGAGGAGGAGGAGGAGGAGGTACGCGGTATAAACTCAAATGTCAAGGCATTACATAACGACACGGCTCCCGCTCAAACAAGCTGCCATTGTGATTTTTATTAGAGCTGATGCATGGGGATTTAGCATCGCTCTTTCGTCCATATATGCCACAACACTTCGTCTACGCCGCTCTCGCCTGCTCGCTCGCTCACGGAGAGAGCGGAGGAGAAGAGGAGGCCTTTATTGGATTAAGGGTACCTTTATATAATAAACCTGCTGCCGGCTTATGAAGGAGAAGCAGAGAGAAACCGTGTCGTGGACCTGTAGCCCCGCTGCACATGCGGAGCGCTGGCAGGGGTGTCGCACCAAATTCTGTGCCCTGGGTACAAGGATTCACTGAGGGCCCCCATGAATGTTATTCATAGGGGGTATAGCAGCTCACAGTGTGGCACCGAGTGCCCGCTGCAAGCTTTAGATCTGCTATTTTTGAAAAATCGTGAACATTTCTGCAAGTCTTTGAATAGTTCAAATCCTTCTAAGGTTTTTTGAAAAACATATGTTTTGCTCAATTTTTTTCATGTGAAGGACCCCAAAATGATATGTATTTGGCCACAGACCCCCATCTAAAAATATTTAGTTCCAGGGACCCCCAGAAGCAAAATTTGAGTTACAAATGTTCGCTTAAAAAATAGCCTAATAGTCAAAGATTTGCACACATTTTCACAACTTTTCAAAAATAGCAGATCTACAAGCTCACAGCGCGGCACCGAGTGCAAGCTCGCAGCGCGGCACTCGGTGCCGTGCTGTGAGGTTGTAGATCTATTTTTCAATAGCTAGAGTATAAAATAATTAAGGCCCCTCCACCTTGGGCCCTAGTAACTCAGTCCCACTTTTTACCCCCCTTGTGACACCCCTGAACGTGTGTGACTATATACCGTACTGTATGTCATAATAGTCATGGTCTGACACTGTAAGGCAGCTCCGTGTCGGATTAAGTGGCTAGTCTGAGGAATGAAGAGCTGTCCTAATGGAAGACAGACTCTGTCTGTGTTGCCAGAAGATGGGAAATGTTAAATTATCGTGCCCGAGGTGCATGGCTGCATGCATTGCCTCTGCTTGATGGCTATCTATCCTCTCTGGTCTTTATTGGCCGTTGGGGACAGGTTTAATCCCTGCATGCTCGTCACACTGAAATAAGTGCTATTGAACACCCTTTACGTCTGTGTGTTGGTTAAAACAAATATTGACCCAATGAAATGCATCAAAAAGCACTTATGACTAAACCAGCTGACTCCATTGGATCGTCAAACTGATCGCCAAACGAGCTAACCCCACCAGAGGGGGTGGAGTTTGCTGGTTTAGCCCCTCCCTCTCCCCTGCGTGACAGAGCAGCTGCAGAGAGGCATGAGTCATCAGCTAGGGACCCAGTCACCCACAGTTGTGTAAAGTAACTAAGAACATTTACTTAAGTATTCTACTTAAGTACACCTTTGAGGTATTTGTACTTTACTTGAGTATTTCCATATATTTTATACTTTTACTTCTACTCCACTACATCTCGGCTCCAAATATTGTATTTTTACTCCACTACATTTATTTGAAAACTTTAGTTACTCTGCAGATATATTATAAAATATACATAAACCACTTTAGCCCTATTTGTATACCTAGAATATTTGAAAATAGCCGATCTACGGCGATGCGACGCGTTGTGAGCTTGTAGATCTGCTATTTTCAAACATTTAGTACTTTTGGTACTTTAAGTACATTCTGATGCCAACACTTTCATACTTTTACTCAAGTACATTTTGAATTCTGGACATTTACTTGTAACGGAGTACATCTACAGTGCAGTATTGAGACTTAAGTACAACATTTGAGTACTTTTTCCATGCACCTCTGGTCACCCAAGATGTGAGATGACCTGTGATGTCATGCCGTACTTTTTATTTCAGTTTCAGGTCCACAGAATGAGAGGCCTGCTCTGCCGGAAACATCGCGAAAAAAAGGTTATGGCCATTTATTTGTATTCACTGTCCCATTGACTCCACTATACAGGAAAAGAAAAATATATATAAAAAAAGAACAAATCTGCTTAATCTGCTTTAACCTTGATGACTAAACTCATAGATAAAACAGAAATAAAAAGTACGGCATGACAGGTTCAACCCTATTCCTTGAGCTTTTGGGCCTGTGGGTCCCCGACTATTAACTTGGAAATCCACTCTCAGCTGTTCGTATCAATGATGCACAAAACCTCCTAACTCCACTTGAGCTGGATGTTTGTTTCATTTCCTGAAAAAGTTACATTTTGGAGTTTGCTGGTTTCTGCCCTACAGCTGAGATATAGAACTGTGGCATCCCTGTTTTGGCCAAATTTTCCCAAAAGGTTAGATTTTCAAAACAAAAATAGCAAAAATAGTAGGTCTACAAGCTCACAACTTGATGTGATGCTTTGTGCGCTCGTAGATGTTCTATTTTAAATATTTGTAATAAGCCAATATAGAGCTTAAGTGATTAAGAAAATGCTCCCCCCTTTTTTTTACAAATCAATCTGTGAGTGTGCACACGCATTTGTAAATGGTGCATTTATATAGTGCCTTTATCCAAGGCGCTTTTGCATAGATTGTGCATTACATTCACCCATTCACTCACACATTCATACACCGATGGCGGAGGAAACCATGCAAGGCAACCAACCTGCTCACTGGGAGCAACTAGGGGTTCAGAGTCTTGCTCAAGGACTCTTCGACACTATAACTCTGGGGGAGTCCAGGATCGAACTGGGAACCCTTCAAGAACCCAGGCCTCCATGTTCTAAGAAGGCAACTCTAGCCCTGAGCCACTGCCGCCCTGTACGTGTGCATGTGTGTGTGCGCGTGGGGAGCGTTTCGCTGTTACTACGTGTCATCTTTTCGACACCCAACTCTAACCCTTACCCTAAACCTAACCTCTGTGGGGTGAGTTGCTAACCCTCCCGAAGCTCCTTTGTCGAAATGACGGTCGTTCGAAAGAGCGAGATTTCTCCATGAGCGTGCACGTTTTAAAAAGCATGAGCAACACTTCATGGCATGCGTCGTCAGTTCCCCTTTTCCACTCCTCTCCCCGACTCTTTCATAAAGTAAAGTCTCTTGGTTCTGTCAGCCTCTTTGTGGAGAGAGAGAGGCAGCAGAAACATAGCTGGATGAAAGGCCTGCAGGCTATAAGCCGGAGCTTTTGGACAGAAAAGGCCCTCCTGGTTACCTCTCTCTCTCATGTGCTTTAATACGGAGCCCACAAAAAAGAAAAGGATAAAAGAAAGACATTGACAGAAGTGAGTAGTAAGAAAACAGAGCTTTCTATCCAGGTTGAGAAGGGACTTCAAAGCCTCCGGGGCTTTTATTTTTTCTTTACTTTTTTTGAATCCCGCGCGGTGGAGGACAGCGTTGAAAAGAAAGCCCAGACAATGACGCGGCTTTGATGTGGAAAACGGAGGGAGCAGCTCGTGGCCACTCCATGCCCGAACACGAGAGGACACACTTTGCATATCGTACTTATTTCTGCTGTGAGCTCTCACTTCGAGAGCCCTCATCCACAGGGACATGCAGTATACTGTCTGAGTGACTGTTGTTTTATTGGAGCGACAGCCGGCCACTCTTTTGCCTCGTGTGGTGTGATCAAGTATAACACTGAGGCACCCACGGAGGTTGTGGGTTCGAATCCACCGCAGTGCATCCGGCTTTGTCGGGTGTCTGTGCGAACACAATTGTGGCCAGCTGTGTTTGGGGAAGGGAAGCTGGGTGGGGAGGTTGATAATTATGTCATCGCACATTCTCCTACTGTCTGGGACGGCACCTGTCAGGAGGGAGTGTTGGGGCAGGAGGAGTTGTGGCCGGGTAGCTCAGTCGGTAGAGCTCTCGCCTTTGTACCGCAAGGTCATGGATTCGATTCCGGGCACCGCCAACTCAGCGTATGAGTAGCACGGCTTGGCAAGTCGTGTGGCAAGTACTGGGAGCTGATGGTAGGTGTAGGCGCTCCACCTCAGCAGTCCATCTCCCAGGGGTCTAGCGCATTGTAACGGGGACAGACTCCCGCGTGTTGCCGGCTGATACCGACAATAAGCCACTCCCGACCTACTTTACACCAAACTTCTTTGCCGAAAATAGCTGATCTACAAGCACCTGGGGCGTTTGTAGATCGGCTATTTTTGACCTAAAGTCTCGATCAGAATAAGGACTATAGGGTTCAAGTTGTTAATGTAAAAAGAAAAAGGTATTCTATCGCACACAGATTTGCCGGCCCCCTGTTGTAACTCTGAGGACCCCCTACAGGTCTCAGACCCCCTGTTCAAGACCCCTAATTTAGGGCATACATGTTTTAGGGGTGCTGAACCGATATCTGCTGTATGCAAAGCAGAAAAATGTCTGCCTCAAAATTAACGATTTCAAGATGGCAACCACAACTGCTGAACATATTTTTTGACTAAACGACATAGAACCTTGAGTTTTGCTTTTATTAAAGTTTCCATTATGGGGAATCCACTACCATATCTTCTCAACATGGACTATAGTCACTTGGGTTTAGAAACAACCAAAAATGTAGGTACTAAAATGGGCTCCACGTGTCTCCCGTGGTCTAGATGCTACTTTACTGTTTCATCTACAAACTGTTCAATTCATCCCCATTCAGATGCAAGTCCTGTTGAAAAGCAGGCATTTTTTTTTTTTTATGGGCTGTTTTGGGAAACTGACTGACCCTGATTTCCATTCCTTCCCCCCTAGAGGATCAACAAGCACATTTATTCATTTTGTTAAAGCTATGTTTGGAACCCCTGACTGACTGTCAGAGGAGAGAGGGAATGTTGCCTAGTTATGACTGGGTTTATGTAAATCTGAAGATTGCACTACTTTAATCCTGTTCTCACTCATCACTGACAGCAGTGGTTCTCAACCTTTTCAGGCCGCGACACCCAAAATAATCATATTTGAACTGGGGACCTCCCACCCTGCACAAGCATTTGGAATTGTAGGAGTTGGCATTACATTTAGTTTGACTCGATCTATACCATTGTGAAAATAGCCGATCTACACAACGCACAACGCGAGGCGTTGTTATCATGTAGATCTGCTATTTTCACAATTTCTGCCTCTAATATGACAATTTGATTAATGTTTGACCAGAGGTACTAAAAAGGTCTTTAAAGTCCTTAAATTGTCACTTTAGATACCCTGTATAGTGTATGCAGTTATATTGTATGTTGGTTTGTTTGCTGTTGAGACCGACAAATGAGTCCTGACCCACAGTTTGGGAAACAGTGCTATAGAACACACTATAAGAAAACAACTCTACTCCCACACACAGTTACCTCTGAACTGTAATCACGGGTTATTATTGGATTTGTCATTAGTCGATATGGAAATTGTCGGTATTCTGCATTTACTCTTCACAATTTGACAGCATCGCCGCGGCGCATTCAGTTGGGTGTGTGTGTGTGTGTGTGTGTGTGTGTGTGTGTGTGTGTGTGTGTGTGTGCGTGTGCGTGTGTGCGTGTGTGTGTGTGTGTGCGTGTGCGTGTGCGCACGCGCGTGTTTTCCTTTCATTTAGTATGTGAACCGTCACAGCTTGAATGCATCTCTGTCTGTAACGCCTGACACTGTAGTGTAGTTACCCTGACACATCACTATGTGACATCACTATGTGACATCACAGTGATGTCAGATACGCAGAGCAGGGATCTCCATATATGGGCATAAAAGGGATCTCCCTATATGGGCATAAAAGGGATTATATGATATCGGATGACAGAATCCATATATGGCTAGGACAGATGGCCAAGACAGATAAATAAGGGCGAGGTCGCTTTTCACCCTTAGGCGTCTTACTGGTATACTTAAAAAATAGTCCCCAGTCCCCACAAGTATAGTGGAATTTGAGAGACAGACGACACATTTGCTGATCTACAAGCTATAGCATTATTTTAGGTGACATTTTAAGGACCGTTTAAGACCTTTTTAAAAAAGAAAAAGACCATAACTACCTCAAAACTAGAAAAATATTGTTCCTTCGAAACAATTGTGGGCTCGCTTCAAGCCAGAAAACAATGGCTATAAAAGCACAAAATGTCAAGATCGCAGGCAGTGCTCTCTTTGACGTTACTGACGTCAAAGATTGGTCCATTTTGTTCCAAAAATGTGTTGTGCAAAAGTTGACCCGCTGGTGGCGCTATAACAGGCCAATGTGAGAAGGTTGGTATCTGTTCCTTGACCTATTGGGAATGTGCTTGCAAGATTTCACGCACATCCCAGGCTGTGTTCATGATTTGAGGTGTTTTTGGCTTTGGACACTTTATCGCTGCTTGCAGCTATATTTATTATTATTATTTTATAATTTTTTTGTGTGCACTTCATAGGCATGTTAGATAAAGGTCCTTAGATTGCGTGCAGAATGTTTCATGCAAATTGCAAAAAAATCCTAGAATAAAAACGGGTTTAAGCGTTTTACAAACTGCTCAAAATTATATAGCGCCCCCCTTTGGCCATTTGGGGTAAGATTGGTTTCAGTGATATTTGAACTAACCCTCTACACTATTTTGTCATGAAAATGTGACTTTGCTTGTATGTTTTAGAGGCAGAAGAATAATTTGCATAAAAATGCAATATTGTTTGAATTATTTAAAAAAGCATGTTTCAATGTTAAAGAAATCCGATCTGACAGATCTTTAGATATCGGTCCAAAGTTCACGTAAAAAAGGTTTTGTGCACGTGACGCGAAAATTCCAGAATAAAAGCGGGTTTACGCGTTTTACAAACTGCTCAAAGTGGCGGAAAATCGAAGGGCGGAGCTTACTTAACAACGACACAGATGTCTTCCGCTTGAGTCAAAGCACGCGTGTAACAAGTTGCATGTCTTCAAACGAAACGAGTCATGACTTATGCCCGTTTGAAGTTTGAATTTTCAGACGCTTCGTATAGCGCCCCCCTTTGGCCGATTGGAATAAAATTGGTTTCAGTGATACTTTGACTAACCCTCCACATCTTTGCCAAATGCCATGAACGTGTAACTTTGCATGTATGATTTAGAGGCCGAAGAATAATTTGCATAAAACCGCAATATATATTGAATCATTAAAAAATTATATTTCACTTTAAAAGAAATCCAACCAGACAGTTTGACCGTATTGGTCCAAAGTTCATGTGAAAAAAGTTTTGTGCACTTGACGCGAAAATCCCAGGAGGAGATAGATTTTTACTGTTTTTCATATAATTCCGAATTGTGGGAGACCTAAAGGTCAGAGGTCAAAAGTTAGAGGGTAAAAGTTGTTCGGCATGAGGAGACGCATACGTGTATACAGGTTTCATGGCTGTACCTAAAACACAGCATGAGCTATACCTGTTCAAAGTTCGCACTTTCGAAGGCTTCCTACAGCGCCACCATTTGGCCGATTGCTATAAAAAATAATAGCACACTTCGCCACTGTAAACTGAACACATTGATGTTTTCATTTTCATTTTCTCACTAAGTATGTAGGAGTAGAAAGGAACCGAAGTTTTGAGGAGAACTTGATATAGTATATAAACTAGAAAATGTGCAATTTGGGAAATTGCGAGTGTGGTCGCCCGCCCCGCCCCGGCGCGAGCGGCGGGGATGCGCCTCCGGGACCCCGAGGAAAACGCCGGGGCCTGAGGGAGAGGACGTAGGGACGGATACCGGCGGGGCCGTGCGACGCGCGATTCGAAAAGGTGCCGTTGGGATCCTGCGTTCTTGATGTAAGGATATGGTTTCTTGTTTTAAAGAAATAGGCTCCTCCCACGAGTTTCGCAAGGCGATTATGTTGTCGCGTCGCTCCCGAGATCGCTTTTTGTTTAGTTTTGAGAGGGTCGTTCCCCCTGAAAAACGCGTGTTGGCACGAAACGGTTACACTTTGCGCGTTTGTGGCGCCCCCTAAGGGTCGAAGTGGAAATGCTTCTGGGAATTTGTTGAATATCCCACCCGCAAGTTGTGCTTAAAATTTTGTGTTGACTGGATGTTTCGTTTGTGATTTATGGCTATTTTTGGCAAAACGGACCCCCCTCGCTAACTTCGTAAGCCTGTTCCGGACGAACGGTATGGACTATCGAAATATCGCTTGAATATGTTTATCGCATGGGTCCAGAGATCACGTGTACCGATTTTTGTGACATTTGGAGAAAATATGTAGGAAAAGGAGCAAAAAGTGTGTTTTGAAGAAAATTCAAAATGGCGGAAAATCTATCCTGACGCAAATGGGCGTGGCCTATATGGAGAGATGCGTCATGACCCAAGGAATCCAGGGAAAAAATAATTTTAATTTTCCGACCTACGGTTCAAGAGTTATAAGCCAAAAGGTAAAGTGAGCTGTTATAGCGCCACCATGAGGCCAAATTAAGTAATTATTTTTCAGTTAATCCTTGTATGCATTATGAACCTTCCCTCCAAGTTTTGAAACTGTAGCCCCTATGGTTTGCGAGAAAAAAATAATTGAATTTGAGTTTTTGCAATTCCCATTATAAGTCAATGGGGAAATTTAATTCACTAATAAATTAATATCAATTAAACGATACAACTTTTCTCTTAGCAGAATAATAGCACTCAATTCCCGATGAAGCCGGTCGATTTGACATATGGCGCGAGTGTGTGGCGTAAAAACTGTGGGCGGTGAAACGCGCCGAAAAAAGTTTTATCTAGAATAAAAAATAAAGTTTCCCTAGGACTATAGTGTGTTGCCCTGTAAGGGCAACCACACTAATAAATAAATAAATAATGACAATATCTAAAGTGTGCTCGCCTTATAGGCGAGCCCACAATTAATCAACAAACTTCAGTACCTATACTCTAGAAACCGGTCAACTTTGGCCAACGTTTCAAATAATATAAGAGAGAGGCAAACATTGTGAGAATAGCAGATGTGAAATGATAAAATGGCACTCATTAGCCATCTTAAAAAATGTACTGTATATCGTCGTTGTCGGGTGGAAACCTTGTATGTCCAAAGCCGTTTGTTTTGTATTTATCATTTTAAAAATGATTTAAACTAGTGAAAACAGCCGATCTACAAGCACACAACGCCTCGCACTGCGAGGCGTTGTGTGCTTGTAGATCGGCTGTTTTCATTACTTCTGTGCAACGGCCTTGTATTGTGAAGCAGGGCTTTACTTTGCGGGGAAAAAATTTACAAATTTGAAACTTGGAGATACAAGGTTTCTGCCCGACAACGACGATATACAAGTATCAAATCAAATCAAACTTTATTTATAGAGCACAATTTAAGACCATCAAGATTGACCAAAATTCTGTACACATTAAAATCAAGGCATCAACATAAATATGCATGTGCACCCACATACATATAGCGTTGAGTATAGTAATACCAACATGTGTGTGTGTTGTGCATTTTTGAACGCCTCATGAATAATGATTATTATCGTTGCATGCATCATTTATAAGGAATCCTGTTGAAAACGTGTGTGTGTGTGTGTGAATGTACAAGGTCTGTCGTCAGTTCCATTACTCCTACTGCAATTATGTTGAATTCTGCTATGTGCAGCCGAATGGAAATGAAGGCAGAGAGATTTTTAACACGCTTTCACAGACAGAAAATGATTGTTCTGTTAAAGCATTACTGTTTGTGGCTGAGCAGCGAGCAGCTGGCGCGTGTCGGATAAAACATTGTGCTCTTTTGCCAGTGACAGCTTGCACAACGCCGGCAAACGACAACTTAGATTATGATACAAAACATTGTTGTTGTTTTTTTTTTTGTGATGGACAAACTGTATTTTGAACTAAAACAAGCGTTCTCAAACTTTAGTTTTTTCACATACTGTACTTTTTTGCTGCTCTACATATGCTCACAACTCATCAACAACACCACGATTTGTAGATTAGTTTGTTTCAATTAGCCAGATTATATATACTAGGGTTAAATATGTCAAACTGATTTTGACTGATCCTTTCTGGTGACCTCCTGGAACCCCTTCATGGACCCCAGGCCAAATCAGAAGAAAGTGTTGGGCCTGAAAGAGACAGGAGGCAGGAGCTCATTAAGGATCTCTAGCTAATAAGCCTCATATGCCTTAATATATTATATTTTCATTATATGATTAAAGTAAAAAGATCGAAACATAATATTTAAAAGGAAAATCACATTGATCAGTCACATTAAAAGTAATTACAATTCATATATTATATAGTAGACCTATTAAACTCATGGCCTATGTGTTTCTTGCTTTGCATCAATAATAACCCGTAGGCATCCATATAGAGGCCGATTATAATGTATATTAAGACATAAGAATTAGGCTATTAGACAGGGATCCTTTAGACTGAGGGCCTGAGGGGCTTCATAAAAGAGCCATGAACTGCTTTACTGGTTTGTCTAAGCTAAGACCGGCTGCAGTGGTGTCCAATCAAGACCTTCAAGCGAAGCGTCCAACCCTGTTAGTTCCAAAGAAGGATCAGGTAACAGCACTAGTACCAGTAAGACTCCCTAATCGGGAGATAAGTGACCGTAGGTCACTTATCTCCACAAATAGGGCAAAAATGTGTTTTGCCAAAATCTTCCTGATCCATGTTGATGACATGAGTGTAGACATACTGTGTAGTGATTTTCGTGATTTTAGGGCAAAATCTGGAGGAGCAGTGTCCAAAAATGTGTTTTTAAAAATCGGCCTGGAGGTGGCGCTATATGGGAGAGATTCATGTTGATGGGATGAGTGTAGACATACTGTGTACCGATTTGCGTGATTTTAGGGCAAAAATTGTAGGAGCAGTGTCCAAAAATGTGTTTTGCAAGAATCGGCCTCATGGTGGCGCTAGAAGAGGGCCATGTGAGAAATGAGGGGTGGGGTCTCCGCGCCGGCAAGGCGCCACCACTTTTGCATCCGTTCTGGAGCACCAGGAGTGGGTGGTCCCCGGGAATTCCCCGTGAGCAGCCCCGTTGGGGTGGTCATTTGGTCAGTTTAGCACATTTGGTCATGTTTTACATCTGGGGGTCCCCCAGGGACCTGGGGGTCCCTGGAGCTCCGGGGGTCCTTGGAGGTTGTAGTTTGGCAGGCGAGGAACGTGTGTGCAAAATGTGGCATGGATCGGGGCAACGGTTGCGGAGATGAGCAGGGCAAGAGTGTGACGTGTGAGGTGTGACAGACAGACTGACGGACGGACTGACGGACTCACTCACAGTTTGTGCAGGTTTTGATAGTAAGTCAGAGGCTGAGATAGAATGGGTGGAAAAAGGGCTTTGTAAAAAGCACATGTGTAACTAAGGTTGTACGGCCAAATACCCTGGTTAGTACAGAAGGTGCTGATTAACCCTTTCTAGGTGAGAGTTTGGAATTTGGTCAAATAAGCCAGGTGGAATCCAAGTCTTGAAGATGCAGCCTTGATTAAATCTATATGTCTTTAGAGTTGAGTCTTAGAGATTGTTGGTGATTCTTGGGGATTGTCGATTGAACCTGTAGACTACTTAAACTGTGTATGGTGCAAAGCTACTCCCAAAATAAAATAGAGCTGGAAATGAGCACAATAGGTTCTGTTTAAAACATTTCTCATACTTTTTTTGCCATGAACACACTGCACCGCGCCGTAATCCCCATTTCATCTTTCAATAATGATGGCCAGGGCCAGTCAAAGCTGTCATCTATAATTTAAACAGTATCGATCACGTCTGCCTCACCTTCCGTTCAACCTGACACACGGAGGAGACAAAGGGAGGATCTCGTCGCTGTCGGGCAGAAACCTTGTATCTCCACATTTCAACTTTTTATGTTTTTCTTCATAAATGAATGCGCTACTTCATCACACAAGAGTGCCACACAAAAGTAAGGATCTACAAGCTCACGAGGTGTTGTATCGCGACTCGTTGTGAGCTTGCTGATCGGCTGTTTTCACTGTTTTAAAATGGGTTTAAAATAATAATAAAAAAAAGGACATACAAGGTTTCCACCCGACAGCAACTACTGTATATCATATCGTCTATGTTGGATGGAAACCTCATACGTCTACTCTATGTCGATAACGGTTACTTTTCAGGATTCAAATTCAAAAGCATCAAAAGTAGCAGATCTACATGGCTTAATTTCTTTTTTTTCGAGCCTGTAGATCTGCTACTTTTCATGCTTTTGTATTACACTTTGGTGCGATCAAGTAGGTCATTAATTTTTACGAGAAAAACACCAAAAAATAAGAATTTGGAGATAAGAGGTTTCTGCCCGACAGCGACGCAATTTCACATGGGGAGGTGACTGGGGAGGGAAGAGGGTAAAACGTTGGTTTCCTGTGCTGGCAGTAGGCTGTACGCTATAGATTCCTGTCCAATTTGTAAGGCAACTGACAGACTTACTGAAGAGATGGAGGGAGATAGAGGAGAGGAGAGGAGCCTCGTGTAACGAGGGGAGGAGAGGGAAGGGGAGCGGACAGAAAAACAGGCATTTTCACTAAGCAGGTGGAATGAGCAGCAAAGCGGGGGAGACTGCAGGATGATGGGAGAGAGGAGAGGAGAAGGAGAGGAGGAGCAGAGCACGAGAGAGTCAGTGGTGGAAGAAGTATTCACATTTTTTACTTTGTGAAAGTATCAATAGGCTACTGCTATGAACTCTGTTACAAGTAAAATTCACAAATTCAACATTTAGGTCTGAATAATACTAATAACTAGTAAGACGCTTCAGGGCAACATGCCCCTAAAGGGCGAGGTCGCGCAAATTCTTGGCCATCTGGCCAGTGATGTATATTGGACCAGTTACCCTTATATGGAGACCCCTGGTACCCATATATGGAGATCCATGTACTGTATATGGAGATATGCTGTGAGAGCCCAAACATGCTTACTCAGTTATAATAGACAGACAGACAGACAGACAGACAGACAGACAGACAGACAGAGATGCGGTCAAGCTGTGACCGTTCACATACTAAACTGTGACCTACAGTCGCAATAATATAGTAGAAAGTCCTCATCATGCACAATGTTCCGTCTCCCAGGTTTTCAAATGTATTGAGAAATCATTTGAAAATAGCACATCTACGACCTCTTGTAAATTGACTATTTTCAAATGGCCGAATGTATACTGGGCTGACGTGGTTACTGTATGTTCTGTAAAAGAGTAGCTATAGTAACCAAGGCACCGCTCAGACAGAGCGTTTCTAGAGAAAACGGCTAATAAAATGTCAGATACTGTATGGCATGCACATGGCATGCACATTGCAGCGTTTTCAATCAATGATGTGTCTCCATGTAAACAAACACAGAATAAAAAGTGACAACACAACGGCAATTTGCCGTTTTCTGTTCTAATCGTCGTCATCGTCTGAACATGGCCTAAAGTTTTCAAACAATTGAATAAAAGTCCAATATTTGCAAAAGTAGCCGACTGAAAATTGGAAATACTCCAGCAAAGTAAAACATTATCTCAAAATTGTAATTAAGTACAGTACTTGAGTAAATGTACTTTACACCATTGGAGAGAGTTGATAAGGAAGAGGAAAAGCAAGGCAGTTTTGTTTGTAGCACATTTAAACAACAAGGCAATCCAGTGTGCTTGAACATCATGCAAAGGGAATACGTTTGTAAAAATGACATTTAGGATGCATAGAAGCAAAGGAGTCATAATAACTGATACAATTACAGCGTGCAGAAGAGAAAGCAAAAATAAACAAAAGCATAACTCAATCAAAAGCGGCGGCAAACTGATTTACATGTCATTGTACTATGGTTGTCGCTTGCCAGAAATAGCAGATCTACGAGCTCACACTGCGCCGCGACTAATCCGATTTGCCCGAAGAATGCCAGACAGGCAGACAGACATACCAACAGATGGACGGACGGACGGATGGACGGGCGGGCGGACAGATAGAGACAGAGACTGAGAGAGGGCCTTGAATGCTTATTTTATCACAACAAATACAAAATAAATGCTTGATGGAAACGGCAAACGTTGAACAAGAATTTAGGTTAACTTGGAGTTGGATACACTGTTTACCTATTTGAAAAAGGAAACGTAGACAGACGGACAGACGGACGGACGGCTTATTTGCACAATTCTGTAAATAAGCCACTAATTAAAGCGAGCGTGACTACATCAAAATTACGGCGATGAGAGACGAGGCTCTTGTCATGATCTTTTGTGAAACGGTGACGCAAACAGACCACAGGATAAACAAGACCCGTCTGCGTTTGTCTGTGGCCTCTCTGTCTCAACATGAATCCCCATCAGAATATTCCCTTTTCTCTTTCGCACGTCTTTTGTCTCTTTGAATCTCCAGCAACTCATGTTCTCCCACTGGCTTGTTGTTTGTGATCTCTTTCACAAAAAAGAAAACCTCCTTGACCTCACATATTGTAGCGCATGTTCCGTTTCAAATGTGCACACATTGATCAGTGGCGCAGCACGCTGCATCAGACGCAGATGGTGCGCACCGGGTGAGTAGACAAACTGATGGACCATATGTTATTGTTCTGGTAGGCCTATATAGAGCCGTATGCACTCTCACCGAGCGCAGCCGACCTTGATGGTCTTGTTGCGTGTGTAGCCCACAAAGTGGAAAGAGACGGGATATCCATTCATTTCTTTAAAAAACAAGTGAATTTCTATTGATCAAATGCATTTCCTCCTTGGCTAAAAGGCGTAAACAAACCGAATCCCCACGTGGAACCATTACCTACTGCCTCAGAATCCAGGCTTTATGGGTTTTCAATGACGCACAGCAGCGCTTCTCTTTGTGTTCCTTCATGCGGTTCCTGGATGTTGTGTTTTTTATAGCGACGCAGTTTCCCATAACAGCAATGCTGTATCCATCATTTATTTTGTTGTTCAGATCGAAACGAGAGTAAAATTGCTATAACATGCTTCCTTTAGTTTCCCTGGCATAATCATGCCCCTTTGTTACTTGGGTTTATGTTCACATTTGGCACTCCAAATCTGATTTGTATTTGGCCTTTAAACCAGATTTGAATCAGATTGTTTTTTTATGAAGTCTGTTGAACAGAAAACAACAAAACACACACATGGAAACTGATATTTGTCCAATCAGATATTGAACCGCATTGGCGGCAGTTTGAAATACAGACTCGTGCCACTCGCCAAAAATAGCAGCTATGACCCGATGCAGAGGGGCGTACATTTGGCGTTTCAGGGACATGGCAATTACTACCCCTAACCGTTGATACATTCATCCTCAAGACCTCAAATGTAGTTATTTTATGCACAGTTCAGAAGGTTGAGGGGGCATCAACGGTCTAGTAGTGGTTAAGGGGCACATACAGTATAGGCTCTAATGCAGCCAGTCTGCAAGTCGCGGGTTTGATTCCCGAGCCCGGCGGCCTTGTGCTGTGAGACCCTCCATGGTCTCTATCTGTCCTGTCATGTCACTATTGACTAAACTGTCCAAATAAAGGTAGAAAAAGAGCCCAAAATATCAAAATATATACATATAATTATGTATATATTATATTACAATTTTAGCCATTTAATTTGTTCATATTGCTGAAGTTTTCACTTTTTTCCACACTGTCTTTTTTGTTTTGTTTTAGTTTTTCAGGAGTGACGAATTGTGAGGTTGTACGTCATAGATAGTCTATTTTCAGAGGGACACACTCCTGCTTTGAAACCAACGCACCACCGCCTCATCGGCCTGATCTGCCAACATCCACACACAAACCACACGTGGCAATGAGATATTTTAAAACCTTTTTTCTCTTTCTATATTTCTCTTTCCCCACCCTCTCTCTCTATCTCCTTTTTTGGGGCGTTTCAGGGCCATTTCAAAAGCTAATGGGCCTGCATGCATCTGAGCACTGTTTGGCTTGGCCAAGTACTTGAGAAATGGGTTTTAACGCCCCCCCAACCCCCACCCCCCAGAGCAGCTAGCGAGAAAGTCTGTAATTACCGTAATTATTAAGCACAGCGAAGGTCAGCCGGAGGGCAGCTAGCCGGAGCCTCATTGGACGGTTCCCAGGCGAAAAGGTAGAGAGAGCGGACTTGCTTCTCTCTCTCTCTCTCTCTCTCTCTCTCTCTCTCTCTCTCTCTCTTTCTCTATCTCTATCGGTGGCACCGAGGCACACACCACTTGCAGAGTGGAGTGGAGAGAGAGGTAGAGAGAGAGAGAGAGGGTGGAGCATATGAAACATCACAGAATATCCATGCCTGATTTATCACAGCAGGGCGGCTCAATCAATGTAGGACTCGTCGCTCGTTAAAGCTGAGGTCAAACGGACTGCCAGTGGTGGTGGAACAGCGGTAGGCCACGACCGTCTCCTTATAACGGCAGACACGCACTAGGTTTAACACGTCTTTGAGCGGTGCCAGCCGCTCCGACATTTGACAGAGTGTGTTTGTCCTTATGCATGAGCACGGCTGTATCAGCAGCCACCCAGGGGTGCTGTTGAGCAGCCTTGAAGTGAATTGATGGGGATTTAACTCATTTACTACCACGATTAAATGCATTTTATAAGCCCCCACTACCAGGCTCTTACCGTATTTTTGATCATCTGCAGAAGTGCACGCGTGTTATACCACATCCAAAAAAACTGCGTAGACCGTGTACGGGAGCATCTATTGTAACGCTGGGTGAAAAACAAAGTGACAGCAATAATCCATTCCATTGCTAGGCTCGTTTGAATGTGGCTTGTTAACTGGAAAAGTTGTTTCAGAGATAATCGACCCTTTGTGGACATCAACAACATTGACCCGGATGTAGATCAAAATAGGCCAAGCCTGGCCTAGCAGGAACCGGATATGGTGTTTAGAGGCGGGACAAGAGCGAGGACTTGATTAAATGGCGATAAAACAATAGTCTGTCAGATATCGTCAATGGTAAATGAAATCAAAGTCACCGCTCAATTCACACTGGGTGTGGTTTTTATAGAACTATCTGGCTCCTATGCGTCGAACAGGGGATCTCAAACATTTTCATGTCAAGGACAATTTATATGTATTTGCCCGTGGACCCCCATCTGAAGAAAGTGCCAGAGACCCCCATACATGTGTGTTTAAGAAATGTTTAAAAAATAATATATTTTCCCTCCAAGATTTTCTTTTTAAAATAGCAGATCTACATGCTCACAACTTGTCACATTGCGACACGATGTGAGATTTTGTAGGTCAGATATTTTTGTAGATCAGATATTTTCAAACTGATCTTGAGGCTCATTTTGCTGGGGACCCCATGGAACCCAGTCAAGGACCCCTGGGTTTTCCCGGACCCTACTTTGAGAACCGCTGGTGTGTGTGTGTGTGTGTGTGTGTGTGTGTGTGTGTGTGTGTGTGTGTGTGTGTGTGTGTGTGCGTGTGCGTGTGCGTGTGCGCGCATGCGTGCGTGCGTGCGTGCCTAACTGTCTGTGTGCATACGTGCGTGTCTGTCTATGCAAGACTAATTTTGCAAACCACCAGACCGTTTAGGGACATATTTCTTGAGCCTGCTGCCAGTAGGGCAGAGGAATTAAATCCCCAAATATTTGCGAACATTTTTCTTTGTTTCGTGAATTCATAATCTCAGGTACAGAATTCGGAATCTAAATGGAAAGCCTTTATAGAATGAATGAATACAAAAAATTAGACCCTCAGCCAACAATCAGGATGTACTCTGCCTGATAGTAAAAGCTTATTACTGCAATCACAGTTTTGACTGGACCTTCAATAGCTCATTTTACACCAGGAGATTTGGTGCCTGGCAACCTAAACGGTAGAAGTACCGGGAACATTCCAGGTGCCCAGAATAGCACTGAGACTGGCCAACAGTCAGCTCACAGTTCCCCAGCAGTTTCTCAAGCTAAACTGTGGCATAGTTTGTTTTAGTTTTTTTTTTTTTTTCATCAGGGCCGTGCATTAGTTTGACAGTCTAATGTTAATGTAAAAAGTTACTATAACACAAAGATTTGGTGCCCCCCCTGTAGTAACTCTGAGGACCCTCTAAGGGTCGCAGACCCCGTCGAAGACCCCCAGTGTAGGGGTTAGAACCCTGGTGGACCCTGGTCAACAAAGTGTATAGGGTTTTTAAGTTATTAAACAAAATTATAAAAAGAAAAAAAAACAAAAAGAAAAAACAATATCCAATACTCACATTTAATTATACATGGGAGGGAAACACGCAACCAATTAGGATAAAAGGGGATAAAAGATATTATAGAAATAGAGAAATTCCAATTGAAACTTTGACGGGGGGAAAAAAATACCCTTCTGTGTTCATGGGAGCACTTCCAAACAGTGTCTGCAGGGCCGGACCGGGGCTGTTCCTCCTTCATAATGCCAGTTAAAAAGAGAGGGATTATACATTCTGGCTGCATTTACCATCAAGCAAAGCAGAACTCATTGAAATATCAAGCTCTTATAAGAATCCCATCCCCTGGGTCTATTAGCTTTTGGAATTCGTCATCATAGCTAATCCAAAGCCAGAGCTGTGATAGCTGCTGCTTGCACCCTCAAGGCCAAATCTAAGCACATTTGGCCTTCGACTGAGAAGCAGAACTACGCGCAATACGTGGGAGAACTGTAATAACAGAATATAAGCTGTGGTGTTGATATGAAACTAAACGGGCGAGATCGCAGCAGACCATTCCAGCAACGAGCGAAGAAAGGAAAAACTCACCAGAATGCAAGGGACCTTAACCTTGACATTGAACAAGGAAGACATTTTAGAAAACCTGGGACCAACAGGCTGTGGCAGCATTCTGACCTTTAAAGAAAGAGACGTAAACGCATGTTTTTCTTTTCTTGTGTTGCTTTTCAACCACACTGAAGACGGTACAAATAACTCGGGTGAGGTCCTCTGGTGCTGTCAGCACGATATGGAACCCAGCAGGGAGAGAGCAGACCGTGTGGTGCTTACAAATCAACTTAACCACTTAAACCCCTCAATTCTTAGTCAAATTGACGTTAGTGACAACTGTACTTCACCCAAAATAATGTTGTGACCTTCCAGTGAGTCTGGTTCTGCACAGTGGTATAAAATAACTAAATACAGTACATGCCATGTACTCAAATTCAATGTTGTAGTTACATTTTGAGGTATGTGTACTTTACTTGAGTATTTCCAATTTCCAATACTTTTTCTTTTACTCCACCAAATATTATGCTTTTATTCCACTACAATTATTTTAAACTTTGTGTTACTTTGTTTTACATAACATACACTAGTAAGACACCTGAGGGTGACATGCGACCTCAGGGTGACATGCGACCTCGCCCTAAACGGTCTATGACGGTAGTCCCATATGACATGATGGACTGGACTATCTCCATATATAGTGTTCTCCACATCTCCATGTTTAGGCCAAACAGGTTTGCTCCATTTCTCCATGTATAGGTCCAAATGCCCAACGTTGAGCTTGACAACGAAATGTTCTCAACACAGCCGCCCCCATATTTACTTTAGAAAATATGTTAAATTCTAAGAACGTTTCGAGTACCGGTTTGATACAAGAGCGAATAAGCGCTACACTTCTGGAATCCTGTGCGTAGACTTAAAGTCGGATCCAGGCCTAATAACTTTATCTGGCCGCCCCGTTGCCACCTCCTTGTTACATTTTCTTTTCTGAGACTGCCGACTGCACATTGTACCTCATCCACCCTTTCTTCTCTCTCCTTTTGGTATCTTTATCCTCCTCCTCCTTTTTTTCTTTTTTATTCTTCTCTTTTTTTGTCTTTCTTAGTCTTGTGTATCCTTCTCTTTTTTTTGTCTTTCTTATTCTTGTGCAGCTGCCCCGTACAGGAAGTGATGTCACAACTCGCTGACATCACACTGACATCACTTCCTGTACAGAAGGATTACAGAAGGTCACTCAAGCGACAAGGTTTTTCAGGGTAAATGCGACCTTCGGTCGCAATTAAACACTTAAGCCCTATATACATTTTGGCCATTTTCTTTTGAACGTTCTACAAGCTCACAATGCGTCATGATGCGACGCATTGTGACCTCGTAGATCGGACATTTTCAAAAGATTATTTACATCTTAAAATGTGCAAGAAAAAGGACATTCTGCACAATGGAAAACCTCATTATGCCCAAAACTGGACATAACGTGGCTTCGCCCCGTGTTTCGAGCTCGCAGATGTGAAACTTTTGATGCTTTCGTGGGACTCTGCAGTATGATCAAGTAGGTCGTTCATTTATTAAATTAAAAACACAAAAAGTGAGAATACGGAGATAAGGGGTCTCTGCCCGGCATCATCGATCATGTAGAAGTGTCTTCAGGTGACGCCAACTTGTGCTTTTGACACTATAATCAATTTGAATCGATCTGAGGAGAGTTCGATGGTAGTTTGGAAAAAATTATAATTTTCTGCTTCAATTTGATAGTGTTCCAGTTCCAATTCTGTCTGCTGATTTCTTCGTGTCATCACTTCCGAATTCACTTGATTGATGTGTGTCCTGTGTGAGTTCTCTCTCCTGATTGGGTAATATGTATATCCCAACCTGAAAATGCTTTTTCTGTTTAATCAAGAGCTGGAGAGAAAGGTAGACCCCCGTTACTGAACAACTCTATCTATACCATTGAGTACTATCAGAATATAAAGCTATTTAACACGTCTTGTAACAAAAATATCACCATACCCTATCTTTAACTTGAATTAACCTGGGATATTGGATTTTTGGATTTGTGATCGCTGCCAAAAAATAAGCTTTGTGGTTACATTTCTATGTACGTTTCTGATTGGTCTGGCTAAAAAAAGAAAAAGTTACCAAAATGTTAAACTATTTACTACTTCTACCAACAAACCCTAAAGCCATAACCCTGACTGAAACACCAGGCACGGTGCAGGGAAGAGTAGCGCTTATAGTGCGTCTACTGTACTGTACTGTACTGTACTGTACGTCTCTGTCGGGCGTTGTCGTGTGGAAACCTTATATGTCCAAGACCTTTCGTTTTGTAAATTTATTGTTTTAAAAATAGTGCGAGACGTTGTGTGCTTGTAGATCTGCTATTTTCACTACTTTTGTGCGACAGCCTTGTATGATGATGATGCAGGGCTTTAATTGGTGAAAAAACGTACAAACTTGAAACTTAAAATAATAATAAGTCCAAAACTGTCTCAGGATTCAAATTCCAAAATTGCAAAAGTAGCAGATCTACAAGCTCAAAGCACGGCGCCAACAAGCTTGTAGGTCTGCTACTTTTGTGGGAAGTTGTAGTGTGATCAACTAGGGCAAGGGTCTTCAACGTTTTCAGGCCAAGGACCCCTTAGTCGAGAGAAAGATGAAGCAGGGACCCCCTACAACCCATAGATACCATATAGTTTCATTGTTTGACAGCACAATCATCAGTGTATTTTGGGCTCATGTCAATTTGTGTTTTCAGATATTTAACCACTTGAACCGTCAATACTTAATAAACTTGACCTTTCACTCTGCTCTTTTTACCCTCTATTCGAAACCTCTTTGCCAAAAATAGGCTGTGAGGCGTTGTGAGCTTGTAGATCGTCTATTTTTGGCTAAAGTTCTCAGAATATGGACACTAGGGTTCAGATGGTTAATATAAAAAAAGGGGAAAAAAAGCTTCTATCACACAAAGATTTGGAGGACCCCCTGTAGTAACTCTGAGGACCACCTAGGGGTCCCGGACCCCCTGTTGAAGACCCCTGAACTAGGGCGTTAATTTACGAGAAAAACTGTTAAAATATGGAGATAGGAGGTCACTGCCCGACAGCGTGGATACTACTGGCACTTGCAGCAAAAAGACTAACAACCAAAAAAAAAAAACACTTTCTGTGGACTTTTACTTTGCCCCCCAAGGCCATGATTTCGATTTGCACTCTCAAGACTCCTGAATAAGTGCATTGGCAGGATGCCATGGAACTGGAGGTTGAACCCCAGCCTTTACAGTTGGTGACCCCAGTGACCTTTCCTCCACCCTCCTCAGGCCCAAAATGTCCACCCTGCACACGAGCAGTGGTGGATTCACTAGTTTTACAACTGTTTTCTAAAAAATATTTGCCGCATAGTAGGCCAATATGTTGTTCCAGGGACCCCCCCAGAAGCAAAGATTTGAGTTATAAAAGTTTGATTTGAAAAATATATATTCAAATATTTGCACACATTTCAACGATTTTTCAAAAGTAGCAGATCTACAAGATTGTGAGCTTGTATCAGACAATTGTACAAGTCCCTCTAATCCGAGTCCAAGTCAAGTCGGGTAGCAAGTCATTTGGTCCAAGTCTCAAGCAAGTCTCAAGTTTTTTCTGTTGTGGGCAAGTCAAGTCGAGTCGAGTCACAAGGTTATGTCAAGTCGAGTCGAGTCACAAGGTTATGTCGAGTAGTGTCGAGTCACAAGGTTGTCAAGTCAAGTCACAAGGTTGTTGGTGCCCACTGATCAGAGTGTTTGGCTGCTTCCGTGCTTGTGCTCTCGCTTTAGTCGCTTACATGCCTGTCTCCAATCAATCAATCAATCAATCAATAAAAGTGTGGACCTATAGCATGGCGTTCACGACTGCTTTGGTGAGTGGCGTAGCGTTGCCGTTAACGACCGCCCTGCCGGTCATATTAGAATGATATCCGCATAAAGAAAATAATTATAAAAAAACAGCCTACAATGAAAAAACAACAACATGCTACAAGTCGTCCGCGTCAGCGTGTCTCAAGTCGAGTCGAGTCGAGTCTGGAGTCATTGTCTTCCAAGTCAAGTCGAGTCAAGTCTCAAGTTTTTTGCCCTCAAGTCCAAGTCGAGTTGCAAGTCGTCAAATTTGCGACTCAAGTCCGACTCGAGTCGAGTTTCTATGACTCGAGTCCAATTGTCTGGCTTGTATATCTGCTATATTTTTCAATAGCTAAAGTATAAAATAATTCCAGGTCTTAATACTTTCTTTACACTCCCCATGAAGCCTTGAGTTCATGGAGATTCTTTAGTTTTTGTCGCATTCCTAAGACAATAATTGATGACCAGGTCATCGGTCAGTAGGAGACTCAGAAGGAGACTCAATCGAGTCCGCTGGTCATCAAATTGGCTCAGGAATGTGACAATAAAATGAATAAAAATAAGCCATTGTTTGGGTGAAGTACTCTTTTAATCCATGCATCCACGCAGACTGGTGGTGCTGATATCGTGGGGACACTTTGGTGAACCCCCAGTGCGATGAGTCTGTCTCTCCAAAAGCCAGGCTATTGTGGTCCAAAAGGCGACTGCTCCAATACAGACCGAGTACATACTGTACCAATACCAGAGCCAAATTGCCCAATTTTGAGGACAATACCAGTGCAAGGAAAAAAGAGTCTGCGTTAATGTTCTGCTGATGAATGGTTCAAAAGAGGATTGTTTGGGTGAGAGTGGGATGCAGTGAGTGAGTGGGAAGAGGTGACCTGATTCACTGAAGAACTGGGGATGGTGCAATAACGTGTGCTTTTCAAATAGCATGGGGATAACATGTAACCAAATGAACCCCGTAAGTAAGGGTCCATTTGTACCCTCTTAGAGGTAGAAATTCAATGGAGTACCAAAGTCCTGACGTCGTTCCCACTACCCCCATCGGAATCCCCATAGGCAAATCTTGGATCACGTCATATTCGAACAAAATCGATTAGTCTGGTATGTGACTCTGTGTTGTTTATTTATTGAGTTACATTTGATAACATCTGTGTATGGAGAAAAAAACAAATCATACTCTTTGGATAAATGTATACTTTTTCACCGTCTGTTGATAATTAAAGTCATATAGCCATATGAGTAAGAAATGCAAAAAGTAAAAATATGGAGATGCTGTGGGAGAAAGAAAATCAATTTTGGAAAATGTGAATAACAAACATCTTTATCAAATCTTCTCATATGGGTGTCATTGGCACCATGTTTATTTTTATTCATTTTGTTTCCAGATATGGGTGCACAGACAAATATTTATTGTGGGGGTCCTTGACATAAAGAGATGTTTCAGAACCACTGGTTTAGATTCCAGCCGGAAGCTGTAATCAGACCATTGAGCCCAAGTGTCCGGTTCTGGTCCACAGCCTCATTGGATGGTTATCTCAGAGCCTGGAGCCTGTGGACATTAATGCTCTGGGATTATTGATTCAGAAAATGACAGAGCTGCCGCTGACCAAATTGAAAAATATTCCGGAACTGAGGTCCTTGGCCCCGCTGGCAGTGTGTGCAGACTGTGCACGAGAAATATGATCAGCCCAGTTGCTTGTGAGATTAGCTGCACAGACACACACACACACACGCGCACGTGCACACAAGCGGAGCGATAGCTATACTGTCATCTCTGCCCTGCCCGTCTTAGGCGGTAATGCACAATGGTGTGTCCTTCATATAGAAAATAAACAATGAAGTGCATCCTGGACATAGTATTTCACTTCTATGTTCTGTATTGAAGATTGGAAATGATACTTTCTTCTAAGCCATGGGCAGGCATCCTAAACTGTAGGTCAGATTGAAGAGCAGAGACGGGCAGAGAGAGAGAGAGAGACAGAGAGAGAGAGATAGATGCTTAGTTAGAACGCTCAAACAAACTAGCCTGGCGTTGCTGGACTGATGCCGTGGGTTTGCTTGTGCATTCCTCTGTGGTGTAGGTCTGGGCCTCGGGGAATGGTCCGGGCCTGTCGGAGGCTGCTTTTCACAGTTGTACGGACGGAGTAGTTCATACATGGGCAACTGGCGGCCCGGCGGCCCCCACCTTCACTTAATGCGGCCCTCAGGTTAATATTGGAATACTGATATAGTATTGATCTCAGCTGTTACAATTCCATTTCCAACCATGCAAACATGACCCGCTATAATTACTTCAGTCTATTAGTAGCTTAATAACTTAGCACTAGTCTTTTTTTATGTCCAATATATTTGTAGGTCACAAAATTAACATAAAAACATATAAATGCGTTTGAAATTAAATAAATGTATTACCATTTTAAAAATAGCTAAAAATAATTCCGGATTCCAATTCAAAAATAGCAAAAATAGCAGATCTACAAGCTCAAAACGCGTCGCAGTGCGACACATTTTGTGCGACACGTTTTGTGCTTGTAGATCTGCTATTTTTGCTATTTTTGACTGATATACGCATTGTGGCCCTCTGGAGTGAATGTGAAAATATAGTGGCCCTTTCCATCATCAAAGTTGCCCACCCCTGGAGTAGTTGGAATGCGTTCACTGATTGATCCAGTCTTTTTCTGGTTTCTTGTGCTCTCTGCCTATAAGCCGGGGTCCCGGCTGGTGACGGGGACGTTGGTATGGCGAGTGGGAGTCCTGGGTTCAATCCCCGCTTCCGCGCATCACTACACATGCAATCCCCCAGGAACACACAAGGCAGAGCTAGCCTGCTGTTGGCTCTGGCATAGGGGATTGGACAATAGCTGGAAGCCTGGAGGAGAGGGGCAGGGATTTGGCCAACCACTGCTGACCCGCCAAGAAGGTTGGGGACCACCTGAGGCCTCTCTTCCAAGCCAAGGATTTATGCATTAGAATTAGAAATGGATTATAATCATATCTTTGATGTATTTACGAACTTATGACCGTCTCTTCTCTCCCTTGTAAACATACACTGCCCTGCTCTGCACTTGGGTGCAGTGATTCAGATCACAATGTCCCATAGCCTGAAGGGATGGGAGTCCATGGGACCATCTCATTAATTGAGACAAGGTTGAGGTGACGTTTTCGACTGAGCCTTCCAAATAAAATGACTGAAAAAGCCATTTCACTCAGACTTGAACCTCACAAATAGGATGCCTAAACCTAACCTCGCACTAATGTGTCGGACAATTGAGACCCCCTGGGCAGCCCCCCCTTTTATTACTCACACTTGGCACCACCTCCATCGCCACATTTAGCCCGCAAAGAGCTCTGGTGCGAACATGGACGCAGAAAGGAGCGAATCACACTGACTAAATGATGGGCTTTAGTCTCCTCCAACACAAACAACAGTGTGCGCCCGTTTACCACAGGAGGTACCATCTCAGGCTAATGATAGGGTAGGATGGCACGGTGGTTATGTGTGTGTGTGTGTGTGTGTTGCCCGCTTCATCTCCATTCTCCATGCGCTGATCGCTGACATCACCCCAGATGGCCTGCGATGACACTCGGCTCACAGTAGAACCGCAGGCTAGACTTCCTCTCTAATTACAACAGCTTAATTTGACCTTTGCCAGCTGACTGCCAATATCAACATGCACCCTTTTCTCTTAATTGCACGTCTCTCTCTCTCTCTCTCTCTCTCTCTCTCTCTCTCTCTCTCTCTCTCTCTCTCTCTCTCTCTCTCTCTCTCCCCCCCCACTCTCTCTCTAAAGCATGTTGATTGTTTTGTTGTTGCTTCCGCCCGCCGTGTATGATGTGGGGATCATTAAAAATCCATTGTTAGAGACAGCGAGGCACGACTTCAAAGGCTTGGAAAGAGGGCTGTCAGCCCCCCCTCCCCCCCGCCCCCACCTCTCTCCCAATGAGTTCAATTACTGCTCCCATTGGCTCCTAATGATACCCGGAATGATTGCTGAAGCACCGGATTATAGCCGGGGAGAGAAGAGAAACAGAGAGAGAGGAGAGAGAAAAACAATGTCTTCAGCAGAACAGTATAGTGAGGTATTATAGACATGGGCGTCACAAGGGGGGGGGGGGGGGGGAAGTGGGACTGAGTTACTAGGGCCCAAGGTGGAGGGGCCTTAATTATGTTAATTGCTTTAGCTATTGAAAAATAGCAGATATACAAGCTCACAGCGCGGCGAGCTTGTAGATCTGCTATTTTTGAAAAGTTGTGAAAATGTGTGTAAATCTTTGAATATATGTATTTTTTTAAAGGAGGCATACAGACCAAAATAGGACCCCCCCTGAATGAGAATGTTTCCACAGACGTTCTTACCTGGTTAGGTTGATATGTCTCATTTCTGCCCCTGTTCTGAGATCTGTAGAATAGTCCCCACTGCTAAAACGGGCGTATCACCTCTATCCAAAAGCGCACATTTCGGCCGCTTCCAAACAAAAAAATCTTTTAGGAATCGTCCAGACATGCTTCCTACAGTCACCACACACAGTGTTTTAGCGAGACGCTCCGTGCATTGATGTAAACAAAGCAATGAGCACGGCCACTTCCTGCCTCAGCTCTGAGTGCTAGAGCGGAAGTCTCGCGAAATCTCGCGAGAGCTCGAGGCAGCATTGCTTTCCTTAGCCCTGGTAAACAGGCTATTAACCCGCAGGCTACAACAGCGTGTCTGGTATGTCTAGGAAGCATGTCTGGACAATTTATAAAAAAAAAGAATCTTTTGAAGCGGCCGAAATGTGCGCTTTTGGATAGAGGTGATACGCCCGTTTTAGCAGTGGGGACTATTCTACAGATCGCAGAATTGAGGCATATCAACCTAACCAGGTAAGAAGGTCGGGGGAAACATTCTCATTCAGGGGGGGTCCTATTTTGGTCTGTATGCCTCCTTTAAGCGAACATTTGTAACTCAAATTTTGCTTCTGGGGGGGTACCTGGAACTAAATATTTTGAGATGTGGATCCGTGGCCAAATACATATAATTTTGGGGGTCCTTCACATGAAAAGGTTTGAGCACCACTGACATAGAAACATAGGTTTTTCCAAAAAAAACCTCAGAAGGATTTGAAATATTCAAAGACTTGCACAAATGTTCACGATTTTTTTTAAATAGCATTTTTTACAAGCTCGCAGCGCGGCACTCGGCGCTTTTTTTCAATAGTTAAAGCACAAAATGCGGGGACCCGCAGTGAATCCTTGTACCCAGGGCCCAGAATTTGGTGTGACGCCCCTGTGTATTATAGAGCTGTTGTGCTTTGACTCCTGGTGCTAATTGACGTACTTATTATAAGAGATTCGCGCGGACGTCTTCTGGGATCCGTCCTCGCCTCGGCCCTCGTCCCAGAGGACCGGGGGAGGGGGAGGGGGAGAGGGAGAGGGGGGGTGTTTGATCATCCATCAGGACTGGCGAGATTGCAGCTCTCCCTTAAACGCCCGAGCGTTCCCATGGTGCTACCGCAAGGCCAACTGCTGGCACTCGCCTTCAAAGGGCTTAAAGCTCTGTGCAAGGCGGGCGGGCAGACGGGCAGGCATGGGGAGGGTGGCGAAGGAAGCTACTGTACAAAAGAGACAATTAACAGGCAGCAATTTAGGCAAAATGGTTGGGAGCAACGGCACATGGTTATCACAGAGCTGGGTGAGGAAGACACACGAGAAAAGAAATAATCACTAGGCTATTGAAATCGGCACTCTTGGACAGACTACAGTTTACAGTTTAGGCATTTAGCAGACGCTTTTAATCCAAAGCGACTTACAATAAGCAGATAACATCACAATAATAAACAAGATAATATGTCAGTACATCATCAACAATATAACAAATGCAAATGGATATCTATCTAGAAAAAACACAATATAATCAAAGTTCTGAAAAAACCTAAAAAACAAAAACAAATGCTAACTAGCTTCATGTATTCATTGATTCTTTTCTGTAGTGCTAAGGGTTTAGGTGGAGTCTGAAAAGGTGAGTCTTCAGTCCACGGCGAAAGCTAGCGAGTGAGTCCGTTGTTCTAAGTGCGACAGGGAGTTTATTCCACAACTTGGGGGCCAGGAGGGCAAACTGTCTCGGACGAGTGGATTTTTGCCCTGGAGTTTTGAGCGAGGGTTCTGTCAGCATCCCTGTGTTGGCTGATCTAAGTGACCGGGTGGGGGTGTAGGGGTTGATCAGCTTCTGGAGGTATGGAGGAGCCATACCTTTGGCTGCTTTGAAGGTCAGCATCAGTGTTTTGTATTCAGTGCGGGCCGCAACCGGGAGCCAGTGGAGGCTGCGGAGAAGGGGAGAGACATGTGAGAACTTAGGCTGGTTGAAGACCAGTCGTGCCGCGGCATTTTGGATCAGTTGGAGAGGTTTAAGTGCACATGCCGGGAGACCAGTGAGGAGAGAGTTACAATAGTCAAGCTTTGATATGACAGATGTCTGAATGAGGAGCTGGGCTGCCTCCTGGGTGAGGAAGGGTCTGATTTTACGGATGTTATAGAGTGTGAACCTACATGACCGGGTGACTGATGCAATGTGTGCCTTGAATGATAGACTAGGCCTATATCAGAGGCAAATATTGTACTAATACGCCACTACAATTATTTGAAAACTTGAGTAACTAGTTACTTAGCCCTATATCCATTTCGGCCGTTTGAAAATAGCCGATCAACAAGCTCACAAAATACGTCGCGATGTGATGCATTGTCAGCTTGTAGATGTGCTATTTTCAAAGATTTTACATTCGAAAACGTATGCATATTGAGTACTTCTACTTTTGGTACTTTAAGTACATTTTGATACCAATACTCAAGTAAATTTCAAATTATGGACTTTTACTTAACATAACAGAGTATTTCTACGTTGCAGTATTGATACTTTTACTAATGTAAAACATTTGAATACTTCTTCCACCACTGGTGGTGAGACGGTTGGTTGTGTGGAGCGACCATGATGCTATAATTCTCTGTCATCAGGGAGCCTTCACACTGACACCCATCTCTCTGGAACTGTGTGTGTGTGTGTGTGTGTGTGTGTGTGTGTGTGTGTGTGTGTGTGTGTGTGTGTGTGTGTGTGTGTGTGTGTGTGTGTGTGTGTGTGTGTGTGTGTGTGTGTGTGTGTGTGTGTGTGTGTGTGTGTGTGTGTGTGTGTGTGTCTTGTTTTTTTTAGAAGTGCATTAACATGTATTTACTGCAGAAGTATTACCTATGCTGCTATGTTGTCCGAAGGAAGCCGAACAAAGATGGTCAGAGGGGTGGGCAGTGAACACTATCAAGATTATTATTTTTATTTCTTTTTTTCGTATCCAGAAAGGGTTGGAAACAATTCTCTTTCCCAGTGGTTCTCAGGCCCTGACCCCTCAGAATAATCCCATTTGAACTGAGGATCCCCACAATAATCATATTTGAACTGGATACCACAATACTGGGGGTCGCGGCCCACAGGTTGAGAACCACTGATCTATCACACACACACACAGCTTCCCATCCTCAAACAAGGTCAAAAACGTGTTCATCCGGGTGTACCACGGGGAATTCGAACCCCCTATTCTCCACGGCCGGAACTATACCTCCCCCCATCTGTGCCACCTGCATGCCCCCACTGTCATTTATTATTAAGGATCTCTCTGAAGGCTTGTCTTTTCTCCTCACCTTTGTTAACCTTTGTGCTGTGGGTGGACTTCACTGTTTTAAGGAATGAACCACTGTAATGGTCCCCTTTATGCCCCTATGAAACAGGCAAATATTTCATCCTTGCTTTCTTTTTTGATGGACGTGTTGTTGCACGTGTAAGGTATAGAGATGGTCTGATGAGGTGCGTTGTTGCTTGGGTATGATTTTATGGAGCCAATGTATCTGTGACGTCTGTTATGTGTTTACAATGCTTCAAAAGGCTTTCTGCAGTGTCCACACCAAACTGGCTTTGTTAGCTTTGAGATCCTTTATTAGGCAGGCAGGGTATCATGCTTTCAAGCGTGCGTGAAAGCATGTGCACGCACCCACACATGGGTGCTTGTGAGCGTGCATGTGTGCGCTTGGACAGACAAGTATTTTGAAGATTGCTTTTACCTTGATATGCCTTTACGAGCATTACTAGGCTTGATTGTAGCGTGTGTGTGTGTGTGTGTGTGTGTGTGTGTGTGTGTGTGTGTGTGTGTGTGTGTGTGTGTGTGTGTGTGTGTGTGTGTGTGTGTGTGTGTGTGTGTGTGTGTGTGTGTGTGTGTGTGTGTGTGTGTGTGTGTGTGTTGAGAGAGAGAGAGAGAGAGAGAGAGAGAGGTAGAATTCTAATCCTGCTGCTCATGGAGAAAAGCCTCTTCTTCTCTCAGCAGAGAGATAAGTGTTTGTTTATGGCTCCTTCCCGCTGCGCCGTTTAAACTTTCACAGCCAGTTGTAAAACAAGATTTGATTAAACGTCTCATCTGGTACAACCGCAGCGCCTGCTAGAAACGCTGCTTCCCAAACAGTGGCTCGGGACTCATGTTTGGGTCGAGGACACTTTTGTATGGTTCGCCAGTAAATATTCCCTCTTTTTTGTGTTTCCTACCTTTAAAAAAAATCACACCCATGTGAAGTGAGCGGTGCTGATGAGCAGTCAGTCAGATCCTCTCCTATTCACAGATCTGCTGATCATTACGTCACACTGTCATACTCCAATCAGAGCTCTCGCTTAGTAAGGGAGGCTTCTTTAAATACGGCTTACATTCACTACAGTATATAGCTCTTCTCGTCTTCGATCAAAAGCCTTGGATCCGCTGCTGCTTAGCTTCCTACTCCACCCCAGCCTCCACCTTTTGATCAGAGTCTGGCATGGGGAAATCTCGCTATTTCTACCTCCCATCATTTCGACTAAGGGAGTAGATTAGCTACTCACCCATGTCACGGTTACTGAGGTTAGGGTTAGGATTTGGGTTAGGTTTTAGGCATAGAGGTTATCTCAGCCACACCAACTCAAAACGGCCAAAGACGGATTCTGTTCGGCGGTTCCCGACATTCGGTCGTGTTGGAAGTCACCATTATTACAGAAATATATACTGCATGCTATGCTGAACGTAATCCACTTAGTGTCATCTTTTCAAAATGCATATTTACCGTACAGTTTGTGTTTGTATGCTTATTTCGCAATACCTATTGCGCAATCCTCTGTAGAGTGAGTTTGTCATCATGGTCACAAGAGTATCGGGTTTCAAGAGGGAAGGGGGGGGTTAGAGAGAGAGAGAGAGGAGAGAGAGAAGAGAGAGAGAGAGAAAGAGAGAGAGAGAGAGAGAGAGAGAGAGAGAGAGAGAGAGAGAGGTACAGTAAGATACAGTAGATTACAGTACAGTAAGATACAGTACAGCAAGGTACAGCATAGTACAGTACAATACGGTACAGCAAGGTACAGTAGAGTACAGCAAAGTACAGTACAATACGGTACAGCAAGGTACAGTAGAGTACAGCAAAGTACAGTACAATACGGTACAGTCAGGTACAGTAGAGTAAGATACAGTAGATTACAGTACAGTAAGATACAGTACAGCAAGGTACAGCATAGTACAGTACAATACGGTACAGCAAGGTACAGTAGAGTACAGCAAAGTACAGTACAATACGGTACAGCAAGGTACAGTAGAGTACAGCAAAGTACAGTACAATACGGTACAGTCAGGTACAGTAGAGTAAAGCAAAGTACAGTAAGGTAAGGTAAAGTAGAGTACAGTACAATACGGTACAGTAAGATACAGTAGATTACAGTACAGTAAGATACAGTACAGCAAGGTACAGCATAGTACAGTACAATACGGTACAGCAAGGTACAGTAGAGTACAGCAAAGTACAGTACAATACGGTACAGCAAGGTACAGTAGAGTACAGCAAAGTACAGTACAATACGGTACAGTCAGGTACAGTAGAGTAAAGCAAAGTACAGTAAGGTAAAGTAGAGTACAGTGCAATACGGTACAGTACAGTACAGTACAGTACAGCAAAGTACAGTACAGTACAATACGGTACAGTCAGGTACAGTAGAGTAAAGCAAAGTACAGTAAGGTAAAGTAGAGTACAGTGCAATACGGTACAGTACAGTACAGTACAGTACAGCAAAGTACAGTACAGTACAATACGGTACAGTCAGGTACAGTAGTGTACAGCAAAGTACAGTAAGGTAAAGTAGAGTACAGTAGAGTACAGCAAAGTACAGTAAGGTAAAGTAGAGTACAGTAGAGTACAGCAAAGTACAGTAAGGTAAAGTAGAGCACAGTAGAGTACAGGACAGTAAGGTAAAGTAGAGTACAGTAGAGTACATTAAAGTACAGTACAGTAAGGTAAAGTAGAGTACAGTAGAGTACATTAAAGTACAGTAAGGTAAAGTAAGGTACAGTAGAGTACATTAAAGTACAGGACAGTAAGGTAAAGTAGAGTACAGTAGAGTACATTAAAGTACATTAATGTACAAAGTACAATACAGTAAGGTACAGTAGAGTACAGTACAGTAAGGTACAGTAGAGTACATTAAAGTACAGTACAGTAAGGTACAGTAGAGTACATTAAAGTACAGTACAGTAAGGTACAGTAGAGTACATTAAAGTACAGTACAGTAAGGTACAGTAGAGTACAGTAGAGTACAGTAAAGTACAGTACGGTAGAGTACAGTAAAGTACAGTACAGTAAGTGGATGGATGGATGTGGATGGATGCATGGATGGATGGATGGATGGATGGATGGATGGATGGATGGATGTGGATGGATGGATCGATGGATGGATGGATGGATCGATGCATGGATGTGGATGGATGGATGGATGGATGGATGCATGGATGGATGGATGGATGGATGCGAATGGATGGATGTGGATGGATGGATGTGGATGGGTGGATGGATGTGGATGGATGGATGGATGGATGTGGATGGATGTGGATGGATGGATGTGGATGGATGGATGGATGGATGGACAGACAGACAGACAGACAGATGGATGGATGGATGTGGATGGATGGATGGATGTGGATGGATGGATGCATGGATGGATGTGGATGGATGTGGATGGATGGATGGATGTGGATGGGTGGATGTGGATGGATGGATGCATGGATGGATGGATGTGGATGGATGGATGGATGGATGTGGTTGGATGCATGGATGGATGGATGGATGTGGATGGATGGATGGATGGATGTGGATGGATGGATGGATGGATGTGGATGGATGGATGTGTGGATGGATGGATGGATGGATGGATGGATGTGGATTGATGGATGTGGATGGATGGATGGATGTGTGGATGGATGGATGGATGTGGATGGATGGATGTGGATGGATGGATGGATGGATGTGGGTGGATCACTGCTGCAACGTAGCTGTGAGCGCCTGCGAAGCAGGCGCGATCTCTAGACCTCTAGTTCAATTCAATTCAATTCAAAGGAGCTTTATTGGCATGAGAAAACATACGTTTACATTGCCAAAGCAAGTATCACAAATACAATAAAAGTTGAAAATGGGGAACATATATACAGTTGGAGGGGGTACAGCATTGAGTTAACAGAGCTATGTCGTAATATCGACACACTCCTGTCTGGCATAGGCTCAAATACAGTACTTGTGATTTTATGTCTGCTGATTCTAATATGTCAATGTATTGCTATTGTATCCCTATATGGGGGGCTTTGTTTTGTTCCCTGATTTGGCCTAGCAAGCTGCTTGAACAAAATTCAGTGCTGTAGCCCTGCCAAGTTTAAATGTATTCCATTTGTTGCAATAAATGGTTAAATCTACTTGGACGTGAGTGTTCCTGACTAAAATATTCTTTGAGAAACACATCCGATTTTTGCCGGGCCAAACCATGAATTATGTGACGTTGATCCCCTTATTCGCTCATACTGGGACGTGACTTGTGTGAATAGGCAGAAGAATGGTGACTCTCAGGGTTTAAGTGGTTACTTTGTGGTTCACCCAGGATGCCACACAAGCCAGAACCGCCACTGTTTGTATGAAAACAACATGCACATCATTGACAGACACCAAGTGAGACTGGAAATAATAATAAAACATCAGAGAATGTGTGGAAGAGAGCGGAAGGTGGGCGTCAAAATCGAACAGCGGAATAGTGTTTCCATAATTGCTTTTTTCTTTTAAACTGCACCAGTGGGTAGACTGGACCCCCCCAGGGAAGAGGGG
The DNA here is from genome assembly GCF_963921795.1 of Nannobrachium achirus. Lineage (NCBI taxonomy): Eukaryota > Metazoa > Chordata > Actinopteri > Myctophiformes > Myctophidae > Nannobrachium > Nannobrachium achirus. The sequence continues at coordinate 32,959,464 of NC_137825.1, read as the reverse complement.
TACTTTATTAAACACAGCAGTATTATGCAGGCAGATGCATGGTTAGGGCCGGGGGAACTACTGAAGGCAGTCTGGACCTCCAGATATAGGCTACAGCTGCAGCAACACACACTACAACTTCAGGCTATGGGGGATGGATTGCTATTATTATACTGTAGGATCCCTAGAAGCCCTTATTAAACACTCCAGATCAGTGGTTCTCAACCCTTTTCACATTAAGGTCCATTATTTATTGGGCATTTGAGCCACGAACCACCATTTGATGACATTTAGCCTCTCAGAGTAACCCAAAACATAGAATATGTTATCGTTGGATAGGATTTTGTCCACAATCCCATGCTGCATTGATGTGGTTCCATATTGATAACAGATCAATCAATATAACAATTCTTCTACATTCTGTAATTGTGTAGACTTATTGTAAATTAAGTTGTGCAGGTGTTTAATAATTTAGCGGCCCATTTGGTTTCATTTTACACCATAAGGGTACAAATCTAAGCGTCCATTTGGTTACCAACTCTCTCTCTTCCCCCCCATGCCAATATGGATGCTGGGGTTCAAGTTGTTCAGTCCAATTTATTCTTTGTTGTAAGACGGGTTCGGGTGCCAAAATATCTTACGATCAAATATCAAATATCAGATGGGGGGTCCGCAGCCAGACACATTTTAATTTGGGGAGATTCCTAGACATGAAAAGGTTTGACAACGACTTTGCGTTAGCCATGAGACGCACATGGATACGACTGTAGTCTGGTCTTCCTGGGTTAGTAATGGATTGTTTTATAAGAGAGGAAGAGCCAGATAAAAGGTGGGAGAACCAAAAAGCAGTATAAGATGGGAGAGAATTTATATCCAGAGTAATAGGGGAGAAAAAAGAAACACGGAATATACCGGAGTGCCTGGCAGCGATCCAAAATACACCCAGGTGTTTGCAAACAGCAAGACGTGTGTGTGTGTGTGTGTGTGTGTGTGTGTGTGTGTGTGTGTGTGTGTGTGTGTGTGTGTGTGTGTGTGTGTGTGTGTGTGTGTGTGTGTGTGTGTGTGTGTGTGTCTGTGTCTGTGTCTGTGTGTGTGTGTGTGTCTGTGTGTGTGTGTGTGTGTGTGTGCGTGGACTCACTGCCAAAGGCAGGGCATGTGACATCCTGGAATGGCACATCTGTATATTCTGATAGTAATCCTGTCAGAATATACCTATAGAGTGTTTGTTCAGACAGTAACAGGGGTCTCCTTGTCTCTCCAGCTCTTTGACAAACAGAAACTATATTTTCAAATAGGTGATGAAATGTCAGCTCATTTCTTTGCGTCATCACATCACCAATTTCACGTGTTTATTCTGTATCCTGATTGAGTTCTCTATCCTGATTGGACAGGGATGTGCAGAGAATGTTAGAGAGGCAGGGGCTGACATTTCTAAAAGGGCCTTTTGGTGAAATATTGAAAATAGCAGACTTCCAAGCTCACAGCTGCGACGCATTGTGAGCTTGGAGGTCGGCTATTTTCAGTGCATGGTACCACACTGAACTAAGCATAATCAAGTCAATACTGCAGATGTGGTGTACACTACAGCATGAATGTCTACACAGAGAGGGCAATTCTTTCAACATAAGATGCTGCATTCAAGTTCAGGAGAGTTTGGACAAGGCAATTCTTGAATGCTGCCTTCAGGTATGGCATGGAAAGAGAGTATTTGCACTTCTTTCACCATAGTAAAACCCCATTGATGGTCTGGAGAGGGCACTTTTTACAGACTGATAAAAGGGCAGGGGCTCAAGCCCCCTTTGAAGTCTATGATGTCTATGTGTGCACGTGCCTGTGATTGGATAAAGATGGAGAGATATGGAGTCTCTTACTGAACAATGTATAGTGTATACTTTAGCAATGAGTAGAATCAGAATAGGCCTATTAGACCTATTTAACACTTATTTTAACCAAAGAAAATCACTTGTCCTACCTTTTATTGTAAGACATTTCTCTCTCTTATCTCAGTCTCTCCTGTGAGGACCAGGAGTATGATCACATTGGCTTTCTTTTTTTTCTTCTTTTTTTCTTCTACTACACTTTTGGGAGACATTGTGCCCTCACAGGTAAAACAATACAAGCGTGCGCACACACACACACACACACACAAACGGTATAATGAAACTAAAAGCTTATCTAGGCAGATTAAATGCGCAGCAACTTATTAATGTTTAGTCCTGGTGCATACTACACGCCACTGCATCTTCCCTCCGCGACCGAAGGGCAAAGAAAAAATGGAAATAAGTAGGATAAATTATGCGTAATGTAATGCTAACGAAAACGCTTTGTCGCACTTATGCAAAGGAGCGTCTAAAAACAAATGCTGGGTGGCGCCTGTGAGGGGGAGGGGGTGGGCGACAGGAATCGTACTAGACAGTTAGTATAGGGTTTTATTTTGCCACCACCCTCTCCTTCCTAAATACTTTTTAGGCCAACGTTTTCATGCCAAGGACCCCCAAACTAATATCTAGTTGGCCATGGGACCCCCGTCTGAACATAATTATGTTTGGCCAGGTATCTCCAATACAAGATTTGTGTTGTTAAAATGGTCCTATATAATATACTTTCTGCATACATGCCTTTTAGAAAAAGTCTCGTCTTTCACTCAATAAGGGCCGCTCCTGTCGCAAGTTGATGATGTCGTGCATGTATGTCTGTCCATGTATGGTCCAATATTGAGTGAAAGATGAACTATTTATAAAATAAATACATGTTTAATGTGTTTTCAAGTTTGACATTTTTGTTATAGAGGGCAGTTATAATATATTAAAGGGATAGTTTACCCCCCAGGAGTTTTTGTCACATTTCTAAGCCAATAATTTGATGACCAACAGTGGTTCCCTATGGAGACACAAAGCATCTCCTCTGTTCAAATTATTGGCTTAGGAATGCGACAAAAACAAAAAAATATATCCATGAATTCAGAGTCTCCATGGGGTAGGCAAATAAGGCTTATTAGCCATGGGGATCCTTTTAAACTGGTCTTAACTAATTAAAAACAAAGAACCACTGATGTTCAGTATAAGACAAAACCAATGTCAGCTCATCAGAGTTCCTTTGCGCTTTTAATGGAGCCTCGTCTTCTGAAAAAACACTGGCTGTGTGAGAGTCTGACATGCTTGCCGACTTCTATTTAAAGCATCATTAAGGCTTCCATGTGCTGTGCAGTGGGATGCCATGGGTCTGCCGGTTATTAACTCCACTGATGTGGACTTTCACTGCTGTTAACTCCGACAGAGAGAGACCCTCTGTGGGGTGGAAACCACAATACCACATATGTCCGAAACGTTTTCAGGATTCATATCGTTGATGTCGGGTGGAAACCTTGTATGTCCAAAGAACGTTTGTTTTGTATTCATCATTTTGAAAATGATTTTGAATAGTGAAAATAGACGATCTACAAGCACACACCGCCTCGTGGTGCGAGGCGTTGTGTGCTTGGAGATCTGCTATTTTCTTTCGTTTTGTGCGACATGTATGATGAAGCAGGGCTTTACTTTTGAAACTTGGAGATACAAGGTTTCTGCCTGACAGTAACAATATTCAAAAATAGCCAAAAAGAATTGCAGATCTATAGCTCGAAATGCGTTGCTTCGTGCAGTGGTTTGAGCTTGTAGATCTGCCATTGTTGATACTTTTTTTTTTGTGACGCATAGGCCTAGGTCACACTGTGACGTCTTGTGAGCTTGTAGTTAAGCTTTTATCTTTTTTTTATAGCCAAAGTAAAATTGCTAAAGTAATGTAAAAGTCTCTCAAATATGTAAAGTACAGCACTAAATGCACTCACTAAATACACTCAAATGCCAAATAAATATTGGCCCTTGATATGAAAAGGGTTGAAATCCAAAAACCACAGCTCTATCGCCCATAAACACTCCAGTCCAGTGCTGTGGACCTTCATACTGTAGCTGTTACCTGCAACAGAGCGAGGGCCATTACACAGAGTGGTGAATGGAACAAACCCAGACATCCATGACCTACATTTGAACCCTATTTAAACTCCCCACTGTCCCTGCCCATTCACACACAGCTATAATAAAATATGAAAAGTCGTAGTGGGCTCATACAGTAAGACCTCAATATACCTAGTTAATAAAAAGGCTCTTAACATAACTGGAGCGTTCAATATTCTCATGGGTTTACGACAGTGATTAAATTCCCTTGCAGAACCGGCTTGTAACGGTGCATTTTTCATGCGCATTTTAATCATCCAATCATTTTAATTGATCGTTTCGGTGTGTCAATCCAATAACACGCTGAAGGGGACGAGCGGCCGCGGGACCCGAGAATTGAACCTTGAAACTTTTTGTTAAACATATTAAATCTGTGCTCCCTGCTCTGGCCACCTCCTTATAGGCTAAGATTGCTCATATTATTTCAGCAAATTGTTCCCCCCCAAAACATACAGTAGCAGATCTACAAGCTCATGATGCAAAGCAACGTGAAGCAATTTGTTGTGAATGAATGTCATGCACTTCTGTACACCAGTAAACCTGTGATGTGACATGAAGGACTATTCTGAGTGTGATTCTAGTCAGTTGTGTATATAGCAGTAGTATTCAACCAGTGCTCCAGGGACCACCAGTGGTCCTTGAGTGGGTTCCAGGTGGTCCCCAGCTAAATGATGGAGCGTTGGTAACCAAATGGACCCTCACTGTAGATCTTTTAACTCTTGAGAGAGTTACATGTTACACTCCATCCATCCATCCATCCATCTTCAACCGCTTATCCGGAATCGGGTCGCGGGGGTAACAGTTCCAACTGAGACCTCCAGATTTCCTTATCCCGAGCAACTTCCTCCACTCCCTCAGGGAGTATACCGAGGCGTTCCCGAGCCAGTTTGGAGATATAATCCCTCCATCTGGTCTTTGGTCTGCCACGGGGTCTCCTCCCAGTGGGACGTGCATCGAGGACCTTCCTAGGAAGGCGCTCGGGAGGCATCCGTACTAGATGCCGGAACCACCTAAGCTGACTCCTCTACTCCAAGTCTCTCTCGGGTGACTGAACTTCTCACCCTATCTCTAAGGGAGATACCAGCCACCCGTCTGAGGAAACCCATTTCGTCCGCTTGCACCCGCGACCTTGTACTTTCGGTCATGACCCACACTTCATGACCATAGGTGAGAGTAGGAACGAAGATTGCTCAGTAGACAGAGAGCTTTGCCTTCCAGCTCAACTCTTTTTTCTTCACCACAGTGAGTTAAATTATTGTTAAACATCTGCATTACTTATGTGCTGTATTGGTGAATGCAACACTTTCATCATTATTAGTGACACGCCACAGGCCTTGGATCACAGATACTGTGAGGATGAGGATTGGCGGTTGAGGGTTCAACCCTCTGACGTTGGTTGTGTATTCCTGTTATGAGGAGAGGGTCGTGCAGAGAGAGAGAGAGAGAGAGAGAGAGAGAGAGAGAGAGAGAGAGAGAGAGAGAGAGAGAGAAAGAGAGAAAGAGAGAGAGAGACAGTGGCGGAGAGAAAGGAAAGGTGAACTGCTGCTGTGGACCTTTCCATGTCCCACCTGTCACAGACACAGAATCACAGTGATTAATGAGTGTGTGTGTGTGTGTGTGCGTGTGCGTGTGCCTGTGCGTGCGTGTGTGTGTGTGTGTGTGTGTGTGTGTGTGTGTGTGTGTGTGTGTGTGTGTGTGTGTGCGTGTGTGTGTGTGTGCCAGAGAGAGGTACCTATCCATGAGTGTGTGTTGGTATGCATGACACACGTGGGTGCATTTCATATAGGCTCCGTGTGGGTGTGTCCATGCACATGTGTGGGTGCGTGTGCATGTTTGTGTGTACGCATTTGCATTTTTTCTGTAATAGGCTGTGTGTGTGTGTGTGTGTATTCTTCACTTAGCCGCATGTCATTGCAGATAGGCGTGCAACGCATGCGTGCGCACGTGTGCCACTGTCGAGTGTGTGCTCATGTTGTAGTACATTTACTCATAACAAGTACTGTACCTAGTTACTTTTATTTTGAGTATTTCCAATTTTCAATACTTTTACTTGTTCTCCACTACATCTCAGAGGAATATTGTACTTTCACTCCATTACCATTTGAAAAATAACTACTTACTAGTTACTGTAGATTGTGATTATTATTACAAATCATAAATCAACCACTTCATCCATTCTTGTCACATTTGTTTGATAGATGCTAGTTTACTATGGAGATCAGATCTGTGTGGGTTGTTCACATGTTTTTGTCATTTAGATTAGTTTTTCTTGGCCACAGATGGTAAGAATGTAATTTACTACTTACTAGTAACTTATAGATTTTGATTATTATTACAAAACACTTCAGCCCCTAGAACACCTCTATCCTTGAATCCCTTCTTGTCACAGTTGTTTTTATAGATGCAAATCTTGACCACAGATGGTAAGAATGTTATTTTAGAGAGCATGTTGTTGAGACAGATGCTAGGCGTGATGTTTACCTGGTGTCATGTTGTCTTAAGCTCGAAATCCTTCTCTTTTCACTCGACCGTGTTGTTTGTTGACAAGGGGTCATGTCCTCCACTCATGCAGTGCAGTCACTCTGGGTAGAATGCCTGCTAAATGCCTAAATTGTCAATTTGACTGCAATTAGAACCTGTTCATATCAATGCACCTCCATTATTTCAAGGCGTAACCCCGTCACCTCTGTTAATTGCAGTTCTTTATTGAGGGATTTAATGAGTGCGGACTGGAAGCAACTTTAAAATAGGGAACCTGCGTGAGTCAATAAGTGTCATGAATGCTGCTATAGTGAATTTATCATGATCAAAAAGTTAGAAAGATTTCGTTAAGAGTTATTTGGACTCAAGCGTTATGAAGGAAGAACCTGGTACAAACCTTATAATTTAAGTCACATACAGTACTAAGCAAATTATATTAAGATATTAATATTTACAACAACCTTACCTTACTTATTATTAATGAGCAGTAATTGGGAGGCTATTGAGAGAAATCCCCAGTTTATGGTGTATAAAAGTTAGTTAATAAGTTATTAATAAGTGCTTCATTCATAATGAAGACTGATAAAGAATCATATGCTGCTATTATTGATGTTAATAAGAAACTGGCTAATGGTGAAGAATATGTGTAACGTCAAAATGTATCCCCTCTTCAAGAAGACTATAGGCTAATACTTCCCATTTAACATAGGCCTAATGATAAATAACAGGCAAATGTTGTTTTATTAAGCATTATTTGATTCTTAACTATTGTATGTTGTTGCCATCAGGGGAAACTTGTACTGTATGTCCAAAACTGTTACTTTTCAGGATTCAAATAGAGGGTATGCGAATGCATAAGGTGAATGGCAAATCGAGTGGCTATGTGAGTTTAACGTTGTGTTATGCAATCAGATAGGACTTTTCTGTTTGGATGTATGGGCTGTCAAGGCCAGAAAATAGTGTTTTACCACTCAGTAGGCTTTCCCGTGTAACTTCAGGGTATGCTGATGATGTCACACGCATACCTTCTATTCAAAAATGTGCAAAGCGACATGTTTAGAGCTTGTAGATCTTCTATTTTTATGATTAAGTAGGGCATTAATGTATGGAAAGAAAAAACACTCTAAATATGGAGATGAGAGGTTTCTGCCTGACAGCGGTGATAATATGATTGATACAGGCCTTAGCCTTTAGGAAACCATTCTGCTCTTGAAATAGACAATTATTATTTTTTCCTCTCTTAAGTAAGCCATGCTGGTGTTAAGTATCCCTGGAAGGGATGAGGAGAGACCCTCGCTCGCTCATTGTGTCCCAGATGGCTGTGCCCTGCCTCTGCAGTGCCTCTTCAGTTGTCTCTCCTCCTCAGCTCATCATTTACAGCTCCATGTGTAGGAAGCCTTTCCTCCTGGGAATTAAGAAGAGTCTTGAAGTTGGTTTCAATCAGTCATGGCAGGACGACACCTCGCTGACCTCATATACTGTACACCTTACGGAGTAGTGGATGCTCGTGTTGTTTTTTCCCTCAACCACTTCTAGCCTGACGTCTCTATTTTGGGCATGTCATTATAGCTGGTTATTTTCAAAACATTTCAGAACATCCATAGGATAGCCTCGTGTAGCCAGGCTTACTCATCTGCGAAGAGAAAAGCCTGGTCACAACGTGCGGCTGATAGGGCATAGAACGGTGCTACTTCCGCCGGGAGAATTTCACCGGATGTTATTGTTGAGCGGTGGTCACACCGTCTCCATAGCGTGGCCGTGTGTGTAGGTATGTTTGTTTGTTAGTTAGTTTGTTTGTATGTGGGTGGGTGGGTCTGTATGTAGCCTCAAGCCTGTGTAGTACCTTTTCTGACCACACATGTTAAGGGAGGGGCGCTGTTGTCCAGGCCACACACACACAAACACACACACACACACACACACACACACACACACACACACACACACACACGGGGGGGGAACCACCGCTCAGTTCACACGGGTGTGATTTTTTTTCACAGTGTGGTGTATTCCCCGCTGGCAGAAAAAAAAAACGACTTCTCCCGACTCTTTGGTTGCGCTCGTAATAAACAATATCCAAACAAAAACATGGATTCTGACAAAGGACACCTATTAAGAGTGAGTTAAGAGCTACAATCTATTTAGGTTTGTTTCGCTGGCGGATGTAAACAGACCTGCACTGCGTGACGAAACTTCCCTTAACCTCAGCACTTCCACCATTTCAGTTATGCAGCCCACAGTGGATATTGTGGCCAGGGTGTCCAAAGGATTACTTGTATTTAATTTAGTTTTACTGATATTTTAGTCATCTGAAAAAGTTCTTATTTTGTGTCAACAAAAATGCATTTTGGCAGACCGTAATGGCTGATTTTACATCTGGTTGCATGCTGAAGTTGTTGAAGATAGTTGATCGTCTATTTTCAGAGCCCAACAACCACGCGCAATCAGACATACTGTACAATGACTTGTCTTTAGTTCTACTGGAAGTCTTCTTCACTAGTCCCTCCCTAACATTTTAGACTAGTTTTCAAAATCGTCAAAACATTTAGCCTTAGTTTTAGTCATTATAGCTTAGTTTTTATATAGTTTTTATCAGTGAAAAAAGGTAGTTGACGGAACATTTCTCAGTTTTAGTCGACGAACTGAAAACTGATCAGTACGATGTCAGACATCCACGCGGGAGCGGTGCTGTTATTCCACCCTGTCTTGTTTTAAATTTAATCCATACCTCGCGTGCGCTATTATGTCAATTTTGTGCATGACCTTTGGTCAGAGTCAGAGGAATGGGTTTATTGGCCAATATGTTCATACAATGAATCTGACACACACACACACACACACACACACACACACACACACACACACACACACACACACACACACACACAATCACGCACACGGCAGGGGAATAGAATAGTGCACGTGTGTCAAACACACATGGCTCACACATCGCCGGATCCAATCGTGCTCCACTGTGACTGTGTGCAGTGTGTGGTTATCAATTCACTTCGGTAACGGTTCCATGCACTGCAACTGGCCTGCAATACCAATTGTTAGGCCATTCCCACTCCTCCTGGGCGAGATGCACACTCACACCTCTCTGAGAGCAACACACATGCACACACACTGTTTGCTCTGTTCCCTCCCCTGTGTGTTTGCTACAATAGCAGCTTGTTGAATGATGTTTGTTTACAAAAATAATATATATAGCCATGGGCAGGCCTGGAATTTCGTCATTGTCAGGGCAAGGCCTTTTGTGTTGTCCATTTTTGGGGGGCACAAAGGCCAAATGCCAGGGCAGGAAGGTCATCACATTTGAGTCCATTGAAATAATGAATTGAATTTAAGGGTTAAGGATGGTTTTAAATGTAATATGTAGACCATCTGCAGTGAAGTAAATCAATTATGGTATTTACAATCTGATCTATGCTCAGCCATGCACAAATCAAAGTCACTGGATTGGTTTTAAGATGGGAACACAAGAAAGAGACAGTTAGCTGGGGCATTAAGGCCACTGTGGCCTCAGGGCATGCCATCTTTGTGAGGGGCACAAGGCCAAACTGAGGGTCAAATTTCTATTGAATAAAAGATGAACCATTTTCTTCCCTATAGTATCCATTTAACAGATTAAGATTAGCTTTTAACCGATTTCTTCTAAATCCAAACGCATGTTTCTATGTCAGTGTCTATGTAAGTGCTTCTCAAACTTTTTCATGTCAAGGAAGGACATTTGGCCGTGGACCCCCATCTCAAAATATGTTGTTCTAGGGACCCCCAGAAGCAGAGATTTGAGTTATCCTACAAAAGTTTGCTTTGAGAAATATAGATTCAAAGATTTGTAAAAAATAGCAGATATACAAGCTCGCTGTGAGCTTGTATATCTGCTATTTTTCAAAAGTTAAAGTATAACATAATTCTTGGTCTTATTGGGTTAATATGATGTATACAGAATTAGCAAAAGAGGGTGACTCACTCGATGCAAAACCTTTGTCAACAATTCATGTAGAAAATGGGATACACAGCAATAGACAGTGGCTCCATTGTTTCAAAGAAGAAACGATGTGCTCCGTTAGACTTTTCTAAACAAGACAACCTTTCTGAAGGTGATTTGAACGGCATTACCCTCGATCATAACCTTGGCAGAATGCAACGCATATTCCTGCAGTCATTGTGGCTTTCAATGCATGTTAACAGGATTATATTTCACTTCTAAGTTCCAAGTTCCAGTTCTGAGTCATCCTGCGACCCACATACCAAATAGAATAAATACATCATAAACATTCTTTGGGACAGGAAAGTATAAAAAAAAACTAAAAAGACATAAAAGACAGTGCCCGGCACTCGCCCCCAACCCCCGGCAACATCATGTCATTCCCCTTTCTCAACCCTGACTTTGGTGCCATCTTTCATGGCAGAAATACCTGGCGGGAATGCCTCGGGGGATGATGAAAAGAGGTGTGTGTGTGTGTGTGTGTGTGTGTGTGTGTGTGTGTGTGTGTGTGTGTGTGTGTGTGTGTGTGTGTGTGTGTGTGTGTGTGTGTGTGTGTGTGTGTGTGTGTGTGTGTGTGTGTGTGTGTGTGTGTGTGTGTGTGTGTGTGTGTGTGTGAGCACCGACTTTCACATTGGATCCATAAGTCAGATTTATACTTTGTTTCCGCGCGAGGTGCTGTGCGCACCGAAAACATCCGATCTACAAGCTACGTAGAAGTCAGCTTGTAGATCGCACTGTTTCCTGGTGCGCGACACTGCCGCCGCACGACTAAAGTACAACTCCGGCTGTATATCGTTGTTGTCGGGGGAAAACCTTGTAGTATGTCCAAAACCGTTCGTTTAGCATTTTCCATTTAAAAAAAATGATTTAAACTAGTGAAAACAGCCGATCTACAAGCACACAACGCCTCGCACCGCGAGGCGTTGTGTGCTTGTAGATCGGCTGTTTTCACTACTTATGTGCGACGGCCTTGTACGATGAAGCAGGGCTTTACTTTGGGAAAGAACATACAAATTTGAAACTTGGAGATACGAGGTTTCCACCCGACAACGACGTTATCCTCATCCATCCCGCCCTGGCTGCTGAGGCTATCCTTCGGTGAACCGCAGGTGACGGAGTGGGCAATGTCCAAGCACTGTCTGGCTCTCTCTCTCCTAAGAAGACTGACTGACCCGGCACGCGTTTTTCATAGGATATATAGGCCCTACACCCTCGCCTGGGGAAAGGCGTGGCCTCTTTCGGCTTGCACACATCCCCCTCCCTCCCTCCCTCCCTCCATCCCCCTCCCCGCCCTCCCCCTTCCGTCATCCGTCTCCATCTCTCCGTCAATTTCCTTCCACGTCGCGGCCTCTCATCACCCTCTCCATCTCTCCCCGCACTCCTCCTCTCCTCATCTCTTTCCCCTTCTCTTCTCGTCTGCCCATGTCTCTCTCCTCTGCCACTCCCCGCCTCCCACCTGTCCCCCCGGTCCCGTCCCATCTGTCCGTCTATCTAATTTATCTCCGGTGCTATCTCTCTTCTTCTCCTTCGGCTCCATTCTTTTCATCTCCCTCCTCTCTCTCTCTCTGTCCCTCTCTCTCTCTCTCTCTCTCTCTCTCTCTGAGACTACATTCATGATCCAGACAAATGCCCCCCCCCCCCATATACCTCACTTCCATCGGCTTCTCTCTCCACCGTCGAGTCTCTCCTATCCAGCATGATGATGCAGCTGGGTGCTGTGCTGTACAGCTTGGATATGGGGGGCTGTGGCAGGTGGGTGGTTTGGGTGGGTGGGTTAACCGTGGGTTGTATGCTAATTCACAAGCAGGAGCTGTCGCCCTTCCACTAGCACTCCGTCAGCTTGAATGACAGCCCTGGGAGCTCTGTCGGTTCCACTTTGACTTGGGTCCCCCCCGCTCCCCACCACACACACACACACACACACACACACACACACACACACACACACACACACACACACACACACACACACACACACACACACACACACACACACACACACCAGACGGATCTCTAAATAGTACTAATTCATCGGTTCTCAAACTTTTATTTCAAGGACTTCCGTAACTCTGAGAGTGTACGGATGGATCCATTTGGTACACTCTCAGGCCCCTTTTCCACCGCGGTTGAAATGGTTCCGTTAGTGGGAACACATGCCTTTTGTGCAGATGGTCGTGGGCTCGAAGTCAACAAGGGCATGCGGTCACATTGCCATCGGGCTCCTAACGCCAAATCAAATGGGTTCAGATCTGAACCAAGTCTCCTGAGGAGGCATGTCTGAAGCCTGTCTTGTACGGAAGACTGCAGAAATAAAAACTGATTATGATGATAATGATGATTACACCCCTACTTAATAAAACATGAATAAATTGACCCAAAAGGAACAACAAAATAAAGTATTTCCTTACTTAAGGTAATGAAAGTAATAAGTGTTGCGCTGGCCGTCTGCTCAGCGCACCAGGGTCTCCTCGGAAAACAAGGAAGTGTCGATCAAATAGAACCAATTTTCGGTCTCTATTCCTCACGGTTTTACAAAAACATTCCTCAGAGCAACGTTTAGCTGTTTAGTTTGTTTGTTAGTTCACATGGCTGTCATGTCGGTTAGGCTACAGCATAAAATTCAAGCAGCGCACTGAGCGCAGCCAGGTGCTCTAGCTGAGCCTTTGATAAGAGAGCGGTCTGTTATTGAGCGGAGCGGTCATTATCCAGACATAACACACTGCTGAATTCAGTGATTGACCAATAAGAATCAAGCATTCAACCAAGCAGTGGTGTAATAAGAGTTATTAACACATTTTACAGTGGATGGATATCACCACTGTCGGTTTCAAATGTGTAATTTCGTTTTTCCCGCAAAGTAAAGCTGAAAACAGCTGATCTACAAAACAGCTGATCTACAAGCACACAACGCCTCGCGGTGCAAAGCGTTGTGTGCTTGTAGATCGGCTGTTTTCACTAGTTAAAAGAATTTTTTAAATGATAAATACTAAACAAACGGTTTTGGACATACAAGGTTTCCACCCGACAACGACGATGTGATAAACTCATGACTCGAGACTCTGCCTGGCCAGTTTATCTTTTCAGTGTTCTCTCTTTTTCAATCTTTATTTATTTTCCAGGCACTTTTCTTATTTCTCATTTTCTTATTCCATATTTTTATTTTATTTTATGATAAATCTTATCATTTACATTCCAGGAAAGTTGGCGGTAGCATCCAGTCACCTTTGCAGACTTTCCGTGCTGCAGCCCGTGGGAGTAGAGAGTTGACTCCAGCTCTCCCCTGGCAGCAAGCAGACCGATGGTGGGTGTACATTTGTCTTCGTCTGTGACCGGCCCACCATGCCTAGGCTACAGAGGGGGAGGTTCACCAGCGCAACGTGATGGAACAAGTACTCACATAGAAATAGACAGTTGCAAATAAAAGTCCTGTATTCTAAATCATACATTTAATAGTACAAAAGTACTGACATCAAAACTTACTTAAAGGGATATTTCACACTTTCAAAAAAACTTTTGGTAATTGTATCATCTAATCAGGCTTTTATGAACACCCTGAACAGTTTTTAATTAGCTTGATTGAATATTTAGATATTTGATGTAAATGTTACCTGGCCCTCTAGGCCCAGGGCCTCTCCCCACACACACCCATTGTAACTTCAAACTTCATTTTAACCATGATAGATTCATTAAAAACACCCATTATTTTTTCTGGTGACTTATACTACCCTCCTAATATGTGAGCAGGCCGTGTTTTTTCGATAACCTTTTTCATTTATTTTTAATAATTATTTTTTTGTATTTCATTTTTTCCATTTTCCCAAATAATTATTAAAAATAAATGAAAAAAGTTATAAATAATGGGTGTTTTTAATGAATCTATCATGGTTAAAATGAAGTTTGAAGTTACAATGGGTTTGTATGTGGAGAGAGGCCCTACCACTGCTCCCTGTTGAACGTGGAATATCCCTTTAAAGTACCAAAAGTAAAAGTACTCACTACGCAGAATGTTCCATTTCACAAGTTTTCAGTGAACATCTTAGACAAAGTTTAAACAAGGCTGAAGTTGTTGATGTAGATTTTTGTAATATCAATACAAATCTAGTACAAAGGTTTTCAAATAATTGTAGTGGTGTAAAAGTACAATATTTGCCCCTGTTTTAGAGTGGAGTAAAAGTAAAAGTATTGAAAATTGGAAATTCTCCAATTAGTACGGATAGTAAAATGTGCCTATGATGAACACTCCCAAAAGATGAAAGGAAAACAGTAAACATGCAGCCAAATCAAACTGAAAAACTGATAATCAGAGTTGTTTATGATGTACTGCAATGGTTCTCAATCTTTTTTTGGCTGCAGTACCCCCTTACAGCTGATTTCCAAAGCCAAGTAAGCCCTTTCCCCTTACTACAGCAAAATTTACATCAAAAGTCCAGTTCCAATGCTGATACGTTCAAAATAAAACAGCATAATGGCAAATAAACATGGCTTTCTTTTCAATAACAGTTACTACTAGTCAAGTTAATGATGTAATGCTTCTGGTTATAATCTGCTTATAATGGACGCATTTTTTTGCTGTTGGGCAGAAACCTCTTGATCACATTACAGAAGCATCAGAAGTAGAATATCTGCGAGCTCGAACACGACGCGTTTTGAGCTTGTAGATCTGTACTTTTGCTGTTTTCGAATTTGAATCCTGGAAAATAACAGTTATGGACATTTGAGGTTACCACCCGACAGAGACGATACAGTATCATAGAACTTAATTTTTTTGGAAAAAGCTTCGAGTTATGGAATGTTCTGGGTTCAGGGGGTTATCCTTCGTAGTCTAAAAGAGCCATTAGACTTGCCGGTTATAAGGTGTGAGTCATTTACTCCATGCATCTTCGCCAGGGTTGCCAATGCAGCTATAAAGCCAGCTGACTTTTTAAAAACATTTAGGCTTCCCCTCGCGAGGTATACTCGAAACACAAGACGTGGACAGCATCAAACACGAAAGACGTGAGGTTGTGAGGTGTCAGTGAAGCTGGAGGCGCAGTTGGCGTCTTCGCATCCGCCATGACTCAGCCCTCATGGCAAAACCGGTTCAAACTGGTTCAAACTAGGCCAGTGATGTTATCCCGGGGCTTGTTATAAAATTCTTTATCTGTTATCTGTTGTTTGCAGCAGTCGTGCATCTCGGTACGAAGGAAAAAAGTGTTTAAAAAGCGAGTGCAGAAATACGGAAGAGCCCTTTGCCTTTGAAAAACCTTTTGTACTCTTTGTATTTTATATCTTATGAATATATGAATGTGTTTCCTCATATAGAGTTCTCTCTGTACAGTATGTACATATGTTGATATCAAATTGTATGTACCAAAATAGAAGTACTACTTGTGTGGAATGTCCTGTTTCGGAAGTTATCTAAAATGTATTGAATGAAAATAGAAAATATTCAAGCTAAGCGTCGAAGTTTAATTACAGCTGAAGTGGTTACGGTAGGCTATATTTTTTATAATAATTCAAATCTACAAAGTAACTAGTAACTCAAGTTTGCAAATAATAAAAAAAAAACTACAATATTTTCCTCTGAGATGTAGTTCAGTAGACGTACAAAAAATATTGGAAATTGGCAATACTCCAATACATAATATTCCTTATAGTATAGTGGTACAGTACTTGAGTAAATGTACTTACTTTCCACCACTGGACAAAACATAATACAGTATATGTTATATGTAATAGATATGTTCCGCAAAAATAGTGAAAACGTTGCTCCTTCTTGGACATAAAAGTGTCTAAAAGACAAAGGAAACGACATGCAGCTGACTTCAGGGAGAAGCATCTCTCCACTCCTCCTGCTTGTTAGGCTGTTGTTGAAATAGTTCAAAAGCACAAGTACGTGGGGGACAGATTCGGATGACAACTTAACCTTTAACCAAATTCTGATGCTGTTAGTGCAAAATGCCCTTCAGCGCATGCGTTTGTATACCGGAAACCACAGAAGTCTTTAACATTACAACCTTCATGAGAATGTTTTTTTATTTATTCATGTGTTATTGAATCTCGTCCTGACCTTCTCTTTTTTTATTTGCTGGTTTGTGTCACTGAAAAGAAAAAAAAAGAAAAACAGCAGTCGGAATTGTTAGGCCTCTATCAGAGTCCAGGGTGAAGAGCCTATCACCGCAAATTTTAGGAGTAAAGCTATCCACCTAAAGTGAGAAAACAAGTGGAGGCCATCATAGTCAGTCACGGTGAAGTCCTATCACTTGTGACTGACTGGTCTAGATCAACCAATCAGTGAACGGGGTGATGGGCCGATCTGTCTGACAGTAAAAACAGAGAGATGTGTCAGGGTTCGCGGTGGATAGCTCTTCACTGCGAGTAATGACGCAATGTTGTCGTTTTATGACTTAAAAAGACTACACCGCGGTGGATAGCTTATCACCACAGTGCCTACTATGATAGGGACTGAAGTGTGCGGTAAAGTTGCATGCATACAAATCTAAATGACCTCTCTCTCTCTTTCGTGTACAAAGAACAGTGCTTACAAAGAGGACGCAGTCGATGCCTGCTGACGCTTATGCCTTGTTCAAGTGAGTTCAAGTTGCTTCCATCTGCTCGGCAGATATAATCTGTCAAGATGCAGGTCCAAGAGATTTGAGAACTCATTTGTCTCCGGCTGCCATTTGCCTTTGGAATGACATTATTGGCTATTCTAACTTTCTTGTTGATGATGATTGTATTCACTGCTGGCTGTGCAACAAATTGCCCCTTTGGGATAATTAAGATTAACTTTGACCTTGCATTTGGTCTTATTTTATTGCCGTCCTCGCTGTTGAGGAAGCTTGTGCGCTAGAGTGTTATTTCCCTGCCGGGCAAAGTTTCTAGCGTTATGTGACGAACTGGCTTGAAGGAGCTTGAGATCTCAGCCTGAACCAGACAAGGTCTGCTGTCTCTTTTCCTCATATTTCACAGGCTCATGTCTGGTCCAGGGCTTCTTACACTAATACATTTGTT